>NC_047143.1:2488877-2863877 GCF_009829125.3 Periophthalmus magnuspinnatus | reverse complement strand
ACGCCGAAGGAAAACTGTCGGTATTCGCGGAAACGGTGAGAAAAAGCACGTCCTAAACACGCGAGACAACGTTAGCAAACACAGCTGAATAAAAACAAATGCATTTATGGTTGCTCTTGTGCCTGTATCCCCCCCCCTACAGTACGAGAACCAGACGCGGCTCGCCCTGGTGGGCAGCTGGGGCACTACAGGTCTGACGTACCCGAAGTTCAGTGACGTGACGGGGAGAGTGAAGCTGCCCAGAGAGAGCTTCAAACCCTCACCGGGCTGGAGCTGGGCCGGAGACTGGTACATCAGCCCCGAGAGGACGTGAGTCTCAGGGGGTACGCGGCTGGGGTCAAGGGTCACGGTACATTCGATTATGATACTGAGGAATAGACTCGATACTCGATATTGATTCTGATACCGCGATGATCATATAAAACACTCTTTATTTCGACAGTAGTGCTTAGTTTTCTGTTCTCATGTGTCTCCGTGTTCAGTAGATTCGTCGTGGTCCATGGTGTTAGTCTGAGTCCTACAAACGAGACTTTTATTTTATACATCCATATGGGACCGGTCAGTCTACGTTCCTGCCCTCACCTGTGGTCATGAGCGCTCGGTAATGACCCAAAGGACAAGACAAGCGGCTGAGAACTGTTGGGAAATGAGTCCAAGGCTGTTCCCCCTTTTCATAAATAAATAAATGAATAAATGTGCAGTATAAGTTGTGCACTTGTGTCCTCTCAGACTGCTGCTGGACGTGGACGCGGGTCACATGACGTTCACTGAGGAGGTGTTTGAGAACCAGATGCGTCTCCCTGGAGGACAGTGGATCGGGATGACAGAGGGATACACAGACGTGGTGAGACACTGTTGGACCTGATGGTGTTTAAAGCTCAGTCTGTGTCTAAAGTCGGTTTTTATCTGAGCAGAACGGAGAGAAGGTGGTGCCCAAAGACGAGGTGGAGTGTCCCCCGGGCTGGGTCTGGGACGACCCCGAGTGGAGCGAGGACCTCAACAGAGCAGTGGACGACCACGGTCTGAAAAACATCTGATGTTTCATTTAAACTCATTTAATATGACAGAATAAAACAGGACTGAACCAGGACTGAACCGGGACTGAACCAGGACTAAACCAGGACTGAACCAGGACTGAACCGGGACTAAACCGGGACTGAACCAGGACTGAACCGGGACTGAACCGGGACTGAAGCGGGACTAAACCGGGACTGAACCGGGACTGAACCGGGACTGAACCGGGACTAAACCGGGACTAAACCGGGACTGAACCAGGACTGAACCGGGACTGAACCAGGACTAAACCGAGACTGAAGCGGGACTGAAGCGGGACTGAACCGGGACTAAACCGGGACTGAACCGGGACTGAACCGGGACTGAACCGGGACTGAAGCGGGACTGAACCGGGACTAAACCGGGACTGAACCGGGACTGAACCGGGACTAAACCGGGACTGAACCGGGACTGAACCGGGACTAAACCGGGACTGAACCGGGACTGAACCGGGACTGAACCGGGACTGAACCGGGACTAAACCGGGACTGAACCAGGACTGAACCGGGACTGAACCGGGACTAAACCAGGATTAAACCGGGATTAAACTAGGACTGAACCAGGACTGACCCAGGACTGAACCGGGACTGAACCGGGACTGAACCGGGACTAAACCAGGATTAAACCGGGATTAAACTAGGACTGAACCAGGACTGAACCAGGACTAAACCAGGACCAGGTGTTTGATTTCTTTTCTCTTCAGGTTTATTTTCTTTATTAAACATAGACTTTTCCACTGGGTTCAGTATGATGAAAAATTATAACTGTTTCCATAACGATTAACAAATTACGAGAAAATACCTTTGAACGGGAAAAGTCCTCAGAGGAAGTTGAAACGCACAGAAAATGAATAAAAAACAAGCATATTCACCATGTCACCATATTTGTGCTGTAATGGAGATATTATGTAATGTTGTGTGTTGTGTGTTGTGTGTTGTGTGCTGTGTGCTGTGTGCTGTGTGTTGTGTGTTGTGTGTTGTGTGTTGTGTGTTGTGTGTCCAGGCTGGGAGTACGGCATCACCATCCCCCCAGACAGACGGCCAAAGTCCTGGGTCCCATCAGAGAAAATGTACCACACGAACAGAAGGAGGCGCTGGATCAGACTGAGGCGCAGAGACCTCACCAAGATGGCCGCCCTCAGGAAGGTACTTCAGTCTGTAGACCTCTGGCGACCTCTCGATGACCTCTCGATGCAAAAATATCATCTTTTTCTCTTAAGATTATCACTACTTAGATTTTATATGACTAAAAAAAGGATTTA
This sequence comes from Periophthalmus magnuspinnatus, assembly GCF_009829125.3. Taxonomy (NCBI): domain Eukaryota; kingdom Metazoa; phylum Chordata; class Actinopteri; order Gobiiformes; family Gobiidae; genus Periophthalmus; species Periophthalmus magnuspinnatus. The sequence continues at coordinate 2,861,563 of NC_047143.1, read as the reverse complement.
TAGGACTAAAATAATAATAATAATAATAATAATAATAATAATAATAATCATTTTGTTACTTAAAGTATTTCACACAAGTGTTGTTCATTTTTGTATAAAGTATAAATGTCGTGATACTGATTAAAAATGACACATATTTTGGTCACAGGATCAGTATGAATCAGTTTATTCATTTTTCTTATGAATTTTGTGTATTTTTTATTTTTTTTATTTATTTTTTTTGCTCAAAGCTGAATATTGAACTCTTAAACTTGACTGAGGATGTTTCCACGAACGTGTTAAAAATAACCCCTCAAAAAAATCATATGAATTTACTTTTACTTTTCAGTCCTGTTCATAAATGTAGTGGAGTCGAAAGTACAAATACTGCTCTCAAATGTACTCAAGTAAAAGTAAAAAGTATTCACTGTAAAATGTACTTAAGTAATGTACAGATACCTCAAATAACGCACTTTACTACTTGATCCTCTATGTTCTCTGTCATGTTTCCCACAGCCACAGGAGGGCGCTGTGTCGTCATAAATGTGTTTGAAAAGTTTGTGCATTTGCAGCAAGAAAATAAAATCAGCCTCATCCACGAACTAAACACAAATGAACAAAATACGTCAGAATATATTTAAACTGTTTCCCAAAATGTGGCTTTTCTGAATTTTAAATATTTGCAGAATTTTGAGTCAATTTAATAATAATAATTTTTAAAAAAGTGCTATTTTTGGATAGTCTTTCAGTACTAGGGTTTGAAATTGTACTTTTCTAGCAGCATACTTTTACTTGAGTGATATTTATATTGCAGTAACAGTACTCTTACTCAAGTAAAAGTTGCGGTTCCTCTTCCCTCTGTGACTGAGTCTAAAGTGACTTGAGTTTTATGCCAAAAATATGATTAGATTTGATTTAGTTTGGCTCAGTTTTTGTGTCTGTTCTTTAAAAATACCACATTTAGTTACTCTTTAAGTTACTTTTGCTTGTAGTACTTTTCCCAAATACTTTTAAAACTTTTACTTGAGTATATTTTTGGACTACTACTTTGTACTTCTACTTGAGTAATATTGTTTTAAAGTAACGCTACTCTTACTTCAGTACAGTTTTTGGATACTGTTTCAGACCTTCACAGTTTCAGCTTTAATTTAGACCAAGAAGAATCGTCCTCACGCTCAAAGAAAAGTCCAATATTTCCAAAAAAAATATACTTCCACCTTTGTGTTTGTGTGTTTCTGTAGCAGCGGGTGGAGGACTCGGACAGGGAGGGCTGGGAGTACGCCTCTGTGTTTGGGTGGAGGTTTCACATGAAGCCCAGAAAAACAGACAGCTTCAGGAGGAGGAGGTGGAGGTGTCGCATGGAGCCGCTGGAGAGGACCGGCCCGGCGGCCATCTTTGATCTGGAGTGCTCCCTGGTGAGGACTGAACCGGGGATGAAACAGGACTGAAACAGGACTGAAACCGGGACTGAACTGGGACTGAACTGGGACTGAAACAGGACTGAAACAGGACTGAACCAAGACTAAACTGAGACTGAAACAGGACGGAATTAGGACTGAAACAGGACTGAACCAGGGCTGAACCAGGACTGAACCAGGACTGAATCGAGACTGAAACAGGAATGGATCGGGACTGAAACAGGATGAACCAGGATTGAAACAGGACTGAACAAGGACTGAATTGGGACTGAAAAAGGACCAAATCGGGACTGAAACAGGATTGAACTGGGACTAAAACAGGACTGAAACAGGACTGAACCAAGACTGAACTGAGACTGAAACAGGACTGAAACAGGACTGAGTCAGGACTGAAACAAGACTGAAATAGGACTGAAACAGGACTGAATTGGGACTGAAACAGGACTGAACCGAGACTGAACCAGGACTGAACTGAGACTGAAACAGAACTGAATCGGGACTGAAACAGGACTGAACCAAGACTGAACTGAGACTGAAACAGAACTGAATCGGGACTGAAACAGGACTGAAACAGGATGAACCAGGATTGAAACAGGACTGAACAAGGACTGAAATAGGACTGAAACAGGACTAACCAGGACTGCACCAGGATTTCACAAGAACTAAACCAAAACTAAACCAGGTCTTACCAAAACGTGTTTCTGTCTTTCGGTTCACAGAGCAGTATTGAAGATCGCAGTGAGGACAAGTCCGTCACAACGACATTCGGAGTCAACAGACCCACCATCTCCTGCTTCTTCGACCGTAAGAGTCAAAATGAAACATCACACATGAAACGGCTCAGATTATGCTTCAGATCTACAGATGTGACACTTTAACAATAAACCCCAGACACAAGTGAAGCTCCTCCTTTAAATCCTGACTCATCTTGTTTCCTTTGTTTCCTTTGTTTCCTTTGTATTATTTATTTATTTATTTATTTATTCACACAGGAGATTTCTGAACGTGTTTCATGTTTCGTGTTTCAGGGGGAACACGTTACCACCTGCGCTGTTACGTCTATCAGGCCAGAGACCTCCCCGCCATGGACAAGGACAGCTTCTCCGGTAAAAAATAAACCATAACATTTAAAGAAATCAATAAATCAATCAATAAAAATAGATAAATAAACTAAAAAAAAATAAATAAATAAATAAATAAATCAGTAAAAAAAACAAACAATAATAATAATAATACAAAATCTGAAAAAATTGAAACAAACAAGCAAATAATAATAATAATAATAATGACAATAATAATAATAATAATGATAATAATAATAATAATAATAATAATAATAATAATAATAATAATAATAATAATAATAATAATAATAATAACAATAATAATAATAATAGTAGTAATAATAAAATAAAACAAATCTGAAAAAATCAAAACAAACAAACAAATAATAATAATAATAATAATAATAAAATAAATTAAAACAAATCTGAAAAAATCAAAACAAACAAACAAATAATAATAATAATAATAATAATAATAAAAAACAAATCTGAAAAAATCAAAACAAACAAATAATAATAATAATAAAATAAAATAAATCTGAAAAAATCAAAACAAACAAATAATAATAATAATAATAATAATAATAATAATAATAATAATAATAATAATAAAATAAAATAAAATAAAATAAAAAACAAATCTGAAAAAATCAAAACAAACTAATAATAATAATAATAATAATAATAATAAAATAATAATAATAATAATAATAATAATAATAATAATAATAATAATAATACATTAAAACAAAACTTTTTATATATATATATATATATATATATATATATATATATATATATATATATATATATTAAATTCCATTAAATGCTGCACTACTGGTCCAAAGTTTGGACACACTTTTTTCATTTATGTGTCTTCTTTATTTCCATGATTATTTCCACTGTAGATTCTCACTGAAGCATCAAAACTATGAAAGACACATGTGGAACGTAGTAAAGAAATAAACTCAAAATAACTCAGAACTTGTTTTAGATTTTTAAAAACAGCCTTTACCTTTTACTTCGATCGCTGCTTTGTACTTTTGTCACGTCTTGACCCTGACCCTGTGTCTCAGCTGTGAAAAGTAAAAACCGTTTCAGGAAACTTCATCCTGAAACTCACTGAGAAGGACAAGAAGAAAAGGAGAGGAGACTCTGAGGATTTAAATATAAAATAAAACAAAATGGTTGGTCACAGAAACAACACAAATCCATTTTTTATTAATTTTGTGTGTTTATTTTTGTTTTGCTCAAAGCCGAAGCTTGAACTCGAAAACTTTATTATATGAAAAGTACTTTTTACTTTTCAGGCCTGTTCAAAAATGCTGTGGAGTAGAAAGTACAGATACTGCGCTCAGATGTACTCGAGTAAAAGTACAAAGTATCCACTGTGAAATGTACTGAAGTAAAGCACTAAAACTTCAACTCACGTGCAGCACTTTACTACTTGTACTTAGTTTATTATTTTATTTTTTTTCTTTTACGTTTGTTGCATCAAGAATCAATAAATTAAACAAAAAAAACGACCTGACATTTAAAACGCTAACCACTCTGCCACGATTTAAAACGCTAACCACTCTGCCACGCTTTAAAACGCTAACCACTCTGCCGCCACGTAACAGTCAAACGAGTCTCAAATCTCTTGTCTTCCGTGCGTTTTATCCCGTTTTTCCCGTCAGATTCCTACGCCATCGTGTCGTTCCTGCACCAGTCCCAGAAAACGGTGACGATCCGAAACTCCTTAAACCCGACGTGGGACCAGACGCTTGTGTTTTACGAAGTGGAGATTTTCGGAGACCCGGAAAACACCAGCAACAACCCGCCCAACGTCGTGGTGGAGCTGTACGACCAGGACACATACGTAAGGACGGGCCGGGTGCGCTATTAAAGCCGCGCTCTGTAACTTCCGCCGCCGGGTTGTCTCCGTGGAGATGTTATTCCTATAATATTCCGCAGTGGGGTATTATCTGTAACGCATCACGTATTTAGATCGAAATGCTAAATTCACCCAAAACGACATATTAATGTGTTTTGTAAGTTTCAGTTTCACTTTCCCCTCCCTTCGCTCTCTGTGCTAAGCCCCTCCCCCTTCAGAGCACCATCACAACACAATCAGCTGCGTCTCGCTAATGAAACTATTGCACATCACACCAGGTTTGTGAAGTCGTAGTGCAGTTTTTTTATCATGTTTTTGTAGATTTATGGAGAATATGGAGTCACCACCATGATGTTACTGATCAGATCCGTGGAGAGGTGACCCTGTCCACAGTTTTTAAAGGTCTTATATCATGTGAAATTGACGCTTGTGAGCTTTAAGTCATGTTCTAACGCTGTTACCTCCTCAAAAACAGACCTGGAGTTGTGTTTTGTTTCATAAGTCACACTTTATTATCAGTCTGTAACGTCTCCAAACCTCAAAACGCTCTGTTCCACCTTGTGATGTCATCAAGTGGTCGTTTTCAACAGGTTTTAACAGCTCCTTTTTTACGTTTTGTTCAGTAGAGATGAGCAATTCCAGTAGCTGAAATGATCCAAATGATTCTAGAAATGAAGGCGCGTGGAGTTTAAAAACACAGAGAAGCACTTCCTGGACTACCACTTGATGACATCACGAGGTGGAACAGAGCGTTTTGAGCCTGAGAGGAGAACTCAGCGTAAATATGCAGGTTCGTTTGTGCAAAAAAATACAACTCCAGGTCCGTTTGTGACGAGGAAACAACATAACACGGCGCTTTAAGATCATTTTGAGCCATAAAAACAATAGATGAGTTTAAAGCCGTACTGCGAAACATTCCAGACAAAGCGGTAACATCTCCACTGAACGACCAGGTGTCATATCCCGCTCCAGTAAAGTTCCGTGACGTTTGCTTGTCGTCTGGATGGTTTGATCGGAGACGGTAGAGGCTGGTTAACCGGGTGGTTTTCCCCAGGGAGCGGATGAGTTCATGGGGCGTTGCGTGTGCCAGCCGTCCTTCACCGCGGAGCCCCGTCTCTCCTGGTTCCCGATCCTCAGAGCCGGACGGAAAGCCGGGGAGCTGCTGGCGAGTTTCCAGATCATCGAGAGAGATAAGGTAAGAACGACGAGAGAGAGAGAGAGAGAGAGAGAGAGAGAGAGAGCGCGACACACGTTCAACGACAGCGTGGTATCTGTGGGTTTGTTGCCGTAGGGATTGACAATTTAAAATAAAATTCCATCTTTTTATGGGGAAAAGTCCATGAAATGTTTAATGAAACAGGAAGTGGAAACAAGTGAATCTGTTTGACACCAGAATATCAGACTGTGAGAGGGTCAGAGGAGCAGAGGATGAAGAGGAGAGGGTCAGAGGATGGAGAGGGTCAGAGGATGAAGAGGAGAGGGTCAGAGGATGAAGAGGAGAGGGGCAGAGGATGAAGAGGAGAGGGTCAGAGGAGCAGAGGATGAAGAGGAGAGGGTCAGAGGATGAAGAGGAGAGGGTCAGAGGAGCAGAGGATGAAGAGGAGAGGGTCAGAGGATGAAGAGGAGAGGGGCAGAGGATGGAGAGGGTCAGAGGATGAAGAGGAGAGGGTCAGAGGATGAAGAGGAGAGGGGCAGAGGATGGAGAGGGTCAGAGGATGAAGAGGAGAGGGTCAGAGGATGAAGAGGAGAGGGGCAGAGGATGGAGAGGGTCAGAGGATGAAGAGGAGAGGGTCAGAGGATGAAGAGGAGAGGGTCAGAGGAGCAGAGGATGAAGAGGAGATGGTCAGAGGAGCAGAGGATGAAGAGGAGAGGGTCAGAGGATGAAGAGGAGAGGGTCAGAGGAGCAGAGGAGGAAGAGGAGAGGGTCAGAAGATGAAGAGGAGAGGGGCAGAGGATGAAGAGGAGAGGGGCAGAGGATGAAGAGGAGAGGGTCAGAGGAGCAAAGGATGAAGAGGAGATGGTCAGAGGATGAAGAGGAGAGGGTCAGAGGAGCAGAGGATGAAGAGGAGAGGGCCAGAGGATGGAGAGGGTCAGAGGATGAAGAGGAGAGGGTCAGAGGATGAAGAGGAGAGGGTCAGAGGAGCAGAGGATGAAGAGGAGAGGGTCAGAGGATGAAGAGGAGAGGGTCAGAGGAGCAGAGGATGAAGAGGAGAGGGTCAGAGGATGAAGAGGAGAGGGGCAGAGGATGGAGAGGGTCAGAGGATGAAGAGGAGAGGGTCAGAGGATGAAGAGGAGAGGGTCAGAGGAGCAGAGGATGAAGAGGAGATGGTCAGAGGAGCAGAGGATGAAGAGGAGAGGGTCAGAGGATGAAGAGGAGAGGGTCAGAGGAGCAGAGGATGAAGAGGAGAGGGTCAGAGGAGCAGAGGAGGAAGAGGAGAGGGTCAGAGGATGAAGAGGAGAGGGGCAGAGGATGAAGAGGAGAGGGGCAGAGGATGAAGAGGAGAGGGTCAGAGGAGCAGAGGATGAAGAGGAGATGGTCAGAGGAGCAGAGGATGAAGAGGAGAGGGTCAGAGGATGAAGAGGAGAGGGTCAGAGGAGCAGAGGATGAAGAGGAGAGGGTCAGAGGAGCAGAGGAGGAAGAGGAGAGGGTCAGAGGATGAAGAGGAGAGGGGCAGAGGATGAAGAGGAGAGGGTCAGAGGATGAAGAGGAGAGGGGCAGAGGATGGAGAGGGTCAGAGGATGAAGAGGAGAGGGTCAGAGGAGCAGAGGATGAAGAGGAGAGGGTCAGAGGATGAAGAGGAGATGGTCAGAGGAGCAGAGGATGAAGAGGAGAGGGTCAGAGGATGAAGAGGAGAGGGTCAGAGGAACAGAGGATGAAGAGGAGAGGGTCAGAGGATGAAGAGGAGAGGGTCAGAGGATGAAGAGGATTCTTTCCTCTTCTGAAAAGCAGAGTTACGCGTCAGATCACCTTCGTCTGATTCAGCTCTTTGTGTCCACAGCCCTCGGTCCATCACATCCCGGGGCAGGAGGTCAGTTTGGACACATTTATTTTGCTCCTGTTCTCATTTTAAATCTGTTCTTTAATCGTGTGTTGTTTTTTTTTCGTTCTTTCAGGGCGATGTCGTGACTTCGTATCAAGTTTTGGACGAGGTAGAACAAATCTTAAAAATCTTAAAAATCAGAGCTTGTTGAAATCAATTTCTGCTCCGTTTCTCTGCTGAATCTGCTTCTTATTGTGTTTGTTCAGCTCTTGTTCAGTGGATTCCTCTCTGAAACTCAACAGCTCTGGGTACAAACGAGTCTCGCTTTGAATCAATCCATATTTTTTTTTTTTTAAAGCTGATTTGTGTTTTTGTTTTTTTTAACGTAACTCATTTCATTATTTGTGTCATTTTCCAGCCTGAGGAGTCGGATTTGCCTCCTCCTCCTCCTCAAAGGGAACCAAACGTCTTCATCGTTCCACAGGGAATAAAACCGGTGCTGCACAGGACGGCTATTGAGGTAACACCGCCCTGTGGACTGAGAGTTTGGAGTCAGACGAGGACTGGGCAAAGTAAAAATCAAAATGACTCAAAGTACTCAGTGTAACTCTTTAAACGGAGCAAAAGTTTTTATTTTTATTTTAATCAGTCGTGTCATGTTTGTGTCTGACGTATCGTTGTAAAATATTATATTATATATTATATTTATTAATATATGCAGAGGAGCAGAGGATGATTTTACGATTTACACACTGAATGTCAGGACGTTAGCTCAGTTCGTTTTAGCTCAGTTCACGTTAGCTCTGTTCATATTAGCTCTGTTCATGTTAGCTCAGTTCGTTTTAGCTCAGTTCATATTAGCTCTGTTCATGTTAGCTCAGTTCGCTTTAGCTCAGTTCATGTTAGCTCTGTTCATGTTAGCTCAGTTCATGTTAGCTCAGTTCCTTTTAGCTCAGTTCGTTTTAGCTCAGTCCATGTTAGCTCAGTTCGTTTTAGCTCAGTTCATGTTAGCTCAGCTCATTTTAGCTCAGTTCACGTTAGCTCTGTTCATGTTAGCTCAGTTCCTTTTAGCTCAGTTCCTTTTAGCTCAGTTCGTTTTAGCTCAGATCGTTTTAGCTCAGTTCACGTTAGCTCTGTTCATGTTAGCTCAGTTCCTTTTAGCTCAGTTCCTTTTAGCTCAGTTCCTTTTAGCTCAGTTCGTTTTAGCTCAGTCCATGTTAGCTCAGTTCGTTTTAGCTCAGTTCATGTTAGCTCTGTTCATGTTAGCTCTGTTCATGTTAGCTCAGTTCATTTTAGCTCAGTTCATATTAGCTCAGTTCATATTAGCTCTGTTCATGTTAGCTCAGTTCACGTTAGCTCTGTCCAGGTTAGCGTTCGTTTTAGCTCAGTTCATGTTAGCTCAGTTCACATTAGCTCTGTTCATGTTAGCTCAGCTCATTTTAGCTCTGTTCACGTTAGCTCTGTTCATGTTAGCTCAGTTCATGTTAGCTCAGTTCCTTTTAGCTCAGTTCCTTTTAGCTCAGTTCACGTTAGCTCTGTCCATATTAGCTCTGTTCATGTTAGCTCAGTTCATTTTAGCTCAGTTCATATTAGCTCAGTTCATATTAGCTCTGTTCATGTTAGCTCAGTTCACGTTAGCTCTGTCCAGGTTAGCGTTCGTTTTAGCTCAGTTCATGTTAGCTCAGTTCACATTAGCTCTGTTCATGTTAGCTCAGCTCATTTTAGCTCAGTTCACATTAGCTCAGTTCACGTTAGCTCAGTTCATATTAGCTCTGTTCATGTTAGCTCAGTTCACGTTAGCTCTGTCCAGGTTAGCGTTCGTTTTAGCTCAGTTCATATTAGCTCAGTTCATATTAGCTCTGTTCATGTTAGCTCAGTTCACGTTAGCTCTGTCCAGGTTAGCGTTCGTTTTAGCTCAGTTCACGTTAGCTCAGTTCACATTAGCTCTGTCCATATTAGCTCTGTCCAGGTTAGCGTTCGTTTTAGCGTGACACGTTTTGTCGCGGTGTTGCAGATTTTGGCCTGGGGCGTGCGTAACCTGAAGAGTTTCCAGCTGGCCAGCGTTACCTCTCCCAGCCTGCAGGTGGAGTGCGGGGGCGTCATGGTGCAGAGCTGCGTCATCCGCAACGTCAAGAAGAAGCCCAACTTTGACGTGAACACGCTAATCCTCGACGTGGTGAGAGCAAACTACAAATACACGTTTTTTTGTGTTTTTTTTTAACTGACATTTCAAACTTGATACTAAGGAATAGACTCGATACTTGATACTCGATACTGATTCCGATACTGCAATGAGAATAAAAACACATAATTTACACAATGGAACGTGATTTTCAACATTAAACGGTAGCACTTTCTTTTATATTCCCATGTGGCCTTATATCTGTGGCTCCAATTTACTTTCTATTGAAAAGCCGTCGCCCATTTCTCTGTAACCGCCGCTGTCAGACTCGTCATTTTGGTCTTAAAACGTTCGTATTAACTCGCTCTACGTGATACTCCTGTTTTTATTTCATTACTTTGTCCGTAAATCAAGATATAAACATTAATAACAGACAAATGTTGATTTCTGTCCTGTGAATGCGTCTTTTATAGTCTCTGTGATCAAATTTTTATTTAAGTATTAATCTCAGTCTGATTACATTTTTCAACACCCCTCATGGGCATATACACAGAAGAGAAAAATAACTAAATAAATAATAATAATAAAGAAATCCACAAGAAAGACAAAAAGTAAATAAATAAAAAACTAGCATATAGAAATAATACAATGCAATAATAATAATAATAATAATAATAATAATAAAAAATCCACAATAAAGACAAAAAATAAATACATTTGAAATAAGAATCTAGAAATAATCCAATTTAATAATAATAATAATAATAAAATCCACAAAATTAAAAAAATAAAAATAAGAATCTAGAAATAATAATAATAATAATAATAATAATAATAATAAATCCACAATAAAGACAAAAAATAAATAAATTTGAAATAAGAATCTAGAAATAATACAATTTAATAATAATAATAATAATAATAATAATAATAATAATAAATCCACAATAAAGACAAAAAATAAATAAATTTGAAATAAGAATCTAGAAATAATACAATATAATAATAATAATAATAATAATAATAATAAAATCCACAAAAGTAAAAAAAATAAATAAATAAAAATAAGAATATAGAAATAATAATAATAATAATAATAATAATAATAATAATAATAATAATAATAATAATAATAATAATAATAATAATATAAAAAGTAAAATAATGAAAATAGTCCCATCCAGGTTTTAATTCCTTCCATACAGTAATTGCAAATTTCCTCCATTAAAAAGACACCAGCAGAATCTGCATTATACATATAAAAAAACAAATAACTGAGTGTAAACATATTGTTTATCTTTCATGAACATACAGTTTGACAGGAGCATCCACATAACACAAAAACAGATACGTAACATATTCAGCCCTCGATTTTGGTTGATACGTTGGACGAGCAGTGAATGTTTTTGTCTTTTGCTCTGTGCGTTCAAGCAGCAAAAAGCTCCAGCTGAATTATTTTATTCTCGATTCCTGCTCAAATGTGTATCAAGTTTCGATTCTAGTTCACGCATGGATCCGTATCTGATTTTCGATACTTTTGACAGCCCCGTCTGATATAGCGCCCCCTTTCTTCACTATAAACAACACTCGCTCTATAGAAGTTGTATTATTTCCCTGTATTTTTTCCATTGAACTGGCGCGGCTCGGGTCCAGTGCGACCGCAGTCCTCGGGAGCCACAGTTTGCTCTTTAAATGTAGTGCGAAAGTTCCATTTACTTTGGCCCGGGCCCCTTCAACATCTCATTAAAGACTATGGAAATATAGGTCCGTGTTTTTCCAATGTGGGATCGTCGTTTTACACCAACAATATCCAGGCTCAAGTCAATCACCTCGGAGATTTGACAAACTTCCTTTGCGAGATGGAAATTTCAAGTTTTGACCTTCACAGTCTTTAGATCCTGGTTTTGGCCGAAGACGATTTATGTTAAAAAGGCACCGGGAAAATCCAGGAAAACTGTTAAAGGCGCTGTACCGGATTTTTCCCGCCTTAAAGGGCTCGTATTACGCCGTTTTGTCCGTCCTACTGCCGTTTCCTCGTCACAAACACACCTGGAGTTGTGTTTTGTTTCACCCAAACCCTGCACATTTGGACTGAGTTCTGATCCCAAACTGAAAACGCTCCGTTCCACCTTGTGATGTCATCAGGTGGCGATACAGGAAGTGCTCCGCTGTGTTTTTAAACTCCACGCACCTTCGTTTCTAGAATCATTTCAGTTCTGTAATCGCCGATCGATATTTATAAGCAACGTAAAACACCTAGCGCCTAAGTTTTAAAGCGTCGTATCGTGAGAGAATCAGGAAGTACGCTGTTGGCATGCTAATTGCTGCGGTAAAACTTCACTCTCGCCTCTGAGAACAGAAAAGCGCTGAAAAACTCGTGCCGGTGGTGTCACTTCATGGTCGCTACGGAGATAGACAAGTTTAATGCCGTAGCGTTGAACCTTCCGGGTGCTGTACGTGAATTTTACTGTCTCAAAAGCGCAAAAAAAACAAAAAATAAATAAATAAAAAATAAATAAATTTAAAGGGTTTGCAATGTTCCAAAGTTATTCCTCATTTACCTTATGAATTCTGAGCATCCTAATTACTCACAGGGATGTTTATAAGCTCTTTACACAACTTTGAGAGACTAGAGCTGGGTTTTGCAGTCACGGGAAAAGCTAACTAGCATGCTAACACACACTTCCTGACTACCGGACAGTAACAACACGCTTTACAATCGCAAACAGGACACAGCGGACTGATTCTGCAGCTCATGGCTCCGCTTTAAAGTTCAATCTCTCGCTGCGTTTTTGTCGTTTCAGAGACTGCCTCAGGAGGACGTGTTCATGCCCCCCCTAGTGGTGAAGATCATCGATAACCGTCAGTTCGGGAGGAGGCCCGTGGTTGGACAGTGCTCCATCCGGGCTCTGGAGGACTACCGCTCGGACCCGGGACAGGACCGAGACCAGGATCCGGGAGAGGAGGAGGGAACCGGGTTCACAAGTGAGACGGGTCAACACTCAAAGCACAGTACAGGACGAATACTGAAGAAAAAATCAAACTCACGGAGAATTTTTTAATGAGTTTTGCCCGTAAACCTGTTTTAAAGAGGGAGTATTATGCACAATCGATGTTTTTTGCACTTTCTTCCATGTTATAACGTTATTTACTCATCAAAAACATGTCTAAAGATGTTGTAAATGCATGTTTGAGTCATTTAGTGATCTCTCCCGGGCCCTAATCAAACCTTCCTTACGGCTCACTGTAAGATTCTGTACGAGGCTCCGCCCACAAGCCCACATCACCCACGCTCCCACACGACAATCCTCCATAAATAAACAAAAACATGATGCAAAACTGTGCGCTACGACTTCACAAATCTGACGTGATGTGCGGTAGTTTCATTAGTGCGACGCAGCAGATTGTGTCGTGACAGTGCTCTGAAGTGGGAGGGGCTCAGCACGGAGAGCAATCATCATGTTATGTTTTGTATAATTGACTGATTGTTGATCGGAGCAATGGCGTCGATTAAAGATTAAACTCAAACTCAAGAGGGTCAATGAGAAGAAACGACTAGAAAACGATTAAACGCTCTGAAAAGTCCAAACTCTGCATAATAGGTCCACTTTAAAGTGTTTTAAAAATCCACTTAAATAATACTTAAAAGTCCCAAATTACGCAAAATTACTTCTTTTGATCTTTAAGTCTTATTATAAAGTTGTTACTTCCTCAAAAACAGACCTGGAGTTGTGTTTTGTTTCATTCACACATGTTTGAGTCACACTTTATTATTAGTTTGTCTCATTTCCAAAGCTCAAAATGCTCCGTTCCACCTTGTGATGTCATCAAGTGGGAGTTTTCAAATTAGCATCTGCCTTTTAACTTTCTGTTCATTAGAGATTGGCAATTCCACAGCGGAAATCGTCCAAATGATTATAGTGAAGGCGTGTGGAGTTTAAAAACACAGTGGAGCACTTTCTGTATTGCCACTTGATGACATCACAAGGTGGAACAGAGTGTTTTCTTGTGAGCTTTAAGTCGTGTTCTAATACTGTTAGCTCATTAAAAACAGACCTGGAGTTGTGTTTTGTTTCATTCACACATGATTGAGTAACACTTTATAATTAGTCTGTTACATCTACAAAGCTCAAAATGCGACGTTCCACCTTGTGATGTCATCAAGTGGGAGTTTTCAACAGGTTTTAACAGCTCCTTTAACATTTAGTTCAGTCGAAATGGGGAATTTTGGAGCTGAAATGATCCAAATGATTCTATAAATGAAGGTGCGTGGAGTTTAAAAACACAGCGGAGCACTTCCTGTATCGCCACTCGATGACATCACAAGGTGGAACAGAGTGTTTTCCGTTTGAGAGAAGAGCTCAGCCTAAATTTGTCCTCCGAAACACCAGATGAAAACATGAACGTCATAATAGTTTGTAACACGTCTTTACACTTTCAGATCATCGTCCGGACTCGTTTTGCGATGATGTTTTGGTGAACATCGGAGACGAGGAGCCTCTCATTCCCGATCAGGTAAAAAAAAAAACAAAAAAAACGTCCGTGACACGAGTTTTACGCATGTTTCAGTACGTCCACGTCTCCTTGCGCCTCCTGCTGGTAACCCTGATGTTTTGTATTGGCGTCCACGGACACGAGACAAAATAACAAAACATGAAAATAGGACCTTAAATGAATTTTTATCATGTACATTAGGGTTTTATGTAGCTTTCTTAAAGGTGCACTGTGGAATTTCTCTGGTTGAGGAGCCATCTGTTTGTCCATGGAGTTGCTTTGTCTAGCCCTAGAATGTTCCATAGTATAGCATTTTATCATCTATCTCCACGGAAACGCTAAGCAAAGTATAAAAAGCCTTTAAAAATGTAATGTAGTCATGTAATAAATGCAAGATAAATACGTTTAATGCTGTACTGTGAAACATTCCAGACGAAGCAATAACAGGTGGCAGACCCCTCACTAGAAAAGTTACACAGTGCATCTTTAAAAGTCTTATATTACGCAAAATTGACTCTCGTGAGGTTTAATCCATGTTATAACGCTGTTTCCTCCTCAAAAACAGACCTGGAGTCATGTTTGAGTCGCACTTTATTATTCGTCTGTAACATCTCCAAAGCTCAAAATGCGACGTTCCACCTTGTGATGTCATCAAGTGGTAGTTTTCAAATCAGCATCTGCCTTTTACCTTTCAGTTCAGTAGTAGATTGGCCATTCCGAGGAGCTGAAATTATCCAAATGATTCTAGAAATGAAGGTGTGTGGAGTTTAAAAACACAGCGGAGCACTTCCTGTATCACCACATGATGACATCACAAGGTGGAACAGAGTGTTTTCAGTTTGAGAGAAGAACTCAAAACTTAAATCTGCAGGGTTTGTGCGTTAAACGTGCGTGAAAAAAACACAACTCAAGTCTGTTTATGACGAGGAACGAGAGAATAGTGTCACATGGGCCCTTTAATGCCACTGATATAAGTTAAGCTAGTTCCGCGTGACACGTGCTAGCTAGCGTCCTTTCACGGAGTAGCCACTGCTAGCTTGTCCCCGGCTGCCTCACATTCGTCATATAAAATGTAAATGAACTGCGACCGGGGCCTGCTTCATTTACTCGCGTTTGGAAACTGTTTCGGTTTAGCGTGAGCCGCATGAAGCTAATGCTCTGCAACATGGAAAACCACTGTGTCGACCGCTAACGGGGCCAAGCTAACGGTTAGCGACAGACGTTCTGAGATTCGGAGGGAAAGAATTTGATCTTGTGATGCATCTGTCTGCGTGTTTAGTGCGAGCGAAAGGTTAAAGTCATCAGCGCTCGTGTGCACATGCCTGCGGTCGGTTTAAATGACATTTTTGGTTCGTTTTTTGGTTGATTTTTCCTCTGGTCCTGTCGTCTCCTGTCTGTTTGTTTCCTCTTTAGCAGCTTAAAATGTTCTGTCTATAATCATCGCGTTCTTCTTTCAGTTTGCAGCACACGGCTCTCCAGCTTCAGGAATGGATTAGTCGATGCTTTGAAAGAGATTTGCACCAGTTTTACTTTTTAGACAGTAGTTTCCAAACTCCAGCTTAGTCTTTTTAGACAAGAAAGCTAATCCTTGCTAAGTAGGCTATATATAGGCTATACAATCGGCTATAAACAGTTAAATTTGTGTTTTTATGTAACTTTTCTTCAACTAGCTAAAATATTTGACAGCTAATTCGCATTTACAAGCATGTTTTGTTACTTAAACTTCCGATATTACGCAAAACTGATTCTTATGAACGTAAAACCGTGTTATAATGCGCGGTTTCGATACTTGTTTTAGCATCGTTTAGCATCTGATTTTCGATACTTTTGACAACTTATCTTCATTGATTAAAGTAGGTGAAATGCCCAGACCAAGTTTAAAGCCCTAATGTGGAACAGAATTAACATTTCCATGGAGATAAACAGGTGACGCTCCACGAGAAAAGTTACGTAATGTGTTTTTAAAGGTACTATATTATGCAAAATTTACTTTTATGATCTTTAAGTCATGTTCTAATGTTGTTGTCGCCTCAAAAACAGACCTGGAGTTGTGTTTTGTTTCATTCACACATGTTTGAGTCACTGTTTACCTTCATCAAAATGCTCCGTTCCACCTTGTGATGTCATCAAGTGGTCGTTTTCAACAGGTTTTAACAGCTCCTTTTACCTTTAGTTCTATAAAGACTGGCAGTTATTCCAGAGCTGAAATAATCTAAATGATTCTAGTGAAGGTCTGTGGAGTTTAAAAACACAGTGGAGCACTTCCTGTATTACCACTTGATGACATCACGAGGTGGAACAGAGTGTTTTCAGTTCAGCGTAAATATGCAGGGTTTGTGTGAATGAAACAAAACACAACTCCAGGTCTGTTTGTGATCATAAAACAGCGTAATATGAGCCCTTTAAGTAAAAGTACACACACCGGGACAAACAAAATACTCAAATGAAAGTAAAAGCATCACATGAAAAAATATACTTAAGTAAAAGTATTAAAGTACATGTTTAAAAATGTACTTAAAGAGTAAAAAGTAGAAGTATTTAGCGCAGATTTTGAGATGTAATAAAGCTTCAAATGTAGTTTTTATTCATATATTTTTATTTGCTCAAAGCCAGTGTAGTTTAAAAATGTATTGGAGTATAAAGTACAGATACTGCTTTTAAATGAAGTGAAGTAAAAGTAAAAAAGTATCCACTGTAAAATCTACTTAAGTACAGTACAGATACCTAAAAAATGCAGTACTTCATTACCTTCCACCTCTGATTTCGAGCCAGTTTTATGATTATTTACTAAACTTTATCATCAGGGGCGTCGAGCTGAGGGGGGGTAAAGGGGCTGTTTACCGGGGCCCAGTGCAGAAAGGGGCCCCCTAGTCTCTAATGTGCTTTTTTTTCCAAACGGGCCCCCCAAGATGATTTTTACCCCGGGCCCAGAATACGGCGCGTCCACCCCTGCTACTATTGTGTACATTATTGCTTAAACACGGAGTTAAACTTTTGTAATCTTCGCAAAGCCTTCTGGGATACGTCCTATACATCCCGCCCTCCCAGTTTCCACGGCTCCCATTGTCTTTTCCAATCTAAAAAAAATTCACCGCTGAACATTCGCTGACACTCGAAACAAACTGCGCCCACTGCAGCTCATCTCTGCGGTTTCGTGTTTAGAAATGTGTTTGCACGGACTATATATTTCTTTACCCACAATTCCATTTAACTTCTCGCCGACCCCGCCCCTCGCTAAAGGGTTGATGCAAGCGGGCGGCGGTTCTGCGGTTGCAAGTCGTTATTTCAGATTAAGTTGAGCAAACAAAGTGGTTTTATTTCATGTGAGATAATAACGCGAGTGATGGATTTACGACGACGGGTTTTTACAGCGTCCGAATGCGCGTGCTATTCCCTACAGGGGGCGCTATTTAAGGCGCACGCCGATTCTAGCTGCGTCCGACTCGTGGATCTATAATCAGACCTGGGTAAAACAACTCTTCCTCTTGTCTTTGGGCGAGATTGACTAGTGGCCGGTTCAGGTACTGCAGCTTCCAGGACCGGAAAGAATTGCCCCATAGACCACAATGCATTTTTTGTGTGAATTCAAACCGCCCGTGTTCGGCTGACGGGGCATCTGGAGCTTTCACAAACGTCTGATTTCGTAGGGTTTCTTCTGTATTTTCTCAACAGGAACTTTTAAAACTTGTAAATCCTCAACGGCGCGGAAAAGTTAGCTTCGTAAGAGTTAGCCTAGCCTCTCTCTAGCAGCTATCGCTCTGATTGGTCAGAACTGGTCACATGGCGCACGTTTATGTCACATGGGTGGGAGGAGCTAGCCCGTAATGAGGAAGTAATGTGGAAGAGGACGTTATTTTTGAATTGAAAACAGCACAACGCCATCTTGGGTTCACCGTCCAGATTTGATTATACTTCCATGGTCTGAATGTCCCGTTGGTGAGAAAATGGCACGCTTAAAATTTCCCAGAATGCACCTTGAATCCGACTGCAGTGAGTCCGAATGAGGCACTATAGAGTCTGCCAAAGAGGAGGAGTTAGTACAGAAAGTAAGCATACGTATAAAAGTGCGTATACGTCCAATAACATAACGCTAACAGTTTGTGTGGCTAACGCTAATGCTAACCTGTTTTCACATGTGTCTTTCTGTGTTGCATGTGTGTTGTAGCTCGCTGATGGAGCCGGCTCTGCTATCGTTAACCTCTCTGCTTCCTCTGCCAGTCTCCATGTGGGTAACAAGTCCAGACAGTTCGTTAAAATGTCTGTTTTTAGCTGAACTGTTCATGTGTGTCAGGTGTCCTGCCCGTGGGGGCTTATTCTGCATAAAAAACATGTAGCTAACCATGTAGTTTAGACCTGTGCAAACTTGTTCTGAAATGTCATTGTGTGTCAGATGCCCTCCTTTTGTGTCTCAGATGCCCTCCCTGTTTCTCCATGGGGTTTATTCTGTATAAAACCCACTAATCATATAGTTTAGACCTGTACAATCTTGTTCTAAAATGTCCCTGTGTGTCAGATGCCCTCCCTGCATCTCGATGGGGTTTATTCGGCATAAAAAACTGCTAACCATGTAGTTTAGACCTGTGCAAACATGTTCTGAAATGTCCCTGTGTGTCAGATGCCCTCCCTGTGTGTGCCAGATGCCCTCCCTGCATATCCATGGGGTTTATTCTGCATAAAAAAATGCTAACCATGTAGTTTAGACCTGTACAAACTTGTTTTGTAATGTCCCTGTGTGTCAGATGCCCTCCCTGTGTGTGTCAGATGCCCTCCCTGTTTGTTTCAGATGCCCTCCCTGCGTCTCCATGGGGTTTATTCTGCATTAAAAAGCGAACCATTTAGTTTAGACCTGTACAAACTCTTTTTGCAATATCTCTGTGTGTCAGATGCCCTCCCTGTTTGTTTCAGATGCCCTCCATGTGTGTCAGATGCCCTGCCTGTATGTGTCAGATGCCCTCCCTGCATCTCCATAGGGTTTATTCTGCTTAAAAAACACCTGCCCTCCCTGCGTCTCCTTCCTCTGCTCATTTCATATTGTCGACATAAAGCTTTTGTCACTTAGACTTAGGAACCGCAACTTTTACTCGAGTAAGAGTACTGTTACTTCAATAAAAACACGACTCGGGTAGGAGTAAAAGTACTGTTCCGGGAAAGTACTCCAAAACCAACACAACACACACTCAAAAACTACACCGGCATCTCAAGTTGTATTTTAGTGACAAGCACCAGGCGTGTAACCGTAACCGTAACCGTAACGCCTGGGATTTGAACCATCAACCTCCCCCCCGTCCTCCTCCTCGTCGATATTTGCTCAAGCCAAGTCCGTTTAGCTCCCGGTTGTGACTCTGCAGACGACGCGTGGCTCGGACGGTAATTAGGTTTCGGATTTCAGTCCAAGCAGCAGTATATTTGTTTTTATCAAGACTCGAGTGAACGGACGGGGACTAAAGGCTCGGTTTTCAGCCAAAATCAGGCCAAGATCAACAGAAGTAACGACCAAAACTGACCAAAACTGAAACTAAAGAACAAAAATATTATAACGAGGATTTACACTTGATCATGTGACGTAAAGCGACAACATTACACTATCCTCAGATTTATGTTCTAATGTCGTTTCCTCGTCACAAACAGACCTGAAGTCGTGTTTTGTTTCATGCACACATGTTTAACGCGCAAACAAACCTGTGTATTTAGGCTTTTCGTTCTGATCTCAAACTGAAAACACTCCGTTCCACCTCGTGATGTCATCAAGTGGTGATACAGGAAGTGCTCTGCTGTGTTTTTAAACTCCACACACCTTCATTTATAGAATCATTTGGATCATTTCAGGTCCTGGAATTGCCAAAATCTACTGAACTAAAGGTAAAAGGTAGATGTTAACTTGAAAACAACCACTCGATGACATCACAAGGTGGAACAGAGCGTTTTCAGCTTTGGAGATGTCGACAGATTAATAATAAAGAGTTACTCAAACATGTGTCAATGAAACAAAACACAACTCCAGGTTTGATTTTGATTATCACATGACCCACAGCAATGGTACATTTTGCATAATATAGGACGATAAAGATGCACTGTGTAACTTTTCTAGTGAGGGGTCCGCCACCTGTTGTTATTGCTTCGTCTGGAATGTTTCACAGTACAGCATTAAACATATTTATCTAGTATTTATTACATTACTAGCATTTTTAAATAGCTTTTTATACTTTGCTTAGCGTCTCCGTGGAGATAGATTAGTAAAATGCTATACTATGGAACATTCTCGGGCTAGGGCGGTTTTGAGGAGGTAGCAGGAGTTGAATAATATTATTTTAAAATAGTTACTTTTTCTTGAGTATTTACTGCAATTTTTTTTTGTTTTTTTTGTTTTTACTCTTGAGTCTATTTGAGTAATATTATCCTGAAGTAAAGTTACTCTTTCTTGAGTAGTACTTATGCCAACTGACCGTTTTCTTGGACTACTTCTTTGTACTTCTACTTTAGTAATATAATTTTTAAGTAACATCACTCTCTTACTTTAGTAGTTACAGTGAGGCACATAAGTATCTGAACACCCTGTGATTTTGCAGGTTCTCTCACTTATAAATCATGGAGGGTCTGAAATGTTCATCTTAGGTTCATGTCCACTGTGAGAGACATAATCAAAAATAATCTGAAAATCACATTGTATGATTTTTTTGTATGTTACTGCTGCAAATAAGTATTTGAACACCTGTCTATGAGCTAGAATCATGGCCCTCAAAGACCTGTTAGTCCACCTTTAAAAAGTCCACCTCCACTCCACTGATTCTCCTAAATTAGAAGCTCCTGTTTGAGGTCGTTAGCTGCATAAAGACGCCTGTCCACCCCATACAATCAGTAAGACTCCAACTACTAACATGGACAAACAACTGTCAAAATGCACAACAGACAAAACTGTAGACCTCCACAAGGCTGGAAAGGGCAAAGGGGCAATTGCCAAGCAGCTTGGTGAAAAAAGATCCACTGTTGGAGCAATTATTACAAAATGGAAGAAGCTAAACATGACAATCTCCCTCAGACTGGGGCTCCATGAAAGATCTCACCTCATGGGGTCAGTGATCCTAAGAAAGGTGAGGAATCAACCCAGAACTACACGGGAGGAGCTGGTCAATGACCTGAAAAGAGCTGGGACCACCGTTTCCAAGGTTACTGTTAGTAATACACTAAGACGTCATGGTTTAAAATCATGGCACAGGATGTTCCCCTGATTAAAGCAGCTCATGTCCAGGCCCCTCTTAAGTTTGACCAATGACCATTTGGATGATCCAGAGGATCATGGGAGAAAGTCATGTGGTCAGATGAGACCAAAATAGAACTTAATTCCACTCGTCTTAATTCCACTCGCCGTGTTTGGAGGAAGAAGGATGATAAGTATCATCCAAAGAACACCATCCCTACTGTGAAGCATGGGGGTGGAAACATCATGCTTTGGGGGTGATTTTCTGCACATTGGTCAGGACGACTGCACTGTATTAAGGAGAGGATGACCGGGGCCATGCATTGTGAGATTTTGGGGAACAACCTCCTTCCCTCAGTCAAAGCATTGAAGATGGGTCGTGGCTGGGTCTTCCAATATGACAATGACCCGAAGCACAGCCAGGATAACCAAGGAGTGGCTCCATAAGAAGCATATCGAGGTTCTGGGGTGGCCTAGCCAGTCTCCAGACCTAAACCCAGTAGAAAATCTTTGGAGGGAGCTCAAATTCAGTGTTTCTCAGCGACAGCCCAGAAACCTGACTGATCTAGAGAAGATCTGTGTGGAGGAGTGGCCAAAATCCCTCCTGCAGTGTGTGCAAACCTGGAGAAAAACTACAGGAAACGTTTGACCTCAGTAACTGTATTGTACCAAATATTAACATTGACTTTCTCAGGTGTTCAAATACTTATTTGCCTCACTGTAGTAGTTTTTGCCTGACCTCGCTGTAATCGTTCTCCTAATCCATGTTGTAAATGGAAAAGGATTAGCACGAGTCCGATGTCGTTTCCACTGGTTTGATTCATGATGAGTTTTGTCGTGGAGAAAAACGATGTCCATGTTTTAGTGTTTTCTAAAATATTCAGTTACATGAAAAGTGTAGTTCTGAAAGGAGCAGTTTAAAATGTCACAGACACACGCGCGCTTTAACGCTGTGGTTATTCAACATGTCACAGATACGCGCGCTTTAACGCTGTGGTTATTCTCATGGTCAGTCTCACACTCAAACGATCAACACAGTCAAAATGGACGCCAAAAACATGTCATAAGTGGTTAAAACTCCATCTGTGTATTTACAACATATAACACATTTAGACCTATTACTACTACTACAATTACTACGACTAATACTGCTACTGCTGCCACTACTAATATCACTACTACCACTACTACTACTACCACTACCACTACTACCGCTACTACTACTACTACCGCTACTATTACTACTACTACTACTACTACTACTTCTAATACCACCACCACTGCTACCACTACTACCACTACTGCCACTACTACTACTACTACTACCATTACTACTACCAATATTACTACCAATATTACTACCACTACTCATATTACCACTACTACCACTACTACCATTAGTACTACCACTACTACCATTACTACTACCACTACTACCACTACTACTACCACTACTACCGCTACTATTACTACTACTACTACTACTACTACTACTTCTAATACCACCACCACTGCTACCACTACTACCACTACTGCCACTAATACCACTACTACTACCACTAATACCACTACTACTACTACCACTACCACTACTACCGCTACTACTACTACTACCGCTACTATTACTACTACTACTACTACTTCTAATACCACCACCACTGCTACCACTACTACCACTACTGCCACTACTACTACTACTACTACTACCATTACTACTACCAATATTACTACCACTACTCATATTACCACTACTACCACTACTACCACTACTACCACTACTACTACCACTACTACCGCTACTATTACTACTACTACTACTACTACTACTACTAATACCACCACCACTACTAACACTACTGCCACTAATACCACTACTACCACTACTACTACAACCACTACCACTACTACCGCTACTACTACCGCTACTATTACTACTACTACTACTACTACTTCTAATACCACCACCACTGCTACCACTACTACCACTACTGCCACTACTACTACTACTACTACTACCATTACTACTACCAATATTACTACCACTACTCATATTACCACTACTACCACTACCACTACTACCATTACTACTACTACTACTACCACTACTACTACCACTACTACCGCTACTATTACTACTACTACTACTACTACTACTACTACTAATACCACCACCACTACTACCACTACTGCCACTAATACCACTACTACTACCACTAATACCACTACTACCACTACTACTACCACTACTACCATTACTACTACCACTACTACCACCATTACTACTACCACTATTACTACCACTACTCATATTACCACTACTACCACTACTACCATTACTACTACCACTACCACTACTACCATTACTACTACCACTACTACCACTACTACTACCACTACTACCGCTACTATTACTACTACTACTACTACTACTACTAATACCACCACCACTACTACTACTACTGCCACTAATACCACTACTACTACCACTAATACCACTACTACCACTACTACTACCACTACTACCATTACTACTACCACCATTACTACTACCACTATTACTACCACTACTCATATTACCACTACTATCACTACTACCACCACTACTGTTACCACTACTAATACCACTACTACCACAACCACTTCTACGAGTACTGCTACCACTACCGCTATTATTACCACTATTACTACCAGTCGTGTATAACCACCTCAAAGCTCATGTCGAGTCTCTCCTTCTTTTGCTCAGTACAATTCAAAATGGCCGCCAAAACTGTGTCCGACTCTGTTAAAACTCGTGTGTAAATGTTTGGATGTATAGTTCTTACATCTCTGCGACGGGAACAGAAACACTCGATGTCACTGACTTAAATTTACGTTTTGTACGATCTTTGTAATAGTTCATGTGACAGCGCGGCGTAAATCACTTTTGTTTTGATAATCTGCGGCCGCTGCGGAGATGACACGGGCTCGTAAAGTTTGGTGTTTTGATGGTTGTCGGATCAAAGTCCCTGTCAGATTTACAGCGTGTGTTTTATGTGGAGAGACAGAACGCAGTAATGCCATTCGGACTAATTATCACATATATAAATGAAAGATGTGTACATGACAACACGAGTGGAACACGCCATGAAATACTGCTGTGAAATACTTATACACTTATACACGGACATTGTTCTTCTTCTTCTTTAGCCTTTTTTCTCTCAATAAAACATATCTGAACACATTTTTTTAGTGGTAAACAGGTAAACACATGCGTAATATACATATGTATTTATTACTAGAGACGCACTGTTTTTTTTTTATTATTATGGGTTTTTTTTGGTTGGTGCGACTTATACTCAGGTGCGACTTATACTCCAGAAAATATGGTAATAGTATGTAATATGTATCCACGCTAACTGCTAACTGCTAACTGCTAAGGAGATACTTTGAGCGCAACAGTGAGTGTTCACGTACTTTTACCGCAGACACACTTACGGACATGATATACTCTTTTAAAAGCTCTGAATCGGCCCTGTCCAGTCACTAAGTTTGTAACAGTAAGTCATGATGCACAAGCAAAGAGCCGACAGAAAGAATATCGATGTAGGGCAGAAGAATATCGATGTAGGGCAGAAAAATATCGATGTAGGGTGCAGAAATATCTATGTAGGGCGGAAAAATATCGATGTAGGGCACAAAAATATTGATGTAGGGCAGAAAAATATCGATGTAGGGCGCAAGAATATCGATGTAGGGCAGAAAAATATCGATGTAGGGTGCAAAAATATCGATGTAGGGCAGAAAAATATCGATGTAGGGTGCAGAAATATCTATGTAGGGCGGAAAAATATCGATGTAGGGCACAAAAATATTGATGTAGGGCAGAAAAATATCGATGTAGGGCACAAAAATAATGATGTAGGGCGCAGAAATATCGATGTAGGGCACAAAAATATCTATGTAGGGTGGAAAAATATCGATGTAGGGCGGAAAAATATCGATGTAGGGCACAAAAATATCGATGTAGAGCGGAAAAATATCGATGTAGGGCGGAAAAATATCGATGTAGGGCACAAAAATATTGATGTAGGGCAGAAAAATATCGATGTAGGGCACAAAAATAATGATGTAGGGCGCAGAAATATCGATGTAGGGCACAAAAATATCAATGTAGGGCAGAAATATTGATGTAGGGCACAAAAATATCGATGTAGGGTGGAAAAATATCGATGTAGGGCGGAAAAATATCGATGTAGGGTGCAGAAATATCGATGTAGGGCGGAAAAATATTGATGTAGGGCATAAAAATATCGATGTAGGGTGCAGAAATATCTATGTAGGGCGGAAAAATATCGATGTAGGGCGCAGAAATATTGATGTAGGGCGGAAAAATATCGATGTAGGGCGCAGAAAAATCGATGTAGGGCAGAAAAATTATGGTGTAGGGCACAAGAATATACATTTTTTTGTAGGGAGCAAGAATATCGATTTTTGTACGGCCCAAGGATAGCGATGTTGGACGCAAAAATATCGTTTTTTGTAGGACGGAAAAATATCGAATAGGACGCAAGAATATCGATTTTTGGAGGGAGCAAGAATAACAATTTTTGTGGTCAGTGTTACTATGACTACTATACAGCTAATACTTGTACGATAATAACACATTTAGAACTATTATTACTACTACTACCACCACTACTAACATTACTACCACTTCTACCACCACTACTACTACTACCAGTACTACTACCACTTCTCCTCCCTCCTCTCATCTTGTACCTGACCCTGTTCCTTCATGTGTGATTTGCAGCAGCTTGGTCCGCCTCCAGCTCGTCTCCAGCTCTTTGCTCGGCTCCGCCCGTCGCTGTCACTCAGAGACACTTATAAATGTGAAAATGCCACAGATTTTTAGCTGAGGTTTTGGAGCCGAGCCTCTAGAAACCACAGCGGAGAAACTGACCCGCTCGCCCGAGTATCTAGTGCCGTTTGTACATACCACACGCTCCGTTTAGGCCCAGTGTGTAGTACCAGGCTACTTCAATGAGGTCTTAAAGGTAGTACAAGTTAGTAACATCGACCAGGGAGTATTAACAGTAATCTAGAACGTATAAAGTAGTGAGTACTGTTCAAGGTACATATAATAAATAATAATAATAAATAACCCGCAATAATCAAAATCTGCGTAGTATCTGCTTTATTTTTTACATTATTCTCTATGTTTTTGTCTGTAAAACCCCTCACCACACACTTTATACACTTTTCTCACACAGGCGTTAACATTTTCTCACATTTCTCTCTCGTTTAAACTCTCTCAAAGTTCAAATCTTCGAAGGTGCAGAACGTTTCATCGACATTGCGGGAGAAAACTTGCAAAAATACAGCACTTCAGAGTCACACTAACCTAAACAACACAGACTTTTAATCAAAAAATCTGCAAATTTTTCCTCCGAAATCTTGCATCTGCTCCAAACTACCTGCTTTTACTGACAGAGGGCGCCATTTACCACCAAGACCAGGAGAAATTAATGAATCAAATGGGCGACCGTGGCTCAGCTGGTAGAGTTTTTGCCCACTGATCTGAAAGTCAACAGTTCAAATCCCGCTCTGGACGTAAACATCGTAAACATAGTGCGTTTGTACATACCACACGCTCCGTTTAGGCCCAGTGTGTAGTACCAGGCTACTTCAATGAGGTCTTAAAGGTAGTACAAGTTAGTAACATCGACCAGGGAGTACTAACAGTAATCTAGAACGTATAAAGTAGTGAGTACTGTTCAAGGTGCATATAATAAGTTTAATTTGATGAGGTAATAACTACGGTAAATGCAAGTTATAGTTTTACGCTAATCCAAAAACAAATACAGGAAGTAGAGTTTTGTTTTGTAGTGTTTAAAATCGATGACATCATACTAGCGAGAATTTTTTTCGCAAAAGTACGGCACGGTTTACACATTCATCCATCCATTTATTCCACTCATATGCAGACTCCCCTCTCCCCAGACACTTCCTCCAGTTCCTCCCAGCTTCGTAAAGTAGTCCAAAAGTAGGACGTTATGTGTTAGCATGCTAGCTGTCTTGTTTACCGTCATGTCAAAACTCGCTTTAGACTCTAAAAGCTGTGAAAAGTGCTTATAAACTCATCACGGTGAGTAATTACGACGTTCTGAAGGCGACTGAGGAGTAACTTTGGAAAACTACAAACTGTTTTTCGTGTTTTTAAAATGTAGAAATCAGCTACGGTGCCTTTAATGTAGCTTTGAGGAAGGTAATAGTGAAAAAAAAAAACACTTTATGACGTGATTAAACGCTCTGAAAACTCCACTTCGCCTTGTGTGTGTACTTTAGAAAACGCCAACGCAAACTTATGACCAAACTTCACACGACAATCTCACACTTTTCACACTTCAAATCCCCAAACTCAGAAATCCGTCAGCAGCGTTTCAGAATATGTATATTCTCGGCGAACGTGCATGACTCATTTTTATAACTTTCTGGGATTTTTGCCACAGCTCCACCTCGTTCTGTGTAATATTTGGGTTTGTTTCGTTTGATTTCTGTTTCTGTGGGTGTAGTGTTAAGGGTTGTGGTTGTGCTGTGTGTGTGTGGCATGTTTCAGTGTCGTGTGTTACGCCGTTTCGAGATGTTAATCTAAAAACGTTGTTGGTCTTTTGTCTCGCATGCGTTCAGATGGTCAGCTGGGTAAGTATCGGGGAAAAGGGTTTGTTTAGGAGCTTCCATCAGACGTATTAACCATTAACACGTGCTTTTATTGTTCAAAAATCCTTTCAAAAACACATATTCTGTATATATAAATGGATATAGCTAACATGCTAGCTGCTGCAAAGTGATCATGGGCTGCGCTTTCGGCTCTTTGGTCTTAAATGTTCGTATTAACCCGCTCTACATAATCCTGGTGTTTTTATTTCACTATTGTGTCTGTAAATCAAGATATGAACATTAAAAACAGACAAATCCGGCGCCTTCTTTCCCTGAGCTCACTCCCGTTAGCGTTAGCAACAGGTTTGATTGACAGCGTTGCTAAGCGCTTGCTCCCTGCTAAACCAGAGGTGCGGGCGGAAAGGGGCATTTCCTTCAACATCAACAAAGATTCATGGACACAATAGGGAAATAAAAACCCCAGGATCATGTAGAGGGTTAATACCAACATTTAAGACCAAAATGACAAGTCTGACAGCAGCAGAGACAGAGAGAGGGCACAGTAAAAAAAAAAAACAAATAAAAAAAAACAAACAAAAAAAACTCAAAATGACTACAAACAAAATAAAAATAAATAAAAATACCAAAAAACTCAAGAAACTAAAAAAAATAAAAATAAAAAAAAAAACCTCAAAATAACTCACAAAGAATAAATAAATAAAATAAATAAATAAATAATAATAATAATAATAATAATAATAATAATAATAATAATAAACTCAAAAATTAATCCCAGGATCATGTAGAGGGTTAATACAAACATTTTAGATCAAAATGACGAGTCTGACAACAGCAGGTACAGAGAGAGGACACAGTAAAAAAAAAAAAAAAAACTAAACTAAAAATAAAAAAATAAAAACATTCTCAAAATAACTACAAAAAAATAAAAACAAATAAAAATAACAAAAAATAAAGACAATAAAAAATCTAAATAACTAAAAAATTAAAATAACAAAAAATTAAAAATTAAAATTAAAAAACAAACAAAAAAACCCTCAAAATAACTAACACACACACAATAAATAAATAAATAAATAAAAAAGAGGTGACACAGTTTTGCAATAGAAAGTGAATTGTAGCCAGAGTGGATGGAGCCAGACGCGCGCACATGCTTACTTCCTGTTTGGAACGCGGCGGCTAGCAGGTTAGCTACGTCCAGACTACACACAGCTCCTTTATGAAACGCCAAGGTCCTCACAAAAGGTCACACACTTGTGAATCGCCGTCTTGGACCTTTAAACTTTTTTTTGGCTAAAGCGGTTTTAATCCCGGTAATACTTCTGTCTCACGCTAATAAATATGTCCCACACATAATATCACCCAGTGGAAGACTCGAGTTCAAACGTCAAACAGTCTCTCTCTTTCACCTCCGTGTTCGCCGGTCAGCTCCAAGAGTGGCATTTCCATTCTTTCACCTTCACGTCCGCTACTGAGCTCCAAGAGTGGCGTTTCCATTCGGTCACAGCCGTAAAACCTGAACTTAAACTGTGACTTGGGCCTAGCGCCGCGTCGCCGTGGTGCCCAGAGGAGCAGACAGGAAGTGCTCCGGGTTGTAGAGTTTACGGCGCAGTGATCCTGACCTGACAGAGGGGGGCAGCGCTGAGACACTCGGTTTAACTCGCGTCTGGGTCAGTTTAGAAGGTCACGTTTGTGTTTGTGCTAGTTTTAACGTCGATTTATAACTTATTTTTGATTCTTTTGACAAAAAATTAGTGCTACTCTGTAAAAATGAATGAGGATTTTATACTTTCCTCGTGTTGACGGGTAAACGGTTACACTTTTATACACCGCTTTTCCACTTTCAAGTCACTCAGCTTTATTTTTTACACTTATTCTCTATGTTTTTGTCTGTAAAACCCCTCACCACACACTTTATACACTTTTCTCACACAGGCGTTAACATTCTCCATGGAAATAAGTTTTATTAAAGCCAAAGGAACCACATTTCCACAGAGACAGACCAAGTAACAGTCAGGTTTGTGGAGATGTGAGCCCACACACAGTACGGACACATGTTTTTTTCTACTTTTTTGTGCAATAAAAGCGTCTGAAATGAAGAATGTCTTTTTTTTTGTCTATTTTTGGCTAAAGAGTTACATGGTGGAGCTTTAAATACAATGAGCTCAGTTAATTTAGAAGGATTTAGCGTTAGTTTAGCAGATTTAGCGTTTATTTTTTACACTTATTCTCTATGTTTTTGTCTGTAAAACCCCTCACCACACACTTTATACACTTTTCTCACACAGGCGTTAACATTTTCTCACATTTTAAACTCTCTCAAAGTTCAAACTGTACATTTTACGTTTATAAAAAAATGATTTTCAAGTGTAAAAATGCGTTTTCCGCTCGTTTTAG
The DNA here is from genome assembly GCF_009829125.3 of Periophthalmus magnuspinnatus. Classification (NCBI taxonomy): domain Eukaryota; kingdom Metazoa; phylum Chordata; class Actinopteri; order Gobiiformes; family Gobiidae; genus Periophthalmus; species Periophthalmus magnuspinnatus. The sequence goes on along the minus strand of NC_047143.1, from coordinate 2,831,383 downwards.
CCCGATAAGAAACGGTGCATAACATTATTAGTTGAGCGGTTGCGATTCCAGTTCCCACAGATGATCACTGTTGTTGTGTCCTTGGGCAAGACACTTAACCCAGCTTGTCCCCAATGTACAGTAAGGTGTTTATCGTTTATCGTTCTAAAAATAACCCGCAATAATCGAAATCTGCGTAGTATCTGCTTTATTTTTTACATTATTCTCTATGTTTTTGTCTGTAAAACCCCTCACCACACACTTTATACACTTTTCTCACACAGGCGTTAACATTTTCTCACATTTCTCTCTCGTTTAAACTCTCTCAAAGTTCAAATCTTCGAAGACGCAGCGACGTTTCATCGACATTGCGGGAGAAAACTTGCAAACGCACAGCACTTTAGAGTCACACTAACCTAAACAACACAGACTTTTAATCAAAAATCTGGAAGTTTTTCCTCCAAAATCTTGCGTCTGCTCCAAACTACCTGCTTTTACTGACAGAGGGCGCCATCTACCACCAAGACCACGAGAAATTAACGAATCAAATGGGCGACCGTGGCTCAGCTGGTAGAGTTTTTGCCCACGGATCTGAAAGTCAACAGTTCAAATCGCCCCAGTTTTGTCTGCGTACTCTGGTGTATGAATGTGTGAGTATTTCCTTGATGTAAAGAGTTCTGAGAGAGTTGAAGGTGGAAAAGCGCCGCGTAAAAATGTGACCGTTATTCCGGAAGTTTGGGAAGTCGGTAGTCGCGTTTATTGGCAAAAGTGGGCGGGTCTATTCCCAGATCTGTTTCCAAATCAATCAGTGAATAAATGTGAATGTGAACTGTGGTATTTACAGTTCTTGATCGTGTTGAAAAAGAGATTTGTACATATATTTATAGCCTAATATTTCCCAAATAATATAAAAATATAATAATAATATAATCTGTTCTTCAGGTGGAGGAGTTCATCGACTGGTGGAGTAAGTTCTACGCTTCCACTGGAGACAAGAGCAAGTGTGGAACCTACTTGGACAAAGGGCTGGACACACTCAAGGTGACTTTAAACACTACTACTACTGCTACTACTACTACTACTACTACTACTACTACTACAGTGAGTACTTTGTGTTTCGAGAGTCTGATGAATGGGTTTGAGTTGAATGAGCTGTTTCTGTGGTCACATGTTCTCACGATACAGGAGGTGATGTGCTCTTTCCAACCTCCTCAACTCCCTCTCTCTCTCCCTCCCTTTCTCTCTTCTCTCGCTTCTCTCCCTCTCTCTCTTTTCTCTGCTTCTCTCTCTTTCTCCATCCTTACCTCTATCTTCTCTCTTGCTCTTCCTCTCCCCCTCTCTCTCCATCTCTCTCTTCTTCTTCTCCTCTTTCTCTTGTTTCTCTCTCCTCCCTCTCTTCTCTACCTCTTTTTCTCCCTCCCTCTCTTTCTTCTCCTTCTCTCTTAACTTTCTCTATCCCTCTCCCTTCTCTTGCCTCTCCCTCTTGTTCTCTCTACCTCTCTTCTCTCACTTATCTCCCTCTCTCTTTTCTCTGTTTCTCTCTCTCTCTTTCTCTAACTCTACCTCTTCTTCTTGCTCTACCTCTCCCTCTCCCTCTCTCTTGCCCCTTCCCTCTTTTGCTCCCTCTCTTGCTCTCTCCGCTTTCTCATCTCTCTCTTCTTCTCCTCTCTTCTCTCTGTCTGAAGTCTCTCTCTTCCCTCTCTCTTCTTCTCTCTTCCTTCCTTTTCTTCACTCTCTTCTCCCTATCCTTCTCTCTTCCCTCTCTCTTCTCCCTCTCTCTCCCTTTTCTCCTTCTCTTCCCTCTTCCTTCTACTTCTCTGTCTTCTCCTTCTCCCTCTCTCTTCTCTCTCCTTCTCTCTTCTCTCTCTTGTTCTCTCTGTTCTCTCTCTCCCTCTCTCTTCTCTCTCTTGTTCTCTCTCTCCCTCTCTTCTCTCTCTTGTTCTCTCTCTCCCTCTCTTCTCTCTCTTGTTCTCTCTCTCCCTCTCTTCTCTCTCTTGTTCTCTCTCTCCCTCTCTTCTCTCTTGTTCTCTCTCTCCCTCTCTTCTCTCTCTTGTTCTCTCTCTCCCTCTCTTCTCTCTCTTGTTCTCTCTCTCCCTCTCTTCCTCTCTTCTCTCTCTTCTCTCTCCCTCTCTCTTCTCTCTCTTGTTCTCTCTCCCTCTCTTCTCTCTCTTCTTCCTCTCTTCTCTCCCTCTCTTCTCTCTCTTCTCTCTCCTCACTCTCCCTCTCTTCTCTCTCTTGTTCTCTCTCTTGTTCTCTCTCTTCCTCTCTTCTCTCTCTTCTCTCCCTCTCTCATTAGTGTCACACTGTGGTGACTTCATAATGATGTGATTTATACTTCGTGTGACTTTGACATTGGTCCAAAAGTCCAGAGGCTAAAAGTCCAACTGGACACAACTGTGTCCTTCATGTTTCTGTCCTTCATGTTTCTGTGTCCTTCATGTTTCTGTCCTTCATGTCTCTGTGTCCTTCATGTTTCCGTGTCCTTCATGTTTCTGTGTCCTTCATGTTTCTGTCCTTCATGTTTCTGTCCTTCATGTCTCTGTGTCCTTCATGTTTCCGTGTCCTTCATGTTTCTGTGTCCTTCATGTTTCTGTCCTTCATGTTTCTGTCCTTCATGTTTCTGTCCTTCATGTCTCTGTGTCCTTCATGTTTCCGTGTCCTTCATGTTTCTGTGTCCTTCATGTTTCTGTCCTTCATGTTTCTGTCCTTCATGTTTCTGTCCTTCATGTTTCTGTCCTTCATGTTTCTGTCCTTCATGTCTCTGTGTCCTTCATGTTTCCGTGTCCTTCATGTTTCTGTCCTTCATGTTTCTGTCCTTCATGTTTCTGTCCTTCATGTTTCTGTCCTTCATGTCTCTGTGTCCTTCATGTTTCCGTGTCCTTCATGTTTCTGTGTCCTTCATGTTTCTGTCCTTCATGTTTCTGTCCTTCATGTCTCTGTGTCCTTCATGTTTCCGTGTCCTTCATGTTTCTGTGTCCTTCATGTTTCTGTCCTTCATGTTTCTGTCCTTCATGTCTCTGTGTCCTTCATGTTTCCGTGTCCTTCATGTTTCTGTGTCCTTCATGTTTCTGTCCTTCATGTTTCTGTCCTTCATGTTTCTGTCCTTCATGTTTCTGTGTCCTTCATGTTTCTGTCCTTCATGTTTCTGTCCTTCATGTTTCTGTCCTTCATGTTTCTGTCCTTCATGTCTCTGTGTCCTTCATGTTTCCGTGTCCTTCATGTTTCTGTCCTTCATGTTTCTGTCCTTCATGTTTCTGTCCTTCATGTTTCTGTCCTTCATGTTTCTGTGTCCAATTTTTTTTAGATATCTGTCGTTTCAATGTCGATACTTTTATTTGTACTTCAGTAAATTTTTAACTGGAAAAGTAAAAGAAAAATACACAGCTAGAAAAAACGACTAAAAACAAATACTTTAACACTTTTACTCAAGTAGATTTGTTTTTCCATGTGATACTTTAACTTTTACTTGAGTATTTTTTCGCTCCAGTATCTGTACTTTCACTTAAATATCAAAACGTAGAACTGAGCGTCTGAGAGTGACTAAAACTTTTACTGTTACTTCAATAAAAACGTTACTGAAGCGGGAGTAAATATAAAAGTACGCGCGTTTGTGTCTAAATCCCGCCGTCGTGTTTACGCTCCACTGACCCTCCAGCCCGAGCCGCCATCTTTAAACGGCGTTCCCTCTCGGTGACACACTCTGACTCCTCGCCGATGTTCCTCGTCCGAGCGCGTTTCCACTGGCGCCGGCTCAAACATGACGCCACATCGCAGACCCGAGCTGGAGCCTGATATTAGCGCTCGGACTGGCAGCGGCTGTAATTGTAAAAATGAATAACGCGTCGTGCGGAATCGAAACGCGAGGTCACTCTGGAACTTGTGACTCGTTAAGAGGAAAGAATATGAAACCAAAAGAAAACGACACAGGGCGGCGGCCGCACGATTTACCAAGAGTCTCAACTTAGATTTATTTGATTTTTTGTTGAACGTTTCTGAAAATATGCCAGGATTATCCCAGATGACTGTTTTGGACGCTTCACCGTTGGCTCCGCCCTAAAAACAACGCTGCTCTGTGATTAGTCAGTGTTAATGATCCCGTTTTGTATATTCTATAAAGTTATTATTATAAATTAAACCAGATGTCCTTACGTTTCCAGGTCTACAACTGTGAGCTGGAGAAGGTGGAGCAGTTTGGAGGTTTGACCGATTTCTCTCAGACGTTTAAACTGTACAGGGGGCGGAGCCAAGATGAGGGGGAGGACCCTTCTGTGGTCGGAGAGTTCAAGGTAAGATTATCATCACTGTGACTTTAGTCCTGGTTTAGTCCTGGATTAGTTCTGGTTTAGTCCTGGTTTAGTCCTGGTTTAGTCCTGGATTAGTTCTGGTTTAGTTCTGGTTTAGTCCTGATTTAGTCCTGGTTTAGTCCTGGTTTAGTCCTGGGTTAGTCCTGGTTTAGTCCCGGTTTGGTCCTGGTTTAGTCCTGGTTTAGTCCTGGGTTAGTCCTGGTTTAGTCCCGGTTTGGTCCTGGTTTAGTCCTGGTTTAGTTCTGGTTTAGTCCTGGTTTAGTCCTGGTTTAGTCCTGGTTTAGTCCTGGTTTAGTTCTGGTTTAGTCCTGGTTTAGTTCTGTTTTAGTCCTGGTTTAGTTCTGGGTTAGTCCTGGTTTAGTCCCGGTTTAGTCCTGGTTTAGTTCTGTTTAGTTTTGGTTTAGTCCTGATTTAGTCCTGGTTTAGTCCTGGTTTAGTCCTGGTTTAGTCCTGGTTTAGTTCTGGTTTAGTCCTGGTTTAGTTCTGTTTTAGTTCTGGTTTAGTCCTGGTTTAGTCCTGGTTTAGTTCTGGTTTAGTCCCGATTTAGTCCTGGTTTAGTCCTGGTTTAGTCCTGATTTAGTCCTGGTTTAGTCCTGGTTTAGTTCTGGTTTAGTCCCAATTTAGTCCTGATTTAGTCCTGGTTTAGTCCTGGTTTAGTCCTGGTTTAGTGCTGGTTTAGTCCTGGATTAGTCCTGGTTTAGTCCTGGTTTAGTCCTGGTTTATTGCTGGTTTAATCCTGGTTTAGTCCTGGTTTAGTGCTGGTTTAGTCCTGGATTAGTCCTGGTTTAGTTCTGGGTTAGTCCTGTTCCACTCTGGGTTTAGTGGCTCTGTGAATGACCCCAGTGGCAGATTTAGTTGCAGACCCAGACCCACCTGCGCAGACAGACCCAGACTCACCTGCGCAGACAGACCCGGACCCACCTGCGCAGACAGACCCAGACTCACCTGCGCAGACAGACCCACACTCACCTGCGCAGACAGACCCAGACTCACCTGCGCAGACAGACCCAGACTCACCTGCGCAGACAGACCCAGACTCACCTGCGCAGACAGACCCACACTCACCTGCGCAGACAGACCCAGACTCACCTGCGCAGACAGACCCAGACTCGCACTTTTATCTCGAAAACGACCTCAGTCCCAGTTTAGTCCAAATTTTGACGTGGTATTAAACTGGTTTTTCTCCAGGGCATGTTCAGTATCTACCCTCTGCCAGACGACCCCTCTGCCCCTCTGCCCCCAAGACGCTTCACCAAACTGCCCCCCAACGGCATCGAGGAGTGTGTCGTACGAGTCTACATCATACAAGCCCACGGCCTGCAGCCTAAAGACAACAACGGGAAGGTACAAACAAAACACACGGGACGCCATTTTAGTCCTGGTTTAGTCCTGGTTTAGTCCTGGTTTAGTCCTGGTTTCGTCCTGGTTTCGTCCTGGTTTAGTCCTGGTTTCGTCCTGGTTTAGTCCTGGTTTCGTCCTGGTTTAGTCCTGGTTTAGTCCTGGTTTAGTCCTGGTTTAGTCCTGGTTTAGTCCTGGTTTAGTCCTGGTTTCGTCCTGGTTTAGTCCTGGTTTCGTCCTGGTTTCGTCCTGGTTTAGTCCTGGTTTAGTCCTGGTTTAGTCCTGGTTTCGTCCTGGTTTCGTCCTGGTTTCGTCCTGGTTTAGTCCTGCTTTAGTCCTGCTTTAGTCCTGGTTTCGTCCTGGTTTCGTCCTGGTTTCGTCCTGGTTTCGTCCTGGTTTCGTCCTGTTTCGTCCTGGTTTAGTCCTGGTTTCGTCCTGGTTTCGTCCTGGTTTCGTCCTGGTTTCGTCCTGGTTTCGTCCTGGTTTCGTCCTGGTTTCGTCCTGGTTTAGTCCTGGTTTTTTTAAGTCCTACTCTGTGTTTAAACCTGTTTTGTCTGACCTCAGTGTGACCCGTACGTGAAGATCACTTTGGGAAAGAAGATCATAAACGACCATGACAACTACATCCCCTGCACCCTGGAGCCGGTGTTTGGAAAGTACGCACCGCCCCTTTAAGAAAACCACACGTCTTTAGAAAACACAGGACCGGGCGAAAGTTTGGACACGCCCTTTTATTTATTTATGTTTAATACTTTTTATGCACATACAGAAGACACCAGACACGAGTAATACAGAATAAATGGAATTATATAGAAAAAAAAGTGAGATAAAACTAAAGAGCGTTAATATGTCAGTTTCAAATCCTCAAAGTAGCAACAGTCACATTTTTACATAACACATTTCCACCTTCAAGACACTAAAATGGCTTTATATCAAGGAACCGCTCACACATTCACACACCGGCGCACACAGACACTTGGACGACGAGGGATAAGTGTCTTGCCCAAGGACACAACAACAGTATTCATCAAAATATGTAAAAATAAATACACACAAGCACACATGGTAATAGTATCAGTAATAGTGTTCTTTTGTTACTAATCCAGGTTTAGCTCCAGTTTAGTCCTGGTTTTGTTCTGGTTTAGTCCTGTTTTAGTCCTGGTTTTGTTCTGGTTTAGTCCTGTTTTAGTCCTGGTTTAGTTCCAGTTTAGTCCTGGTTTTGTTCCAGTTTAGTCCCAGTTTAATCCTGGTTTAGTTCTGGTTTAGTCCTGGTTTAGTCCTGGTTTAGTTCCAGTTTAGTCCTGGTTTAGTCCTGGTTTAGTTCCATCTTAGTCCTGGTTTAGTTCTGCTTTAGTCCTGGTTTAGTCCCAGTTTCGTCCTGATTTAGTCCTGGTTTAGTTCTGGTTCAATCCTGGTTTAGTTCCAGTTTAGTCCAGACTTAGTTCCAGTTTAGTCCTGGTTTAGTCCAGATTAAGTTCAAGTTCAGTCCTGGTTTAGTTCCATCTTAGTCCTGGTTTAGTTCTGTTTTAGTCCTGGTTTAGTTCCATCTTAGTCCTGGTTTAGTTCTGTTTTAGTCCTGGTTTAGTTCCATCTTAGTCCTGGTTTAGTTCTGTTTTAGTCCTGGTTTAGTTCTGTTTTAGTCCTGGTTTAGTCCCAGTTTCGTCCTAATTTAGTCCTGGTTTAGTTCTGCTTTAATCCTGGTTTAGTTCTGTTTTAGTCCTGGTTTAGTTCTGTTTAGTCCTGGTTTAGTTCCATCTTAGTCCTGGTGTAGTTCTGCTTTAGTCCTGCTTTAGTCCTGGTTTAGTTCTGCTTTAGTCCTGGTTTCGTTCCAGTTTAGTCCAAATGTTTTATAACATATAGGATCTTCATATTGTGTAACATAGTTTATAAGTTTGTCACAAAAAACAGAACTTTTTTTTTTTTTTTTTTTACAGACAGACCTTAAAAACATGTAATAAACACACACACACCCACACGCACCGCACCCCCCCCCCCCCCCCCCCCCCCCCACACACACACACACACACAGGGTAATAGTAATAGTGTTATCATTATTATCATTGTTACCAGGTGTGACCACTAGATGTCACTGTTCACTCACTGTTCACCTGTTGCCCCTGAGAATCAACACATTCTTCACCTGTACCTGCCACACTACACGTCCTGCTCCTCGGGCTTTAACAGCACATTTTATTTACTGAAGCTGTGGTTGTTTATGTGTGTGTGTGTGTGAGTGTGAGTGTGTGTGGTTGTGTGTGGTTGTGTGTGCTCAAAACTCACTAAACAAAACTTCAAATCGTCTCGACCTTCTTAAACCGCCTAAATCCGTCTCTGGTCGGATAAAGAACGAGACTCCAACTGCCCCCGTCTGACTTACAGTGAGGCTTAAAGGGCACATCTTACACTGTTTTCTTCTTCTCTCAAACTGAAAACGCTCTGTTCCACCTTGTGATGTCATCGTGTGGTGATACAGGAAGTGCTCCGCTGTGTTTTTAAACTCCACACACCTTCATTTCAAGAATCATTTGGATCATTTCAGCGTCTAGAATTGCCACTTATCTCTACTGAACTAAAGGTAAAAAGGAGCTGTTAACTTGAAAACTACCACTTGATGACATCACAAGGTGGAACGTCGCATTTTGAGCTTTGGAGATGTTACAGACTAATAATAAAGTGTTACTTATGAAACAAAACACAACTCCAGGTCTGTTTTTGAGGAGGGAAAAAACATTATAACATGACTTAAACCTCACAAGAGTCCGTTTATAGGAAAAGTAATATAGGAAAAGTCACACTGTGTAACTTTTCGAGTGGAGGGTCACCTGTTTATCTCTATGGAAACGTTAATACTGTTCCACATAAGGATTTCTGGCAGTTTTAATGAAGTCCATGAAGATGTAGAGTTGTCAAAAATATAAAAAAAATCAGACACTAATCGATACTAGAACGAGTATCGAAACGAGCAGGTATCGATACAAAAACAACAACAAAAAACAAAAAAACAACAATAAAATCGAACCTTTCCTGAACAATTTCATCTTGAGTTTTATCAGAAAAGTGTAATAAACATTTAGGATTATTTTGTTTTTAAAATTATAATATTGTCTAAAAAAAGAGTAGTATAATCCTTTCTGCCAAAGCAACATCATCGTCGTCATAGAGATAAGCAGATGGCAGAATGTCCGCCTAAAAAGCCCCGTAGAGCAGCTTTAAGTGTCCTGCGTTGTTCCTTCAGGATGTTTGAGTTGAGCTGCTCTCTGCCTCTGGAGAAGGACCTGCGTGTGGCCCTGTACGACCACGACCTCCTGACCAAAGACGAGAAGATCGGAGAGACCGTCATCGACCTGGAAAACCGCTACCTGTCCCGACACGGCGCCACGTGCGGACTGCCCCAGACCTACTGCACGTGAGTCAGAGGGCGAAGGTCAGGACGGAACAGAGTCAGAAAGACAGGGTCAGAACGGAACAGTGTCAGAGGGAGAGCGAGGGAATGGGGATCAGTTTTAATGCAGGGAACTAGCATCTTTTTATGGTTTTGTTTAGTCCTGGTTTAGTCCTGGTTTAGACCTGGTTTAGTCCTGGTTTAGTCCTGGTTTAGTCCTGGTTTAGTCCTTGTTTAGTCCTGGTTTAGTCCTGGTTTAGTCCTGGTTTAGTTCTGGTTGAGTTTTGGTTCATGGCTCATCTCTTCACTCTTGTATTGTCTCACTCGTTCACTCTGACCCTCTCGTGTTTGTCTCACTCGTTCACTCTGACCCTCTCGTGTTTGTCTCACTCGTTTACTCTGACCCTCTCGTGTTTGTCTCACTCGTTCACTCTGACCCTCTCGTGTTTGTGTCACTCGTTCACTCTGACCCTCTCGTGTTTGTGTCACTCGTTCACTCTGACCCTCTCGTGTTTGTGTCACTCATTCACTGTGACCCTCTCATGTTTGTCTGACTCTTCACTCGTGTTTGTATCACTCGTTCACTCTGACCCTCTCGTGTTTGTCTCACTCGTTCACTCTGACCCTCTCGTGTTTGTCTCACTCATTCACTCTGACCCTCTCGTGTTTGTGTCACTCGTTCACTCTGACCCTCTCATGTTTGTCTGACTCTTCACTCGTGTTTGTATCACTCGTTCACTCTGACCCTCTCGTGTTTGTGTCACTCGTTCACTCTGACCCTCTCGTGTTTGTCTCACTCGTTCACTCTGACCCTCTCGTGTTTGTCTCACTCGTTCACTCTGACCCTCTCGTGTTTGTCTCACTCGTTCACTCTGACCCTCTCGTGTTTGTGTCACTCATTCACTGTGACCCTCTCGTGTTTGTCTCACTCATTCACTCTGACCCTCTCGTGTTTGTGTCACTCGTTCACTCTGACCCTCTCGTGTTTGTGTCACTCGTTCACTCTGACCCTCTCGTATTTGTCTCACTTGTTCACTCTGACCCTCTCGTGTTTGTGTCACTTGTTCACTCTGACCCTCTCGTGTTTGTGTCACTCGTTCACTCTGACCCTCTCGTGTTTGTGTCACTCGTTCACTCTGACCCTCTCGTGTTTGTCTCACTCGTTCACTCTGACCCTCTCGTGTTTGTGTCACTCATTCACTCTGACCCTCTCGTGTTTGTCTCACTCGTTCACTCTGACCCTCTCATGTTTGTCTCACTCTTCACTCGTGTGTTTGTCTCACTCGTTCACTCTGACCCTCTCGTGTTTGTCTCACTCGTTCACTCTGACCCTCTCGTGTTTGTGTCACTCATTCACTGTGACCCTCTCGTGTTTGTCTCACTCATTCACTCTGACCCTCTCGTGTTTGTGTCACTCGTTCACTCTGACCCTCTCGTGTTTGTGTCACTCGTTCACTCTGACCCTCTTGTATTTGTCTCACTTGTTCACTCTGACCCTCTCGTATTTGTCTCACTGGTTCACTCTGACCCTCTCGTGTTTGTGTCACTTGTTCACTCTGACCCTCTCGTGTTTGTCTCACTCGTTCACTCTGACCCTCTCGTGTTTGTCTCACTCGTTCACTCTGACCCTCTCGTGTTTGTCTCACTCGTTCACTCTGACCCTCTCGTGTTTGTCTCACTCGTTCACTCTGACCCTCTCGTGTTTGTGTCACTCGTTCACTCTGACCCTCTCGTGTTTGTGTCACTCGTTCACTCTGACCCTCTCGTGTTTGTGTCACTCGTTCACTCTGACCCTCTCGTATTTGTCTCACTTGTTCACTCTGACCCTCTCGTGTTTGTGTCACTCGTTCACTCTGACCCTCTCGTGTTTGTCTCACTCGTTCACTCTGACCCTCTCGTATTTGTCTCACTTGTTCACTCTGACCCTCTCGTGTTTGTGTCACTCGTTCACTCTGACCCTCTCATGTTTGTGTCACTCATTCACTCTGACCCTCTCGTGTTTGTCTCACTCGTTCACTCTGACCCTCTCGTGTTTGTCTCACTCGTTCACTCTGACCCTCTCGTATTTGTCTCACTTGTTCACTCTGACCCTCTCGTGTTTGTGTCACTCGTTCACTCTGACCCTCTCGTGTTTGTCTCACTCGTTCACTCTGACCCTCTCATGTTTGTCTCACTCTTCACTCGTGTGTTTGTCTCACTCGTTCACTCTGACCCTCTCATGTTTGTCTCACTCTTCACTCGTGTGTTTGTCTCACTCGTTCACTCTGACCCTCTCATGTTTGTCTCACTCTTTCACACGTTCACTCTAATGTGTGTCTCAGGTCGGGGGTGAACCGCTGGAGGGGTCAGCTGAGTCCTCGTCAGCTCCTGAACAGAGTCTGTGAGAGGAGAAACATCCGGAAGCCTGAGTACCAGGGTCACACGGTGCAGTTCAGAGGAGAGCAGGTCACGTGTGGAGACACAAGTACGAAACACCCGAGTTACACAAATCAGACCCAAGTACGAAACACACGAGCTACACAAATCAGACCCAAGTACGAAACACCCGAGTTACACAAATCAGACCCAAGTACGAAACACACGAGTTACACAAATCAGACCCGAGTACGAAACACACGAGTTACACAAATCAGACCCAAGTACGAAACACACGAGTTACACAAATCACTACATTCTCAACTTTTACAACGAGTAAAACAACCTACTTTTCACTCTTAAATCAGACGTATTCTGCAAAATCCACTTTTCAGAACTTTGAACCATGTTTCAGTTCTTTCTCCTCAACATTTACTCGCCCAAAGTTGTTTTTGGCGTGATTCGTGCTCGTTTGAATAATCTTTAATCGATTATTTTGTTCTGTACTCACTTCATTGTCCAATTAAATTTTCTTAATGATTAATAAACACAGGATTTGGCAGTGTCACAAAACCAAATCCGGTGCTTTTTATGTGATAATGTTCACTCGTTTCTTTTACTAAGTTGTTTTAGATCACATATGTCAAACTCAGGCCTGGGAGCCAAATCTGGTTCGCGGTGTAATTATATTTGGCCCGTGAGATCATATCAAATGTTTATAGCGCATGCACCACTAATCCTACAAATCCCAGAATGCTTTGCTAGTACGTTGAAGCGCAGTCGAGACCAGTAAGCGCCCTCTTTTTCTGTTGACGCTCATTAGCGACCAAGCTAGTAGCCACGTTAGCCAAATTAATTACTACAGAGAGAGACGTAATTAACATAATATCAGGTGTGGTCAATTTTTAATAAATATTGTTTGGGCCATGAATTTGTGTCAGTTTTAAATTTTGTCCCAGCGTGAATTTGAGTTTGACACGTCTGTTTTAAATTTAAAAACGATTTAAAATATTCATATTTTAACATAACGATCCACAGGTGTCGTAGATTATAAATATAGAGCGACGACAAGAACAATACGTCTGATTTAAACGCTCAACGTTCCATCGCGCTGACAAGAAAATAAATCGCCGAACTTGAAAACATTATTTGCGTCCATCTTTTTCGTTTTTTTGTTTATTTAAAAGAGGAGAGTAAACAGTCGAACCCTCACCTGGGCCCCGTGGAGGAGAGACTGGCCCTGCTCTGTTTGAAACGCCTGGGATTAGTGCCCGAACACGTGGAGACCAGGAAACTGTACAGCCCCCTGCAGCCGGACATCGAGCAGGTAACGTGCGTCAACAACCCGCGTCCTGATTGGTCCGTGATCAGATGTTCCTGCGTGCTGATTGGCTTGTTGTGGCTGTCCGTCAGGGTCGTCTGATGATGTGGGTGGATCTCTTCCCCAAGTCTCTGGGACCCCCCGGACCCCCGTTCAACGTCACCCCACGGAAAGCCAAGAAGTAAGAGATACGGGACTGAAGAAGTGGTTTAGAACTGGTTTAGATCTGGTTTAGAACTGGTTTAGAACTGGTTTAGATCTGGTTTAGATCTGGTTTAGAACTGGTTTAGAACTGGTTTAGAACTGGTTTAGATCTGGTTTAGAACTGGTTTAGAACTGGTTTAGAACTGGTTTAGATCTGGTTTAGAACTGGTTTAGAACTGGTTTAGATCTGGTTTAGATCTGGTTTAGAACTGGTTTAGAACTGGTTTAGAACTGGTTTAGATCTGGTTTAGAACTGGTTTAGAACTGGTTTAGAACCGGTTTAGAACCGGTTTAGATCCGGTTTAAATCCGGTTTAGAACCGGTTTAGAACCGGTTTAGATCCGGTTTAGAACCGGTTTAGATCCGGTTTAGATCCGGTTTAGAACCGGTTTAGATCCGGTTTAGAACCGGTTTAGATCCGGTTTAGAACCGGTTTAGATCTGGTTTAGATCCGGTTTAGAACCGGTTTAGATCCGGTTTAGAACCGGTTTAGAACCGGTTTAGATCTGGTTTAGAACTGGTTTAGAACTGGTTTAGAACTGGCTTTGGTTTAGTCCACGTTCTAAAAATAATCTGCCAAGTATCATCTTTATTTTTTACATTTATTCTATATGTTTTGCTGCTGTAAAACCCCTCACCACACACTTTATACACGCTGGAAAAAAAGCACGTGAAAAAAAGCACAAGTGGACAAACGTTCTACCAACTGAGCTAATGTCGCCCTAGTTTTGATGTTTTTCTAATTCTGACTTGGTTTAGTGAGTAGATTGCACCTCTAGTAAATATTTCTCATGGTTTTACATCATAAAACCCAAAGTAAAATCTGTCAACTGGACAAAAAGTTGTAGGAGTGAAGACGATTCGCTGCTCCTCTTCAGTTCTGGTCAGATTGCTGCTTATATCTATCTGAAACTGAAACTGTAAACAGCTTTTGTCTCCAGTTTCAGCCTTAACGGACCTACTGGCTCGCTCTACTGTTCTCTTTGTTTCCCTTGTTCACTTTGGGTCTGAGGTTGGAGTCGTATAAGGGGGACAGGTGATGTTTAAGGGCCTCATTCCTCATTTTACATCAGTTAAGTGGCAGCTTGTGGGGGAAAAAAAAGAAAAATGTTTAGAAGAAAAGTACAAAAATACAGGAAGTAGTAGCGCTGAGTTGTAAAACAGAATCCGTTGATCGCTGAAACGACATCCAAAACGCTAAGTGCGAACACGGCATTTTTCTGACAGTTTTTACCAAATAAAAGTGTCGTCATTTATTTGTATTAGTCTAATCATAACCGTTGTGTAATCTGGACGCGTTTGACCCGTGTAAACATTACGGTTGCTAGGTAACAGTAATGGAAGTACATCTGCGTTTGTCGTATCTGCGGCTCGTGCCCTGTACTTCACCGACATTATAAAAACGAGAAAAAACTAAAATAAGTATCATGATGTTAGCTGCGTTTTATAGGAGTTTTTTAATCTGTCGTTGGCGTTTTAAAGGTTCCGCTCGATGTTTCTGCTCGCCGTTTTTATTTGGGCAGGAGTTTTATTAAGAGTTTTTTCCACATCTTTAAAAGTAGAGATCATTAAAGCAGAATCAGAGTGTTTTTTTTTATTTTATTTTTTTAAAATTATATTTAAAAAAAAAAAGAAGTTGAACCCTTAACTTACTTTCTGTGTCTTAATAAATATACTTTGTTCTACGGGTGATACTTCATATAGTTGATGTATTTGTGTGTCTAAAATGTAGAAAGTAGAAAAAATCCACTGAATGAGACGGTGTAGTATTAGTATTAGTAGTAGTAGTAATAGTAGTTAGAATGGTAGTAGTAATTGTTGTTAGAAAAGTAGTAGTAGTTAGACAAGTACTAATAGTAGTAGTTAGACACGTACTAGTAGTAGTAGTAGTAGTTAGACACATACTAATAGTAGTAGTAGTAGTAGTAGTTAGACAAGTACTAATAGTAGTAGTAGTAGTAGTAGTAGTTAGACAAGTACTAATAGTAGTAGTAGTAATTAGACACATACTAATAGTAGTAGTAGTAGTAGTAGTTAGACAAGTACTAATAGTAGTAGTAGTAGTTAGACACATACTAATAGTAGTAGTAGTAGTAGTAGTTAGACACGTACTAATAGTAGTAGTAGTAGTAGTAGTAGTTAGACAAGTACTACTCGTAGTATTTAGCAGGGCTGGCTCTATCTTTCAGGGGCCTTAAGCTGATTTTGTCTCTGGGGCCCCACACCGGCCCTTGCCCAATAAAACTTGATTTATTATTTTCAATGTAAATATATGGGCTCTTGGGGGCCCCCTGGTGGCCGCGGGGCCCTTAGCAGCTGCTTAATCTGCGTATAGGCTGGACCGGCCCTGGTATTTAGAAAAGTAATAGTAGTAATAGTATGTGCTCTCGAGTTTTTGATTTTTTACTCTGCGCAGTGATGGATTCTGGGTAATTTTTTTTTTTTTGTTACCGTGGGGACAGAGGTGCACTGGACTTTTTCCTCAGTTATTTTGTATTAAATTTTTTTTCTGGGCACAAGTTTAGTTAAGGTTTTTTTTTTTTTTTTTTTTTTTTTTTTTTTTTACACATCTTTAAAAATAGAGCAGGAAATCAGAACATTTAAAAAAAGCCGTAAAAACACTGAACTCTTAACTTGTGTGTTTTGGTCGACGCTCGGGTCATAACATCATAAAGAGAAAGTTCTGATTGAGAGGGTGTGTCCAAACTCTGAGTATGTCACCGATCATGATGTATTTTCCAAACACGGCCTAAATAATGAAGTCTTTTGTGGTGCTAATTTGCAGGTTTTTCCTTCGCTGTATCATCTGGAACACTCAGGACGTGATCTTAGACGACGTCAGCCTCTCCGGAGAGAAAATGAGCGACATCTACGTCAAGGGGTGAGGGCCACACTGCAAAACACGGGATTCGAGCGGGATTAAAACTCAAACGTCAGCCGTGTTTTAAGACGTTTGGACACAGTTTGATGTATTTACTCAGTCGGACTATTTTTTTTTTTATTTGTTTCGTCGTATTTTTCATGTAATTCTCTAAAAAACGACAAAATTTCAGTGTGAAATTTTGCTGAAATCAACTAAATAATCCATAGACAGATAATTGTGTAGTATTTGTAGTAGTAGTAGTTGTAGTAGTAGTAATTAGAAAATTTGTTAGAAAACTAGTGGTAATAGTTACAAAAATAGTAGCAGTAATAGTAGTAGTAGTAGTAGTTACAAAAGAAGTACAAAAAATAGTAGTTAAAAAGTAGTAGTCTAAAATGTAAAAAGTGTTGTGTGTAGTTTTAGAAGTAGAAAGGTAGTAGTAGTAGTAGTAGTATTAGTAGTTGTAGTCATAAAAAAAATGTAGTAGTAGTAGTTAGACAAGTAGTAGTATTAGTAGTAGTATTGGTAGTAGTAGTAGTATTAGTAGTTGTAGTCATAAAAAAAATGTAGTAGTAGTAGTTAGACAAGTAGTAGTATTAGTAGTAGTATTGGTAGTAGTAGTAGTATTAGTAGTTGTAGTCATAAAAAAAAGTAGTAGTAGTTAGACAAGTAGTAGTATTAGTCGTAGTATTGGTAGTAGTAGTAGTATTAGTAGTTGTAGTCATAAATAAAATGTAGTAGTAGTAGTAGTAGTATTAGTAGTTGTAGTCATAAAAAAAATGTAGTAGTAGTAGTTAGACAAGTAGTAGTATTAGTAGTAGTATTGGTAGTAGTAGTAGTAGTTAAAAAGTAGTGGTTGTAGTAGTTAAAAAATAGCCAGAAACACTAGCAGTAGTAATAGTTAGAAAAGTAGTAGTACTAGTAGTAGCAGTAGTGTATAAAATAATTCTAATAAATAATAATTAATTTATAAATACTTGTGTTGTTGTACTGCAGTCGGCTGATCTTAACGTGTGTACTTGTGTTGTACTTGTGTTGTTGTACTGCAGTCGGCTGATCTTAACGTGTACTTGTGTTGTACTTGTGTTGTTGTACTGCAGTCGGCTGATCTTAACGTGTACTTGTGTTGTACTTGTGTTGTTGTACTGCAGTCGGCTGATCTTAACGTGTACTTGTGTTGTACTTGTGTTGTTGTACTGCAGTCGGCTGATCTTAACGTGTACTTGTGTTGTACTTGTGTTGTTGTACTGCAGTCGGCTGATCTTAACGTGTACTTGTGTTGTACTTGTGTTGTTGTACTGCAGTCAGCTGATCTTAACGTGTACTTGTGTTGTACTTGTACTGCAGTTGGCTGATCTTAACCTGTGTACTTGTGTTGTACTTGTGTTGTTGTACTGCAGTCGGCTGATCTTAACGTGTGTACTTGTGTTGTACTTGTGTTGTTGTACTGCAGTCGGCTGATCTTAACGTGTACTTGTGTTGTACTTGTGTTGTTGTACTGCAGTCTGCTGATCTTAACGTGTGTACTTGTGTTGTACTTGTGCTGTTGTACTGCAGTGGGCTGATCTTAACGTGTGTACTTGTGTTGTACTTGTGTTGTTGTACTGCAGTGGGCTGATCTTAACGTGTGTACTTGTGTTGTACTTGTGTTGTTGTACTGCAGTCGGCTGATCTTAACGTGTGTACTTGTGTTGTACTTGTGTTGTTGTACTGCAGTTGGCTGATCTTAACGTGTGTACTTGTGTTGTACTGCAGTCGGCTGATCTTAACGTGTACTTGTGTTGTACTTGTGTTGTTGTACTGCAGTCGGCTGATCTTAACGTGTGTACTTGTGTTGTACTTGTGTTGTTGTACTGCAGTTGGCTTATCTTAACGTGTGTACTTGTGTTGTTGTACTACAGTCGGCTGATCTTAATGTGTGTACTTGTGTTGTACTTGTGTTGTTGTACTGCAGTTGGCTGATCTTAACCTGTGTACTTGTGTTGTACTTGTGTTGTTGTACTGCAGTCGGCTGATCTTAACGTGTGTACTTGTGTTGTACTTGTGTTGTTGTACTGCAGTCGGCTGATCTTAACGTGTACTTGTGTTGTACTTGTGTTGTTGTACTGCAGTCTGCTGATCTTAACGTGTGTACTTGTGTTGTACTTGTGCTGTTGTACTGCAGTGGGCTGATCTTAACGTGTGTACTTGTGTTGTACTTGTGTTGTTGTACTGCAGTGGGCTGATCTTAACGTGTGTACTTGTGTTGTACTTGTGTTGTTGTACTGCAGTCGGCTGATCTTAACGTGTGTACTTGTGTTGTACTTGTGTTGTTGTACTACAGTCGGCTTATCTTAACGTGTGTACTTGTGTTGTTGTACTACAGTCGGCTGATCTTAATGTGTGTACTTGTGTTGTACTTGTGTTGTTGTACTGCAGTTGGCTGATCTTAACCTGTGTACTTGTGTTGTACTTGTGTTGTTGTACTGCAGTCGGCTGATCTTAACGTGTGTACTTGTGTTGTACTTGTGTTGTTGTACTGCAGTCGGCTGATCTTAACGTGTACTTGTGTTGTACTTGTGTTGTTGTACTGCAGTCTGCTGATCTTAACGTGTGTACTTGTGTTGTACTTGTGCTGTTGTACTGCAGTGGGCTGATCTTAACGTGTGTACTTGTGTTGTACTTGTGTTGTTGTACTGCAGTGGGCTGATCTTAACGTGTGTACTTGTGTTGTACTTGTGTTGTTGTACTGCAGTCGGCTGATCTTAACGTGTGTACTTGTGTTGTACTTGTGTTGTTGTACTACAGTCGGCTGATCTTAATGTGTGTACTTGTGTTGTACTTGTGTTGTTGTACTGCAGTTGGCTGGAGGGACACGAGCATAACAAGCAGAAGACAGATGTTCACTATCGCTCGCTCGGGGGAGAGGGAAACTTCAACTTCAGATTTGTGTTTCCGTTTCACTACCTCCCGGCGGAGCAGCTCTGTGTCGTCGACAAGAAGGTATGACACTACTGCAGTAAAAGTACAAGCTACTACTGAGCTTTATTTATGACTTTACTTTATAAGACCAACAAAATATGATTTATCCCTCCATTTTGTTCCACTTATCCAGAGTCGGGTCACGGGGGCAGCAGTCTAAGCAGCGGCTGATATGATTTATATTTGATTAAAATATTCAAAAAGATATATTTTTTATGAATACTTTTTTGTATCAACAACAAAAGCCTTACAGTTCAAGAGTCGTGGGTTGTGAACAAGCTGTAGTAACTGGTACATCAATGTGTATCTCCTGATAAAATCATACGTTTAATTTACCTTGTCGCGGGCCACATAAAATGACGTGGTGGGCTACATTTGGCCCCTGGGCCTTGAGTTTGACACACGTGGTCTAGACATATTTGTAGTAGTAGTAGTAGTAGTGGTAGTATAGTGCCTTTCATGACACCCAAAGCGTTTTTTGAAGTCTATTATTAATTCGCTACACATTTGGTCGTGGTAACCTGCTATTGTAGCCACAGCTGCCCTGGGGCGGACAGACAGAAGTGAGGCTGCCAGTCTGTGCCATTGGCCCCTCCCACCACCACCAACACACACACCACAGTCACACTGGACAATGTAGATGAAATATACCGGTACGGCGCAGAGGAAGTAGTAGTAGCAGCAGTAAAAGTAAAAGCAGCAGTAGTAGTAGTAGTAGTAGTAGTAGTAGTAGTAGTAGTAGTAGTAGTAGTAGTAGTAGTAGTAGTAGTAGTAGTAGTAGTAGTAGTAGTAGTAGTAGTAGTAGTAGTAGTAGTAGTAGTAGTAGTCGAGCTGAGAATGGTACAATGGCACATTTACAGGCGGGACAAGGCCAAACATGATGTAAACTCTGGCTGGGAGGTGGAGTTGGCAGATGGAGCAGAGACAGTGGAGAAGTGACAGCTCCTGGTGATAATTCACATGTTTTTGGACGGAGTTTGTGTGAAAAGTCGATTTAACTGAAGTCCTGGGTGTGGCCCCGAGGAGAAAGAGACAGGACTTAAAAACTGGAATCAGACCATGTGAAGTCACCACGACCAATCATTTAAAGTACTGTGGGGTACACATAGTACTACATGATGGAGTTATAGTAGTAATGGATCTGGTTTAACTCTGGTTTAGTTCTGGTTTAGTCCTGGTTTAGTCCTGGTTTAGTCCTATTTTAGCTCTGGTTCAGTCCTGGTTTAGTCCTGGTTTAGCTCTGGTTAAGTCCTGGTTTAGTCCTGGTTTAGCTCTGGTTATGTCCTGGTTTAGTCCTGGTTTAGCTCTGGTTAAGTCCTGGTTAAGTCCTGGTTTAGTCCTTCTTTAGTCCTGGTTTAGTCCTGGTTTAGTCCTATTTTAGCTCTGGTTCAGTCCTGGTTTAGTCCTGGTTAAGTCCTGGTTTAGCTCTGGTTAAGTCCTGGTTTAGTCCTTCTTTATTCCTGGTTTAGTCCTTCTTTAGTCCTGGTTTAGTCCTGGTTTAGCTCTGGTTAAGTCCTGGTTTAGTCCTGGTTTAGCTCTGGTTAAGTCCTGGTTTAGTCCTGGTTTAGCTCTGGTTAAGTCCTGGTTAAGTCCTGGTTTAGTCCTTCTTTAGTCCTGGTTCAGTCCTGGTTAAGTCCTGGTTTAGTCCTTCTTTAGTCCTGGTTTAGTCCTGGTTTAGTCCTAGTTTAGTCCTTCTTTAGTCCTGGTTTAGTCCTGGTTTAGTCCTGGTTAAGTCCTGGTTTAGCTCTGGTTAAGTCCTGGTTTAGTCCTTCTTTATTCCTGGTTTAGTCCTTCTTTAGTCCTGGTTTAGTCCTGGTTTAGCTCTGGTTAAGTCCTGGTTTAGTCCTGGTTTAGCTCTGGTTAAGTCCTGGTTTAGTCCTGGTTTAGCTCTGGTTAAGTCCTGGTTAAGTCCTGGTTTAGTCCTTCTTTAGTCCTGGTTCAGTCCTGGTTAAGTCCTGGTTTAGTCCTTCTTTAGTCCTGGTTTAGTCCTGGTTTAGTCCTAGTTTAGTCCTTCTTTAGTCCTGGTTTAGTCCTGGTTTAGTCCTGGTTTAGTCCTGGTTTAGCTCTGGAGTGGAATCAGACCGTGTAAAGTGTATACAGGGAATAATTTAAAATATTGTGGTATATATGTAGTAGTAGTAGTAGTAGTAGTAGTAGTAGTTCTAGTAGCCATTAAAGTATCTGCATTGATTCTAGTTGTAGTAATAGTTATAAAAGAAGTTATAAAAGAAGTAGTCATTGTAGTTGTAGTACTAGTAGTAGTAGCAGCGCTTTTTATTGCTCAAAAAACCTTGTAAAAAAATGAGCAGGGTCACATCTCCACAGATCTGACCTGTACCTTAGCCCCGAAAAAGTTCCCTGCTTGTTGCTATGGAGATAAATCAGTTTAATGCTGTACTGTGGAATATTCCAGCCTAATAATCACATCTACCACTGAGACAAACAAGACACAAATCCATGTAGAAAGTTACAACGTGCACATTTAGGATTATGATTAGCTGTATAATTATACTGTTACCATGGTGACACAATGCACACGTTAGCAAACAGCCCAAGAAGATGATCTGAAAACTCAAGAAAAAATACAAAACGGATTTAAACGGCACATTTTCAGGAGCCTGTGATCAATCCGAGCGTTCACGGTCCTGTTTAGAGAACTGTCGGCTAACGCTAGCTAGCTTGTGATTGTAATTTAATGTGTTTTAGACTTGCTAGACTCACCTGTTGTCGTCCCTGTTGTCGTAAATCAGCTCTTTATGGTCAGATTACGTTAAATTAAGGATCTTTTACAATCTGTGCAGACGTTCGGAGGCGAGTAAAAAATAACCAGGTTTAATATTTTATGAGGCACGTTAGCAAACACCGCTAAAATAGTTGTAACATGGTCTAAAACCTCAAGAAAAAACACAAAATGGATTTAAACGGCACATTTTCAGGAGCGTGTGATCAAACCCAGCGTTCATGGTCCTGTTTAGGTGAGAGTAGCTAACTGATAAACTGTCGGCTAACGCTAGCTAGCTTGCAACAGTACTTTAAAACGTGTGAGAGATTTGTTTATCAGCTCACCTGTCGTCGTTCCAGCAAAGTCAGATCTTTATGGTCAGATTAGTTTAATTTAAAGAGCTTTTACAGGTCAGATCTGTGGAGACCTTCGGCGATGTGAGCCCACTCATAGTAAAAAATAACCGGGTTTAATATTTTATGAGGTATAAATATTAGCAAACGCTGTTAAAAAAGATGTAAAATAAGATAAAAACTCAAGAAAAAAATACAAAATGGACTTAAACAGCACATTTTCAGGAGCCTGTGATCAATCTGAACATTTATGATCCTGTTTAGACGTTAGATTTTCAATAAAAACGTGAGAGGCTAACGCTAGCTAGCTTGTGATTGTAATTTAATGTGTTTTAGACTTGCTAGACTCACCTGTTGTCGTCCCTGTTGTCGTAAATCAGCTCTTTATGGTCAGATTACGTTAAATTAAGGATCTTTTATAGGTCAAATCTGTGCAGAACCTTCGGAGGCGAGTAAAAAAATAACCAGGTTTAATATTTTATGAGGTATAAATATTAGCAAACACGGTTAAAAAAAGCTGTAAAATAAGATGAAAACGCAAGAAAAAATACAAAATGGACTTAAACACCACATTTTCAGAAGCCTGTGATCAATCTGAACATTTATGATCCAGTTTAGATGTTAGATTTTCAATAAAAAACGCGAGAGGCTAACGCTAGCTAGCTCGTGACTGTACTTCAGCGTGCGAGCGACTTGTTTAACCGCTCAACTGTTGCCGTTCCAGCTAAATCAAGGACTCTTTACGGTCAGGTGCGTTAAAACAAAGCTCGGATTAAAGTCTAATTCGAGCAACAGCTTCAGAACGAGCAGTGCCTCCGGTTAGCATCACGCTAACGACATCCGCTGCGAAGTATCAACAGTTTTTTTTGTGTGAAATATGTTACAGTACACGACAGAAATAATTAATACACACGATTAATCTGTAGTTGTGCGTGCGACGGCAGCTGTAACCGTTCCATCGTGTTCTAATGTTCTAACGTGTTTTTTACTCAGAGAAGTCATTGTACAGTTGTATTTTCCAGCTCTCCTCAGATTAACATAATTCCACTTTTGGACGGAGTGAAGGCATCGATCTCAGCTTCACAGTTTGGAAAAATCGCTCTGACATTTTCGACAAATCTCACGGGACAGATTTGATTTCAAACGCAGAAAAAACATCACTGCTTTTTTTTTTTTTTTGTATTTTTTAAAAGGTAAAAACATCGAATCCGTCAACGCAGTAGAGCGAAGGCGACGTGGGGAAGATAATCAGACGTGACAGAGATGTTTGGAGGGAACTTGGTGGCAGAGTGGTTAGCCTAATACATAGATAGATTTGTTTTTTACGTTGCTAACCCTTTTCTTTGTGTGTTTTTGCAGGAGTATTTCTGGAGTTTGGACAAATCTGAGACCAAAATCTCTCCTAAACTCACCGTCCAAATATGGGACAACGACAAGTTCTCCTTCGACGATTATCTCGGTAAAGTCCTTAGCTCCGCCCATTGTTCCTGTCCCCTCCCACTACATAAACAATTCACGTTTTTTCAGCTTCGTACCAGTGAAAAGTTTAGTTACGTCCACTCATTTAATGTTTTTTGGTTTTTTTTTACTACTACTTTCTACATTTTATGCAAACAGAAGCAAAATATACGGAATTATGTAGCAAGGAAAAAAGTTAAATACCTCGACTTAATGTTTTCCGACAAAGCGAAGGGAGGATACTTTAAGGATTTGAACATTAAATATGAAAAAAGTTGAGTTGTTTAACGTTTTTTCTTTGCTACGTACCGTATTTTCCGCACAATAAGTCGCACGTTTTTTGATAGTTTGGCCGAGGGTGCGACTTAAATGTGAAATATGTTTGTTTTTTCTTCATTATTTTGACATTTTTGGCTGCATGTTTGCGACTTGTATGTGAAAAGTATATATTTTTTTTCGTTATTATGCATTTTTTGGCTAATGCGACTTATACTCCAGAAAATACAGTAATTTGTAAAAAAAACAACAAAAAAACAATTGAATGAGATGGTGCGTCCAAACTTTTAGTAGCGTATTTAACATTTTGACAACTTTTTTCCATTAAATAGATTCAGTATTCTGCTTTAAATTGTCAATCACCATGGCGACGCTTCTAATTTTTCATCTTTCTGAAACCTATGTACAATTGTGTCTAATCCAGCTTTCACATTTTAATTAGTTTATCATTTTTTTGTGTTTTTTTTAAAGTGAAAAACAAACAAACAAAAAAAAAACAACCCGGTTTAATTTTTCCAATGAATCATCTTCCACTTGGAAATGTTTTTGCTTTGCCTGGAATGTTCCACCGTATGACATTAATAAACCCATCCATCGCAATGGAGACGAGTCAGATCTGCGGAGAGGCGAGTCCACGTAAAAAAAAACCAACCCGGTTTAATGTTTTACAAGGATTTCTCAAGCGTTTAAACACCTGTAATCGAATAAATGCAAAAATGTTAAAGCCATAACATCTCCATGGACGCAAGCACGTGAAACGCACCAGAAAAGTTCCACCGTGCCCCTTTAAACATCGCCGTGTTTTGAGCGATAGTTCTGATTAATCGTCCTCACATTGTTGAATTTGAAAATGCTACCCACTGACAGTTATTATGTGGCGTTTTGGCTCGAAGCGAGACTGAAAACTCCAGGCAAAAGAAAGTGTTTTTAAATAATGGCCCAAAGTTTGACAGTTTCAGTCTCGCCCTTCACGCCGCGCGGGGGTTAGCGGCTAGCATCTTTAGCTGACGAGGCGCTGACAGGCAGGAATGGAGGCAATGCTTTTGAGCTAACCACAGTCCGCTAACGTTAGCTAACCACGCGTTAGGCCTGGAGAGTCAAGACCAGTGTGGTACTTGGACTTCGAATGGTGAAGACATGCAGCTGGTTTAGACCGGATTTAGTACTTGATTAAACCGGCGAAGTCCTGGTTTGGTCCGAGTCTTGTTTATAACTGGTTTAATACTTTCTAGGCCTGGGTTAGTCCTGGTTTAGTTCCAATTTATTCCCAGTTATGGTTTTAATCTTTTGCAGTAGTTCTGTAGTTTAGCCCTGGTTTAGTCCTAAAGTTAAACCTCGTTAAGTCCTGGTTTAGTTCTTCTTCAGAGCGGACTAAATCCTAGTAAAGTCTTTGTTTAGTACTGACCTGGTTATGACTTGGTTTAGTAGTTTGATAATTAAGTCCCAGTTAAGTTCAGATTCGGTCATAGTCTAGCCCTAGTTCACCCCTGGTTTAGTCCTGGTTTAGTCTTTGTTCAGTCCTGGTTTAGTCCTGGTTTAGTCCGTGTTTAGTCTTTGTTTGGTCTTGGTTTAGTGCTGGTTTTAGCCTGGGTATTACTTGGTTAAGTTCTGACAAAGTCCAGTCAATTAGTCCTTGGGTCAGTCCCGGTGTAGTCCTTGTTTAGTCCTGGTTTAGTCCTGGTTTAGCAGTGGTTCAGTTTTGATTTAGTCCTTGTTTAATCCTGTTTCAGACCCTCAGAGCAGACACAAACCTCGCCTCCTATTTGGGACTTCGTTTAGTCCTAGTTTAACCATAGTTTTGTCCTAGTTTAGCTCTGGTTCAGTCCTGGTTTTGTCCTGGTTCAGCCTTGGCTCAGACCTGATTTAGTCCTGATTCAGACCTGGTTTAGCTTTGATTCAGACCTGGTTTAGTCCTGGCTCAGACCTAATTTAGTCCTGGTTTAGTCCTGGTTTAGCCCTGGTTTAGTCTTGTTTCAGACCTGGTTTAGTCCTGGTTTAGTCCTGGTTTAGTCCTGGTTTAGTCCTGGTTTAGTCCTGGTTTAGCCCTGGTTTAGCCCTGGTTTAGCCCTGGTTCAGACCTGGTTTAGTCCTGGTTCAGACCTGGTTTAGTCCTGGTTCAGACCTGGTTCAGACCTGGTTCAGACCTGGTTTAGTCCTGGTTTAGTCCTGGTTTAGCCCTGGTTTAGCCCTGGTTCAGCCCTGGTTTAGTCCGTGTTTAGTCCGTGTTTAGTCCTGGTTTAGTCCTGGTTTAGCCCTGGTTTAGCCCTGGTTTAGTCCTGGTTTAGTCCTGGTTTAGTCCTGGTTTAGTCCTGGTTTAGCCCTGGTTTAGCCCTGGTTTAGTCCTGGTTTAGTCCTGGTTTAGTCCTGGTTTAGCCCTGGTTTAGTCCTGTTTAGTCCTGGTTTAGCCCTGGTTTAGCCCTGGTTTAGCCCTGGTTTAGCCCTGGTTTAGTCCTGGTTTAGCCCTGGTTTAGCCCTGGTTTAGCCCTGGTTTAGCCCTGGTTTAGTCCTGGTTTAGTCCTGGTTCAGCCCTGGTTCAGCCCTGGTTCAGTCCTGGTTCAGTCCTGGTTCAGTCCTGGTTTAGTCCTGGTTTAGCCCTGGTTTAGCCCTGGTTTAGCCCTGGTTTAGTCCTGGTTTAGTCCTGGTTTAGCCCTGGTTTAGCCCTGGTTTAGTCCTGGTTTAGTCCTGGTTTAGTCCTGGTTTAGACCTGGTTTAGTCCTGGTTTAGTCCTGGTTTAGCCCTGGTTTAGCCCTGGTTTAGCCCTGGTTTAGTCCTGGTTTAGTCCTGGTTTAGTCCTGGTTTAGTCCTGGTCTAGTCCTGGTTTAGTCCTGGTTTAGTCCTGGTTTAGACCTGGTTTAGTCCTGGTTTAGTCCTGGTTTAGTCCTGGTTTAGTCCTGGTCTAGTCCTGGTCTAGTCCTGGTTTAGTCCTGGTTTAGCCCTGGTTTAGCCCTGGTTTAGTCCTGGTTTAGTCCTGGTTTAGCCCTGGTTTAGCCCTGGTTTAGTCCTGGTTTAGTCCTGGTTTAGCCCTGGTTTAGCCCTGGTTTAGTCCTGGTTTAGTCCTGTTTTAGCCCTGGTTTAGTCCTGGTTTAGTCCTGGTTTAGCCCTGGTTTAGTGCTGGTTTAGTCCTGGTTTAGTCCTGGTTTAGTCCTGGTTTAGTCCTGGTTTAGTCCTGTTCAGTCCTGGTTTAGCCCTGGTTTAGTCCTGGTTTAGTCCTGGTTTAGTCCTGGTTTAGCCCTGGTTTAGTCCTGGTTTAGTCCTGGTTTAGTCCTGGTTTAGTCCTGGTTTAGTCCTGGTTTAGTCCTGGTTTAGTCCTGGTCTAGTCCTGGTTTAGTCCTGGTTTAGTCCTGGTTTAGCCCTGGTTTAGTCCTGGTTTAGTCCTGGTTTAGCCCTGGTTTAGCCCTGGTTTAGCCCTGGTTTAGTCCTGGTTTAGTCCTGTTTTAGCCCTGGTTTAGTCCTGGTTTAGTCCTGGTTTAGCCCTGGTTTAGCGCTGGTTTAGCCCTGGTTTAGTCCTGGTTTAGTCCTGGTTTAGTCCTGGTTTAGTCCTGTTTAGTCCTGGTTTAGCCCTGGTTTAGCCCTGGTTTAGTCCTGGTTTAGTCCTGGTTTAGCCCTGGTTTAGTCCTGGTTTAGTCCTGGTTTAGTCCTGGTTTAGTCCTGGTTTAGTCCTGGTTTAGCCCTGGTTTAGTCCTGGTTTAGTCCTGGTTTAGTCCTGGTTTAGTCCTGGTTTAGTCCTGGTTTAGTCCTGGTTTAGTCCTGGTTTAGTCCTCATTCAGACCCCTCTCGTTCTTTCTGTGAGGATTGTGCAGACTTGGTGGAAACGCCCGGGACATAATTTCAAAGGTAAATGTTATGGCAGCAGTTTGTCTGTGGATCGCCCCTAAGCGTCTCAACCTGACAATCAAACTGTCCCCACGGAAACACCCGGATTCTGTTACACTCTGGGGCATTTAGACCAGAGGAGCTTCCAGTAAGACACTTTTAAAAGGCACTATACCATATTTATTTTAGTTTACTTCATTTCTTTAATACTTTTTGAATAACCGCATTGGTATTACGTCTTATTGGGTCAAAACGGTGCAATTGTGGTCTGTTGAAAGCTGACTTAAGCTGGAAGATTTATGACAAGTTTATGAACCCAATCTGTCACAAAATTGGATTTCCAGAGAAGCCAGACACAATGTACCGAATAAAGATCTACCTTCAAAACACTTTACGTCAAGGAAATGGCCGGATTTGAACCGTTAACCTTTGGATCAGGAGCTCAAACTTTTTACCGACTAAAAATCACGTTACTAAAAAAAAAAAAAACTTGCTTTTTTTTGATGAGAACGCTCCGAATTTAGCTAGTTTGAAGTGAAATTACCAAAAATAACAATGAACAGAAGATAATGTTAAAGTCTGTGGTTGCCGTGGTTACGTTTGGCTGCTCTTGTGGCTGACTGGCTCGCACGCTGAGCAGCAACTTTTTTACGTTTTTAACTTAACATTTTGGGATTTTGATCAGTTTAGAACAAGTTAAGGACTATTTGATGGTGTGATTTAAGCAGTTTTTTTTTTTTGTTGTTTTTCCTGTATCCATGGCGATGCTACACGGAGCTAGCTAACGACATCACGTTTCGGGTCGTCACTCGCTCCTCCTCAGGCGCTAACCTCGGGGTTCGGTTGGATCCACAGTTGACTTTCAGTAATCGCATAAAACACCTGCGCGGGACATCGTTTCAACCATCTACGAAACATCTCCAAACTCCGCCCACTTTCTAAACCTCCCAGACGCAGAAAAACTTGTCCACGCCTTTATCTCCGCGAGGTTGGATTATTGGAATGGACGTTTTGTTGGAATTTCTGCCAAAAACTACAGTATATCCCAAAACAGCGACACCAGAATCTGAATAAAAGTCACAAAACTTCTCAAATTACGTCCGTGTCCGGCTAACGCTAATCTAAACACCTTTTTATTTCGAAAAGCTTATTGTTCATGTTTGGTTTTTTTTAGCATTTAGCATTTAGTACTGGTTTAAAGTTCTTGTTTTGTTGTAGCACTCTGAGAATCTACGGAATGAAGAGTGCATTATAACTAAAATGTATTATTATGATTATTATTATAACTACGCTAATGCTAACCAGCTAGCTATGAAATGCTACACACTTTTTACAACAACCCAACAGTCTTTCCGCACCAAATACGTCCCGTTTCATCACTGACTGGAACGACAGAGCGGACAAAGAGAAAGAGAGAGGCTTTCTGTTGCGCACTTTTGTCCTGAGAGCTGTTACCCTCCACAAACTGCCCCGATACTCGATCTGGTGACTCGATTTGTTGATTATTATCGTATCGTACGGCTCAGCGCGCTTAAAGAGACTGAAAATACACCGTTTAGCATCATCACGGGAGGATTTAGCGTTAAATTTAAGTCGTTATTCTGCTTAATCTCCTCGTTTGTTGTGTTTTTTTCTTCGTAGGTCACCTGGTGCTCGACCTGAACAACATGCTGCGTCCCGCCAAGTCGGCCGCGAAGTGCGACCTGGAGCTCCTGAACCAGCCGGGGTCGAAGTTCGTGTCGCTGTTCGAGCAGAAGACGGTGAAAGGATGGTGGCCGTGCGCGGGTCAGAGCGGAGGAGACAAGATCTTAGCCGTGAGGAGCGCAAACCTGTAGAACCACGTCGGGTTTGAAAGTGCGCGGTGAGATTAGTGAAACGTGTGTGTGTTTGTTGTGCGTTTGCGTTTGTGGTCAGGGTAAAGTGGAGATGTCTCTGGAGCTGGTGTCGGAGCAGGAGCAGGAGGAGAGGCCCGCGGGTCTGGGGAGGGACGAACCCAACATGAACCCGACTCTTCAGGATCCGCAGTGAGAGCCACACACTCCGACTCTTTCTCCGACTCGTTTTGTTTCTTCACTTTCTGATTTTTGTCGTTCTCCCAGTCGACCCGAGACTTCGTTCCTGTGGTTCTCGTCTCCGTACAAGACCCTGAAGTTCATCGTGTGGCGGAGGTTTAAGTGGTTCATCCTGCTCTTCCTCGTCCTCTTCCTCATCTTCCTCTTCTTCGGAGTCTTCCTCTACGCCTTCCCGGTACGAGACGTTACGATCGGTTAAAGATGCAAAAATGTCACGCTGTTTTCTGATCTGTTCTAATGTCGTTTCCTCGTCACACACAGACCTGGAGTTGTGTTTTGCTTCGTTCACACAAACCTGCAGATTTAGGCTGAGAAAACACTCTGTTCCACCTTGTGATGTCATCAAGTGCTCAT
Organism: Periophthalmus magnuspinnatus; assembly: GCF_009829125.3. Classification (NCBI taxonomy): domain Eukaryota; kingdom Metazoa; phylum Chordata; class Actinopteri; order Gobiiformes; family Gobiidae; genus Periophthalmus; species Periophthalmus magnuspinnatus. The sequence continues at coordinate 2,801,628 of NC_047143.1, read as the reverse complement.
ACAGGAAGTGCTCCGCTGTGTTTTTAAACTCCACACACCTTCATTTATAGAATCATTTGAATCATTTCAGACCTGGATTTTTTCTTTCTGTCCTTTCTGTCCTCCCCCTCTTTTTCTCCTCGCTTTTACTACATACTTTCTTCCTTCTCTTTCTTTTTTATTACCCCCCTTTCCGTTCCTCTATCTCTCTCCCCTTTTCCGTCACCTATCCTTTCCTCTTTTCCTCCCTCTCTCCTTCTGTCTTTCTTTCTATTTCTCCCTCTCTCTCTCCTTCTCGCTTTTCCTACCTCTATTCCTACCTCTCGCTTTCTCACGCTCCATCTTTCTTTCTCCATCTTCCTCTCTCTTCCCTCTCTCTCTTTTTCCCTCTATCTCTTTCTCTCTGACTCTTTTTCACTCTCTTATCACTCTTTCTTTTCTCTCTCATCACTCTTTCATTCCTCGCTCTCTCCCTTTCTCTCCCCTTTTCCCTCACTCTCCCTTTCTCTCTCTTTTTCCCTCTTTCTCTCTCCCTCTCTCCATCACTCTTTCCTCTCTCTCTGTCCCATCACTCTTTCTCCCCATCTCTCTTTCTTTCCTCCCTCTCTCTTTCATCACTCTTTGTTTCCTCTCTCTCCTTTCTCTTTTTTCCCCCTCTCTCTCATCACTCTTTCTTTTCTCTCTCATCACTCTTTCATTCCTCGCTCTCTCCTTTTCCCTCTCTCCCTTTCTCTCTCTTTTTCCCTCTTTCTTTCTCCCTCTCTCCATCACTCTTTCTTTCCTCTCTCTGTCTGTCTCATCACTCTTTCTCCCCCCTCGTCTCTTTCTTTCCTCTCTCTCTCATCACTCTTTGTTTCCTCTCTGTCCTTTCTCTTTTTCCCCTCTCTCTCTCATCTCTCTTTCTTTCCTCTCTCTCTCATCACTCTTTGTTTCCTCTCTGTCCTTTCTCTTTTTCCCCTCTCTCTCTCATCTCTCTTTCTTTCCTCTCTCTCTCATCACTCTTTGTTTCCTCTCAGTCCTTTCTCTTTTTCCCCTCTCTCTCATCACTCTTTCATTCCTCGCTCTCTCCCTTTCTCTCCCCTTTTCCCTCACTCTCCCTTTCTCTCTCTTTTTCCCTCTTTCTCTCTCCCTCTCTCATCACTCTTTCTTTCCTCTCTTTCTCTGTCTCTGTCTCATCACTCTTTCCTCTCTTTCTTGTCTCATCATTTCATCTCTGAAGGTAAAACGTGACAGTTTGTCTTGAAAACTCCCACTTGATGACATCACGAGGTGGAACAGAGCGTTTTGATCTTTGTGGATGTAACAGACGAATAATAAAATGCGACTCAAACACGTGAGAATGAAACAAAAACACGACTCCAGGTCTGTTTTTGACGAGGAAACATTAGAACAAACCACAAAATAACAACACCGGCCCTTTAATCGTAAAACAGACCCAAAGATTCATTTTGTTGTTGTTTTTTTTGATGCATTTTTCAAACATAAAACACAAAAATCCCAGTGAACTTTAATAATCCTGACGTTTATTCCCGTCTTGTGTCTTTCCCCACAGAACTACGCAGCTATGAAGATGGTCGCCCCTTTTGGTCCGGCGAAAACAAACCAATGACGACTCGAGCGAAAAACGGACCTTTTCACAATCGCTGGCCTTAAATCCGTCGCATTTTCACGTTTCTATGTCCTAAAGCTTCTCCGTGTCACTTTCCCCTCGCTCTCCCTCCTCCCGTCTGAGTTCACGAGGTTAAACTCCGGGATTTGTCCGTCTGTTTTGACGGTTTTCGGCTCGTGTTAGTTTTCAGATGGTGGAGATACGACACTTTGAAACGGGAAACTCGAGCTAATCTGGCTGTTCTGTTCAGGATTTCACGTAAAAATCGCAACGAAATGAAAGAAAAAAGAAAAAAAAAAAACAACTAAATATAATCGACTCTGTGCACAACGGCGCCCCCGTCCTCTCTGCTAGCGTCACTACTTCCTGTCTAGTTTTATCTCTATGAGGTTTTTTGCGAAGCCACGATAAAATGAATAAATATATAAAAAATCAGGCAGTGGACAGTTAGCTGCAGGTAGGTTAGAGGTCAGAGGTCAGAGGTCAGAGGTTACGGTGGTTAGGGTCAGACACTGGACTGCAGGTAAATATCACTGACACATAATAAAAACTACACAAACAAAACGAATACTTCACCAGACGACACAAAGAGAGAGGTTTGTGTCTCAATGCTAACGCTAATGCTAATGCTAACGCTAATGCTAATTTTAAAGCGTGATAAATATCAAAACAACACCGCAGACTGAAGTACTCCACATTTAAACGTAATAATTTGGTCTTGTTTTAAGATTTTAATCAAAGTGACCGTTAGCTTTGAGACACAATGAGCTAGCTAGCGTGCGCAGAGCCTATTAAAGCTGCACCATGCAACTTTTCTGCTCGCGGAGGCCCGTTTCCGCACTCGTCTCCATGGAGATGTTCTAACTTTGCCTGGAATCGAAAGTATCGATCTCGTTAGCCGTTGGTTGCGCAAAAGTATCTCGAAAAAACACGGATTTGTGGTCGCCTCTCCACAGATCTGACCTGCCTAACTTTGCCTGCTGACGTTAGCTTCCAGGCAAAGCAACGGCATCTCCGTGGAGACAAACAGGCATCAGAAAAGTTCCACAGTGCACGTTTAATATTGAGTTTTACCATCCGTGTTAAAAATGTGTTTTTATGGCTACTGAAAAATCATGTTTCTTTTTTTTATTCGTTAATCGTGACATTTTAGAAATATTTTAATGCTTTTTTCTTTTTTTTTTTTTTTGGTCAGTTCCTTGTGTACAGTTTAAAAAAATCCAAATTCTCTCGTCAAACTTCACCGCGTAAAAACCAAAGCTGCGACGATACGATTTTTGAACTGCCTTAAGCTTCAGACGCTGCACTGAACAAAACAAAATGGAGACGGAAGTGTAAAACTAGTAAATACTTTTTGTTTGTTTTGTTTGTTTTTAGCTCTGACTGCAGTCGCTTGGGTAAAGTTTGATGGTTTTAATTATAAATGCATTATTATTATTATTATTATTATTATTGTTTTGTTTGTGAATGTGCCTTTCAAATCTGCTGCCTCGGCGTCAAACTGCTGCAACTGGAAATTTCCGCTGCGTCACTGCGATCGAATATTTGTATTATTATATTTGTTAAAGGGCTCGTATCACACAAAATGGACTCTCTTGAGCTTTTAATCGTGTTCTAATGCCGTTTCGTCATCAAAATCAGACCTGGAGTTGCGTTTTGTATGTCTCTCTAAGCTTAAAAACGCTCCGTTCCACCTTGTGATGTCATCGAGTGGTACTTTACAACAGCTTTTAACAGCTCCTTTTACGTTTCGTTCAGTAGAGATTGTGAATTCCAGAGCTGAAATGATCCAAATGATTCTAGAAATGAAGGTGCGTGGAGTTTAAACGCCACGGAGCACTTCCTGTATCGCCACTTGATGACATCACAAGGTGGAACGGAGTGTTGTTGTTTTTTCAGTTTGAGAGAAAAACTCAAAAAACACAGCTCCGGGTCTGTTTGTGAGGAGGAAACAACATTAGAACAGTGGAATATGAGCCCTTTAAAGCTGCACTATGTAACTTTTTTGATGGGATTGTCCGCCACTTGCTTCACCTAAAATGTTCCACAATATGGCATTACGCGTCTATCTTGCATTTAGTTAAAAGTTTACATTTTTATTCATCAATATATCCATAAAAAACATGAATTCTTACTGTGATCTGACCTTGTAGCTTAGCCTGTCGCCGCCGCCTGCTCGTTTCCATGGAGATAGACAAATTTAACGCTAATATCTTCATGGAAACAAGCAGGGGAAACAAGAAAGGTTACATAATGCAGCTTTAAAAGATTCAACACTTCAAACTACTAACTAATTGTTAAACACTACGGAATACATTTACAATACGCTCAAAACTGGATGAATATTGTGAATTTTGTGTTGTTTTTTTTTGTCTTCTGGCTGATAAAAACGCCTCTAAACCAAAAAAACAGGGAAGAACTGTGATCAAAACTCAAGTCTTGTATTTTGCATGTGGCTTTGAATATATTTAAAACAAAATTCGAGTGGTATTTTTGTAGAAAAGGAAAAAAAATGATGCTGGGAATTGAAGCTTTACTGTATTTGTCAAATAGCAACACACGTGCACTAAAACAGTATTAAGTCAATAAACGTCACTTTAAACCATGAAATGTGCTTTTGTATGAGCTTTCTCCCATGTTATAACGATTCTGTACGAGGCTCCGCCCACAAGCCGACATCGCCCACGCTCCCACACGACAATCCTCCATAAATAAACAAAAACATGAGACAAAACTGTGCACTACGACTTCACAAACCTGGTGTGATGTGCAGTAGTTTCATTAGTGCGATGCAGCTGATTGTGTTGTGATGGTGCTCTGAAGGGGGAGGGGCTTAGCACAGAGAGCAAAGAGAGAGGGAACAAAACTCAAATTACTTATAAAACATGTTAATATGTTGTTGTTTTTTTGGCAAATATAACATTTTCAAAACAATAAAAGGAAATAATACCCCATAGAAGTAAATACCTCCTCTTTAATACCCCACAGAAGTAAATACCTCCTCTTTAATACCCCACAGAAGTAAATACCTCCTCTTTAATACCCCATAGAAGTAAATACCTCCTCTTTAATACCCCACAGAAGTAAATACCTCCTCTTTAATACCCCACAGAAGTAAACACCTCCTCTTTAATGCCCCATACAAGTAAATACCTCCTCTTTAATACCCCATAGAAGTAAATACCTCCTCTTTAATACCCCACAGAAGTAAATACCTCCTCTTTAATACCCCATAGAAGTAAAATACCTCCTCTTTAATACCCCATAGAAGTAAATACCTCCTCTTTAATACCCCATAGAAGTAAATACCTCCTCTTTAATACCCCACAGAAGTAAATACCTCCTCTTTAATGCCCCATACAAGTAAATACCTCCTCTTTAATACCCCACGGAAGTAAATACCTCCTCTTTAATACCCCATAGAAGTAAATACCTCCTCTTTAATTGTAGATAAGTGCAGTAAATACCTCCTCTTTAAAGTAGTAGTACACATACTTAAGATCAGTCAGTGGATCGTTTAAGTCCGACTCTTCTTCGTTGTTTTCCTTCAGAGCAGCAGCGCGTGTTCAACTTCTGAACAAATATTAAATGAAACATATTTTCACGTCTCCGATTTGGGTCTTTCTCGTTGAAAACACTCCTGACCTCATCTCGAACCTGCGGCGTCAGCGAAAGTGAAACCACATAGTAAACACCGGACCCCTGACGGATGACCCAACCCCTCCAAGTACCTCCAGAGGAACCCCCTCCTCCACAGACGTCTACCCCAGACTCCTGCACCTCTGCCTGGGTCAGAGCGGCGCGACGGAGGGGGGAATGGAGACGATGCGTTGTAGTGAAGGAAAGGTAACGGTATTTTAAAGAGATTGTGTTACTTCTTACTACTTCTATGTGGTATTAAAGAGGAGGTATCTACTTCTGTGGGGTATTAAAGAGGAGGTATCTACTTCTGTGGGGTATTAAAGAGGAGGTATTTACTTCTATGGGGTATTAAAGAGGAGGTATTTATGGGGTATTAAAGAGGGGGTATTTACTTCTATGGGGTATTAAAGAGGAGGTATTTACTTCTGTGGGGTATTAAAGAGGAGGTATTTACTTCTGTGGGGTATTAAAGAGGAGGTATTTACTTCTATGGGGTATTAAAGAGGAGGTATTTACTTCTATGGGGTATTAAAGAGGAGGTATTTACTTCTGTGGGGTATTAAAGAGGAGGTATTTACTTCTATGGGGTATTAACTGCTAACACACAACACATTTAGCTCACCATGTTACTTTTTATTGTTTTGCCAATGCTATGTTAACATGTTTAATAGTTAAGTGTCAGTTTCGTTTTTGAGTCCCCGCCTCCTTCACTCTCCACGCTAAGTCACTCCCCCTTCAGAGCACTATCACTAACACAATCGCCGCACGTTCTACTATATCGGAGTCGTCTTTATTTCCCTGAATTGAAGACGTCGTCGCTCTGATCTTCCCCCGTTTTCACCGCCGTTGACTCACACTCACTGCGCTTTGCATTCGGCAGCGTCACGTTATAATCATTAAAGAGCCTGTACGGGTTATTTTCACGTATTTGAGCAAAATGTGTCTTACCCCAGTACAGATATATTGTATAAATTGTAAATAATCACATTTTTAGATAGTGTTGTTTCACTTTCAAGTCACTCAAAGCGATTTATGTTAAGGAAATACTCACGATTCATACACGGCGCACACAGACACTGGGGCGTTTAAGTGTCTTGCCCAAGGACACAACAACATTGTTCATCTGTGGGAGATGGCTATTCCCATACGCGGTTTGACACTGCAGTCACAGCTGGACCGGGTTCAAGCTTTTTTTTTTTGGTCCCATAATCAGGAAGTGTGTTGTTAGCATGCTAGTTGTCATTAGCATTACGTCGGAAAGTTGCGAAACGCTTCTAAACTCATCAAAGGGAATTTTTTGGATGCTTGGAAGGTGTAAGGTGAGTGAGGAATAACTTTGGAGCACAGAAAACTCTTTAAATGAACCAGTTTTTGTGTGTGTGTGTGTGTGTGTGTGTGTGTGTGTGTGTTTTAAATGTTTAGAAGAAAAACACAAAAAAAACACACAAAAAAACCACAACAACCCCCCCCCCAAACAAAACCCCACCACAATAGAACAAAAAAAAACACAAAAACACACACAAAAACCCCCAAAATAAACCCCACAAAAAACACAAAAAAAACAAACACAAAAAACACACAAAAAACAAAAATAAACCCCACAAAAGAACAAACAAAAAATAACCAAAAATAACCAAACACAAAAAACACACAACAAAACAAACACCAAAAAAAACCCCAAAATAAACCCCACAAAAAACAAACAAAAAAGAACACCAAAAAAAGCAAACACAAAAAACAAAAATAAACCCCACCAAAAAAACAAAAAAAAAAACAACCCAAAAATAACCAAACACAAAAAACACACAAAAAACCCAAAACAAACACACACAAAAAAAACACAAAAAAACAAACACCAAAAAAAAAAAAAAAAAAAAGTATTTAGTAAGTATTTAAGGCAATAAAAATCCGCTACAGCGCCTTAAATGTAGTTTAACATAAAGCTTTTGCCACTTTAGACTCACTGTGGGAGGGTTGACCAACACCTTTATTCGAGTAAGAGTGCACCGTTCCACTGTATGATAAATATTCAGGAAACTACACTGCAAACTTGTTCCAAAAGTGACTCTAGTGAACTGTGAGCGCACCACCCCCTCTGACCGTGGAGGCAGTGATGGAGCGGCGGCAGGCTGAACTTCAGGTGACCCTCTGGGCTTGTGGTTAGCGTGCGGGTGGGCCCAAAGACGATATGTTGGTGGTTTAAATATTCTGCAATGGCCTTGACTTCGCTCCAACTTTTACTGCGCAGTGAGGTGGGATTTTCACTATAGATCACTCCTGTCCGAGCCGCCGCAGACGATTAGCGAATGCGTCGGCTAACCGCAGCGTTGTCCCGATTGGAAAACTAACAGACGGACTTGACAGGTGATCATTAAAATCTGTAGCCTTGGCGATTTAGCTCGACTACCACCCACTGACGCACAACGCTGCCTAATAATACTCAACAACTGTATTAATGATGTAAATGTGCAGCTCACATTCACACATAATGGCTATTTGCTTAAAACCGCACTATGTAACTTTTTAGACCCAAATAGTCTAAACTAAAAACATGCATCTACTGTGAGAGGGCTTGCGTCTCCACAAACCTGACTGTTATTTGGGGTGAAGGAGGGCCGGCTCCTGCGTGTTTACATTAGAATATTGTTCCCGTTAGCGTTGGGGTTAGGGTTTAGTGGTTAGGGCAAGGGTTTAGAGATTAGGGTTGGATTAGCGTTGGGGTTAGGGTAAGAGTTTAGGGGTCAGGGTTGGGTTACGGTTATGGTATGGTAAGGGTTAGGGTTAGGGTTGAATTAGTGTTGGGGTTAGGGTAAGATTCAGCGGTTGGGGTTAGGTTACGGTTATGGTATCGTAGGCCAAGGGTTAGGGTTGGGTTAGCGTTGGGGTTAGGGTAAAGGCTAGGGTTTAAGGATTAGGGTTAGATTAGTGCAGGGGTTTGGGTTAGGGCAGGGTTATGGTATGGTAGGGTAAGGGTTAGGGTTGGAGTAGCGTTGGGATCAGAGTAAGAGTTTAGGGATTAGGATTGGATTCACATTGGGGTTAGGGTACGGGTTAGGATTTAAGGATAAGAATCGGATTAGCGTTGAGGTTAGGGTAAGGTTCAGGGATTAGGGTTGGGTTACGGTTATGGTATCATAGGGCAATTGTTAGCGTTGGGTTAGAGTTGTATTAGCACTGGGGTTAGAGTAAGGTTTAGAAATTTAGGCATTAGGGTTGGATTAGCGTTGGGGTTAGGGTAAAGTTTAGGGGTTAGGGTTGAGTTACGGTTATGGTATGGTAGGGCAAGGGTTAAGGTTGGATAAGCGCTAGGGTTAGGGTAAGCGTTAAAGGTTTAAGCATTGCGGTTGCATTAATGTTAGGGTTAAGGGAAGGTTTAGAGGTTTAGGCATCTCGTCTCTCGTGCACAAACAGAAGTTCCACCGATGGATTTAGACGTGAAAATTCCACCAAAATTCAGGACTATTATTCGGATTATTCTAAAAAAACCCAATATGTTGCTCTTAAAAAGTCGCTCAATCCCAACGGAAAACTGCAAACCTGGCAACACCGGTCGTATCTGCTGCCCGTGTCCAACCAGGAAGTACCAACATTTTTAAAAACTAAGGAAGATTTTTATGTTAAACTCAAATATAATTACGTTAGCTGTATTTTAATGAAGTCTTTGTTGGTTGGTTACTTAAATATCTACATAACTCATCTTCAGGACAGTTCCCATCGTATCTATTGTACATAAAAGCCGTGTTTTCAAAGACACATTGTTGGGATTCTTGGCTGAGGTGGGACAGGTCAAAGGTCACGGTCCCACTGTAAGATCACTGTCAATCTGACCTGTCAACAACCGCCTTTAACGGCACCACTTCCTGCCCACACAGGAAGTCCATCTTCTTCTGAGACTTGTTTTGTTGGACGTTATTATTTTTGTCCGAAACATCCTCCGCGTCCGTCCTTGAAGTTTTACGGAGCGCCGCTTGTGAATCCGCCTCTTCGCCTCTTCCCAGTGTCGCCGAGCGCTTCCTGTAGAAGTCCCTTCAGAATAAAACGTACGTCATTATGAACTGTTTGAGTTTAAGAGTGAAGGTCGGGGCAGAGCTTTAACGCTAAAAAAAGATGAATAAACAAACGGTGCATAGACAACAGGCTTCAGGAGGTTTCGACGAGCTGCTAACGACCAAGTAACCCGAGTATTTTTGTACGAACACTGCGTATCAGCTCATGTGGGGTGGTAAAAGTAGCAAAAATCAGATATGAATCAATACTGAAACTAATATCTAAACTAGACACTAATTTGAGCAGGTATCGATACTAAAAGTCACATTCACAGGACAGAAATGAACCTTTCCTGAGTAGATTTAAAATGATCTTTAGCTTTATCAGGACTAGTATAAAACCACATAAAGCAGTAAGCCTCTTTTCCCTTGGGACGGTTGCGTTTGGTCCAGCTGAGTTGTGTTTCCACGGCTCTAGGTCCCGGGGCACGAAACACTGACGTCACCCAAACACGACTCACGTTTTCTTAATAAATCCAATCTAAATCGTATCTGAATCACACTTGTTGTCGTGAGGCCGATTCACAAAAAGCAGTTTAGTCATTTCAAATTCATGGCGCTGTGAGACGACGCTAAAGCTAAAGCTAAAGCTAGCGTAAACACAAAAGTTCTTCTGGTTTACCTTCGTCTTTTTCTGCACGTGTTTCATTTCTCTGCGTCTCATCATCTGTTCATGTAATACAGTGGGTTTGGCTCAGGTTAGAGGCTTTATGCTCTCAAAATATTATACGTGTGGTCTTTATATCCCGTGCATCGATAAACAGGAAACACCTGTTAGCTGCGTGCTAGCTTTGTTTTGCAGAGCAGATCGACTCAACATTTAAGTTGCCATAACTGTAAATCCAGCGGTTTATCACAAGATCCAGTCGACCTTTGGGAGAGATTATTATTTAACGTTTCTATCTGTTTTCTGCCGTCGTGTTTTGGCCTGACTCTGTTCTGTCTTGTCCAATCATCTTGTCTGTCGTTAACCAAAACCACGGAGCTGTACTGTCCCAGACCTCACACGGAGCTAGTGGACCGTGGAGACACTTGTGACCCGAACTGATCCATATCTTGAAAAATACTCAACACGGAGAGCCACAAACCAGCGGTCAGTACAGTGGATAATTCAAACGGTGCATTTAACGCCCGTAGTTTTGATTTCATACTTTAAATAAGGCTTAAAATGTTAATATTAGGTCTGTATGACAATGCAGTGTGGTGTTTTTTAGGTTATATTGGTGGATTACTCAAATTTGCCTTAAAAAGTACTGATTATGATCCGCCTGAGGGCCAATAAAAATCAGTCTGAGGGCCGTATTTAGCCCCCGGGCCACAGTTTGGACACCCCTGGATCACACAGACAATAGAACAGCAAGTACTACCATTTAATGTTGAAAATCACATTGTGTTATCTAAAGAAAGAGTGTTTTTTATTATTATTGTGGTATCGGAATCAGTGTCATGTCTGTTTCTTAGTATCGAAATAGAGTTTGACATTTTAGTGACGGTACTTTATGGTGCCCTGCTACATTTTTACTCACTTTATGTTGGAAACTCTTAACTATACATGGTTATTTTAATGTGATTAATGATGCCACTTCTCTTTTCTGAATATATCCGCACTTTTATCCAAACGGCAACAAATTCGTTAAGGTATTTTCTAGCAATGCAGCGCGACATCAAATACAGAGCAGACGTGCGGACAAGAAGAAGACTCGCCTCACAAACACATACATTGAAAGACACTATGAAACCTGTGGAAAGGCACGTCTCAGGACTCTTTTCCCATCGTTTCCTGAGAGTCTGTTGCTTCATTGTTCACTTTACCTGCGTGGAACTGATTAAACCTCGTGACTTTATGTTTCCGAGTCTTGGTTCTCTTTGACGCTTGCACCAGAAACGAACATTTCTTACGATAGTCGCGTGACCGATTCGGCGTCCCCTAATTGTCCACGTGTTTTAAGCGCGTAACAGCCTATAAATTGTTTGCGTAATCCCGTCGTCCGTCATCCAGGTCTGATCCAGAGCAAAAGACAAAGTTTCAAACTGGACAAATCGTTGTAGGAGGGAAGACTTGGACTCGGACGAACGATTTGTCCAGTTGACGGATTTAAACTTAGCCTAGAAGTTAGCGTTGTGGTTCAGACCGCGCTAATCAAGACTAAGACCTGTCCGAGACCACGACAAAACCGGGACTTTCAAAAAAACGAGACCAAACTGTCCCGGTAAACCGCACAAGATGGTTCTCCACCCAAACCCCCAGAGAAATGTTCAAAAAGGTACAAAAAGCTGCGATATGTAACTTTTCTTCAGCGTGGCATTAAAACTCTCTTTCAGGTGATGCTCCCAGACCAGGTTACAGTCCAGATCTGTGGACCAGCGAGCCAGCTTTCATATCTACACACTTTTTTTCTCTCTCTCCTCGTCTTCCCAAAGAATTCCCATCTGGTTCCTTGAAAATTGACATCACGTTTTATAAGCCTGGATCCGTTTTACCGTCAGTGGCTGCGGCTTCAACAACAAAGTATATATTCGATTAATGAGGATAATATGGGGCTTTTATGTAGAACAACGCTGCGGTTACGTGCTTTTAATTTTGGGATTTCGCTTTTTGTTCGGGTTGATCGGGAGTTCAAATCGCCGCTTGTCGTCTTTTGGTGCATTCTCCAAAAATCAGATCATGTCGACATCTGTGGACCACCGCGTTTTTCTACCTGAACGTACAGTGACTTAACGCTAAAACTATCCCGCGATTAGCATCTTGTTAAATTATATAGTTTTTTCCATTGGGCCATTCAAGTACATTCCTCGCTGCTAGTTAACGCAGCGGCTAATGAGGAAGGCCGCGTGTAAAATGAGTTTATGGGTTGTTTGTGCGGACAGAGAAAGCGATACAGAAATGCTACGCTAACGCCGAGATGGGACAACGTATAGTTTTCTACAGATCAAAGTCCAAAATTATTAAAAATTCGACCTAAATTTGCAACTACAGTGCAACTTAAAGCGGTCGTATTGTGTAAAATCTATTTATTTTTATCTTTCTTCCACGTTATAATGTTGTTTCCTCATCAAAAACATGTCTGAAGAGGTGCGTGTTTGAGTAATTTAGTGATCTCTCCCGGACCCGCCTTATAATTAGCTGTGAGATTCTGTACAAGGCTCCGCCCACAAGCCGACATCGCCCGCGCACCCACACGGCGATCCTCAATAAATCTACAAAAACATGATTCAAAACTGTTCACTACGACTTCACAAACCTGGTGTGATGTGCAGTAGTTTCATTAGTGCGATGCGGCTGATTGTGTTGTGATGGTGCTCTGAAGGGGGAGCAGCTTAGCACAGAGAGCGAAGGGCGAGGAAACGCAGAGGGAAGAGTCAGCGTCAAAAACGAAACTGAAACTTATGTTAATTCATTGTTTTGGCAAATATCACATTTTCAAAACAGTAAAATGTATCAAAAATGTAAATGTTATGTGTTAGCAGTTAGCATACCCCATTGAGTTAAAATACCTCCTCTTTAATACCCCATAGAAGTAAATACCTCCTCTTTAATACCCCACAGAAGTAAATACCTCCTCTTTAATACCACAAAGAAGTAAATACCTCCTCTTTAATACCCCATAGAAGTAAATACCTCCTCTTTAATACAACATAGAAGTAAATACCTCCTCTTTAATACCCCGTAGAAGTAAATACCTCCTCTTTAATACCCCATAGAAGTAAATACCTCCTCTTTAATACCCACAGAAGTAAATACCTCCTCTTTAATACCCCGTAGAAGTAAATACCTCCTCTTTAATACCCCATAGAAGTAAATACCTCCTCTTTAATACCCCATAGAAGTAAATACCTTCTCTTTAATACCCCATAGAAGTAAATACCTCCTCTTTAATACAACATAGAAGTAAATACCTCCTCTTTAATACCCCGTAGAAGTAAATACCTCCTCTTTAATACCCCATAGAAGTAAATACCTCCACTTTAATACCCCACAGAAGTAAATACCTCCTCTTTAATACCCCGTAGAAGTAAATACCTCCTCTTTAATACCCCATAGAAGTAAATACCCCCCAGCAACTTGACAAACCTGGTGTGATGTGCAGGAGTTTCATTAGTGCGATGCGGCTGATTGTGTTGTGATGGTGCTCTGAAGGGGGAGTGACTTAGCACAGTCAAAAATGAAAGTGAAAGTTATTAAACGTGTTCATACGTCGTTTTAGCATTTTCAAAATAATAAAACGTAAACACGGTGATCTAAATATGTGATATATGTGTTTGCAGTTACTACCCCATAGAACACGTGTGTCAAACTCAAGGCCCCCGGGCGAAATGTGGCCCACCGTGACATTTTATGTGGGACACGACAAGGTAAATTAAAAGGTTTGACTGTCTTAAAATATCAGTTTATCAGGAGAGTCACAGTTACACAGACATTTTTCATATCTATGCAAATTCATATGTAATATTTGAAACAGGAAAGGTGAATAAAAATAGTTACATTTATTTTACATTAAATTTAGTTACATTTATACTGTCTTACATTTACACCTGGACCTTTGAGAGCAGCCATTTTACTGATGTGGCCCTCTGTATGTGTGAAAACGAGTCTGACACCCTGCTAAAAGTAAAATACCCCGTCGTCAAGTACAATTTACTTCAATTTTACAATGAAAACTTTTACTTAAGTACATTTTAGAGCTGCTTTATCCAAATGTTTAACTCCTCTATATATTTAACCAACGCAATTAGGTTTAAAAGCATTTGTTTTTAACTGCGTCTTCATTAGGATTGTAAGAAAAGTATTGAAAATCAGACGCTAATCGATACTAAAATCAGTATCAAAACTCGATACTCGTTGTTCGCAGGTATCGATACTAAAAAAGTCACATTCACAGGACAGAAATGAACCTTTCCTGAGGATCTTTAGAATGATCTTGATGTTTTTTTTATCATAATTGTGGTATCGGAATAGGTATCGAGTCTCGTTTTCGAATCAAGTTTTAGTATCGTGACCCGTCTCGTTCGCAAAGTTCAGCGTCGCTAACAAACAAACGTCTTTTGAATCTGGAGCGGTGGAACGGTGGAAGCCCAGAGCGGTTTTCTCACTGACACTGGGTTCATCTCGTGTCTGCACTTTGGCTGATCCTCCGCACATCTGTACACAGCTGTTTTTAAAGACGCTCTGTGGAAATTTTCTGGCAGGGCCGTCCGTAGTTTCCAGGGGGCCCTCAGCTGAATTTGTCTCTGGGGCCCCCCCGGCAGTGGATGTACCTGGCGCAGCTACTGGTGATTCACGTTTGACGACATCTCATCGCCGCGAACGACTGTATTAGCGGACGAACATGTGAGGGGGGGTGTGGGGGTCCGCACCCAGAAGACTTTTGAAATCCTAGACGTTTTTTTTTTTTCCTGGCTCCTGGTGGATTTTAATGCGTTCCAGTTGGCTACAGTGGGATTACATTTACGTTATAAAGATGCAGCGTACGGCAAAAGCTAAAAAGTTGTGCTAAAAGTAGCGCTTCAACCAAAACTTTTACTGAAACAGGAGTAAAAGTACGGCGTTAAAACTCTATTACAGTTGAATTTTGAAAAGGGTTGGTTACGTAAATGTAGCCTGTTAGCGCAATGGACCGGAGACTTGTTTTGGTCCAGTCTCACAAAAAAAAAACGCACAAAAACAGTAAATAATTTATCAGTGACCGCATCTTCTTTGACGTAACTTTGGCCCGTCCCTCATGACACGATAATAAACTCGTCCGCAGATATCGAATGAAAATCCTGACAGGAAATGGCCACAGAAATCCTTTTGATATAACGGCGAGTTTATTATATCTGCGCTAGATCGACGAATCATCAGTGACGTGCCGTGAGGTTTATGGTCGTCACAATCAGATTTACAAACAGGTAAACAGGTGTCGCCGAGTAAATTTAGCCCCGTGCCAATTTCTCTTCCAGCAAGTGACTTGGGGCCAGAATAAAAAAGTTCCAAAGTCCGTATGAAATAGCTCTAACAGTATAATAAAATAAAAAGCAAGCTCGTTTTGTGTTGCCAGCCTTTTCGTGTGGACCTGTCACGATCCCTGCCGGTCGGTCCCGCCCCTTTTTGCACCTCCCCACTCCCCCCTGTGTCCGAGCCTGAAGTTGGGGCGGAGATTTCTGGCTCCTCCCGCGCACACCTGGGCAAAATCACCAGTCAAACACACCTGGGAAGGATGAGAGGAGCCAGGACCTGACACCCAGCGCCAGATCGTCCGTGTAAATGAGGTGCTGGGAAGAAACGCAAACTTGTGCCCTCAGGAAAGGACTTGAAGTTGTGTTTACGGTTCATGTTCATGTTCATGGTTTCTAAAAGGCAGAAAATAAATACTATGAATGTGATGAATGATACAACAAATTAAATATCAGATATGTGGTATTAATAAACACAACAAACATGTAAATACACAATATAAAATACACAAAACATTAGAAAAAAGCTACAGATGATAATACAAAGCAATAATGAACTAAAAGTGAGAGGATGGCACTTTCTCGCCTAAAGTACAAAATTCCAACTGTCCTTAAATGCACCACAGACGGCAGCAGAGAGCAGTGAAAATACAAAGGTCCGCCGGTCCGTGAATGCATCACTGGCTCAAGTTGCGTAACAGCGACGCGAACAAAGGAAACAGACATAATTAAGGCTGGATGGACAGAATATGAACCACAAATACTTATAATACTGAGATTAACTTACGTTCTCAAGGACACGTGAACAATTGTAGAAACTGGTGGCTGCTGAATCGTGATTGGTTGAGGAGTGAGAAATGGTGGTTACTGATTGGTTGAGATGGTTCCTGGGCTGGATTGTCCGAATAATAATGGTAAAAATAGTGAAAACCTAAACCAGGAACGTCATAAACAAATTAAAACAACACAGATAATATAGATGAAATTAAACTCTTGTTAACAGTCCACGTGTCTTTGTGGCGCTCCTCGCTCGGCTCCGTTCTTCTTTTTGCGCCCTTTTGGGTTTTACTTACTGGATATTCTTGCTCCTCACCAGATCCTGCTCCCTGAACTTGCTCCATCCTCCCGTTTCAGACCCTGCTCTTCCACACCGGTACTGTCCGCCCTCACGCTCTCACCTCAGACCACGGCGCTCTCTCCCCGATTCACCGTTTGATCTACCGTCGCTTTGCACTTCTGTTGTTAATAAACGCTGTTAAACTTTTCCCCGAGTTCTGTCTTTTTGGTCTCCCTTGAGTCTTTCGTCCCGTCGTCTGGAGCAAACCCTTTAGCTCCTTTAGCGTCGGTCTTCCTTTTATTAAAACTTCCAGCTTCGACCGAAAGTCCAGTTTAGAAAAACGCTTGAGCTTTAATATTTAATCATCCTCGTTTTAAAAAGTAGAGCCAGACAAGAAGAAAAAAGTGAAGCGATTGCTAAACTTGACTCGCTAACTCCAAATTGTAGCTTGCAGTCACTTATTCTGCTGTAAGAATCCCTGGGCTCACGAGCGCCCCCTACCATGAAGTCAGGGGACTGCGTGTCTCACCCTGCGCCTTTTCACAACCGCTTTAAACCAGTAGGTGTCACTGTTGAGCTACAGCACAGTCCGTCCGTGGTGAGGCACAAACGGCTGCTGCCTCTCCCACGTAAAAGTAAAAATTCAGCGATTTTGATTTAAAAAAAAGAAAAAAATTGCAAAGTTAAATAGAAGATAACTTAACAGGACAAATCATTGGATAAATATAACCATTTAGTTTATTTTTTCGCCGTGATGACAGACGCGTCGCCCAAAAGTAGACCAACAAGTGAGAGAAAATGAGCCAAAAACAGAAGTCTTTGGAGAGGTTTTTTGGCGTCACCTGAGCCAACATTCTCCGAGCTGCTACACGATCACCTGTCTTTCCTTTTACAAGAGTTTAAGCGTTACTTCCCAACCACAAAAGACGAACGAACTGCGCGTGAATGGATCCATATTTGGATCCACATGTAACACCAGATATTTTGCGACTGTAAATAAAAACAGAAGGATATTAAGGCTGCTGTAAACACACAAGCCATGTTTCCAATAAAACTTTATATATTATATTATTTTTGGGCTCTTGGGGGCCCTCTAGTGGCCTCTGACGACCTGCTCATCTCCGTGGAGGTAAATAAAACGACAGGCTGTAGAACGAACGTGTCAAACTGAAATTCACCGTGGGTCAAAATTAAAAACTGAGACAAATTCACGGGACAAACTCGATATTTATTAAAAAACTGACTGCGCCTGATGTGTCATATTTAAACTTTGATGTGGAAACAAACTTTAATTTTGCTAAAACACAAAATCTGGAACAGCTCAAGCTTCATATCACAAACAAAGAGAAATTAAATATGAAATAAAAGAAAAATAAAGAAATAAAACTTAAATACAACAAATTATGTCTCTCTCTCTCTAGTAATTAATTCAACCAACGTGACGAGTAGCTTGGTTGCTAATGAGCGGCAACACAGAAGGATGGGCACTTCTTGACTGTACGTACTAGCAAAGCATTCTGGGATGTGTAGTGTTAGCGGTGCATGTGCTAAACACCAGCGGTCCAGCTCTAATGCACGTTTGATACGATCTCACGGGCCAAAAATAATCACACCACGGGCCAGATTTGTCCCCTGGGCCTGAGTTTGACATATGTGTGAACTGTCTTTGCAGAAACATCTCCATGACGACAGGGAGCAACTTTTAACGACACAAAAGTTACACAGTGCAGCTCTTTAACACTGATTTAACGCAAAATATTGTCAAATTTCTTTTCTCCAAACCACATTCTGGCTGGTGCGATTCCAGCTCAAAACAGACGAAAGCTGCCATCGTGTCCTCGGGCAAGACACTTCGATGTATAAATGTGAATGAATGAGCGTCGTGAAGGTCCCAGATTACGCAAAAAAATGTTCTCGTGAGCTTTAAACCTCCTCAAAAACAGACCCGCAGTTGTGTTTCGTTTCATCCGCACATGTTGTCCTAATCCTTTATTATTAGTCTGCGTACATCTCCACGGCTCCGCTCCACCTCGTGATGTCATTAATTGGTAGTTAAAATCAAATCCCCTGCGCGCTCGATGACTAACAGCGACGTGAAGCCCCGGCTCAGCTCGATCTGCGCTCGGGACGGCGCACGGGGTCATCGGGTTTTACGGGCCCGTCGTCCGTTTGAAGTCTAAAACCTCCTTCATGTCTGAGGTGATAATGAATCCGACCGCGGTGATGTGCTGTTTTCGCCGGCGGCCATTTTCCGCTGACCTCTGACCTCTCCACCGTGCAGGGGCTGATGGGAAAACATGTGTGAATGAGCTGTAAAGAGGAGAATTGTACCAGGAAATCACGTTTACAGCAACGATGCAGCTGGAAGATGTGTGTGATTTGCATATTTATCAAAGCCATATTAAGCTGGATTTGCGTGGTTTTTATTTGGGGTTAGTTACTTCGAAGATATTTGGTTATATTTTATAATAATTACACCTTAATGATCCGTAAAGACGGGTATTTTACTTCTATGGGGTATTAACTGCTAACACATAAAACATTTAGATCACCATGTTTCCTTTTATTGTTTCGAAAATGTTTCACTCGCCAAAAACAGCCTGTTAACATGTTTAATAAGATTCACTCTGAGTCTCTGTTCTCGTTGCTCTCTGTGCTAAGCCCCTCCCCCTTCAGAGCGCCATCGCAACACAATCAGCCGCATCCCGCTAATGAAGCTACTGCACATCACATCAGGTTTGTGAAGTCGTAGTGAACAGTTTTGTGTCGTGTTTTTGTTTATTTATGGAGGATTGTCGTGTGGGAGCGTGGGTGATGTCGGCTTGTGGGCGGAGCCTCGTACAGAATCTTACAGCTAACAGTAAGGAGGGTTGAAATAGGGCCCAGGAGAGATCTCTAAATTACTCAAACATGCACGGATGATATCTCTGGCGTAGTGATGTCAACATGTTTGTTCAAGACTATAGACTGTATACATAAATGGACAGAGCTAACCTGCTAGCTGCCACCGCGTTCTAAACAGGAAGTGATCCTGGGCGCACTTCCCGCTCCATTGACTCTGGCTCCAATTCACTTTCTATTGAAAAACTGTCCCCTGTCTCTGTACCTGCTGCTTCAGACTCGTCATTTTGGTCTTAAATGTTCATATTAAGCCGCTCTACATGATCCAGGGGTTCATTTTTTATTTTTTTATTTTTTATTTTGAGTGTTTTTTGTGTTGTTGTTTTTTTGTTTGTTTTTTTTTTTTTGGGGGGGGGGATTTTTATTATATATATATTGATTTTTTTTGTTATTTTGATTTTTTTTTTCATAATTTTAGTTGAGATATATATATATTTTTATTATTATTATGAGTTGTTTTTTGTTATTTTTATTATTTTTTGTTGTTTTGAGGTTTTTTTAGTTTATTTTCTTCTTTTTTGTCATTTTGAAGGGTTTTTTTGTTAGTTTTTTTTTGTTATTTTGAGGTTTTGTTTTTTGTTTTGTTTGTTTTTTAAGTTTATTTTTTGTTTTTTGGTAAAACTGTCCTCTCTCTTTGTACCTGCTGCTGTCAGACTCATTTTGGTCTTAAATGTTCGTCTCTACATGATCCTCGGGTTTTTATTTACGCTATCGTATCCGTAACTCAAAATATGAACATTAACAACAGACAAATCAGGCGCCTTCTTTCCCCAAGGTCGCTCCTGATAGCGTTAGCAACAGGTTCCACTTGCTCCTGATTGGCTCTTTGGTTGCTATGACACTCGAAATACAGAACTCGGCTCTAAATTCGCCGCTATAACCGCTCTAGCCCCGATGAGCTTCATTTACCTGGAGCCGAACGCTGTGGGCGACGTCACACTCACCTCGTCCACGTCTTTATTCGGTCTCTGTTCAGGTCAAATCACACGAACGCGAAGAATCGTTTTTGAGTCTGTGCTTTTCGACTTCACGCGCGCAGTCGTCGTCGTTGATCTGTGAAAGCTAGCATGTTCCGCTTGGCCGTTTCGACATTATTGGTTTTAAATTGTAACTGTAAAATGAACAATTGAGTAAAGCAGCATGTTGCACGGCATGTTTCCCCGTCCCCCTGCACTTACCCGGCTCTGTTCCTGGGCGAGATCTGACTCCAAACAGTGGCAGAGCACAAAATTAGCATTAGCGCTAACGTGATTTTTTTTTCAGCTCTCGTAAATGGCATCTCTTTACGACCCCCGAGCCCGACCGTAAACATTTTAAACTAAACTAAATGTGTTTAACGACTGCGGCGAGTTATTTTTTTCCGACTGAAATGATTCTCGACTTTGTTTACCACTTTGGCTCCAGTGTAATTTTGCCACATTGCTAAGTAAAGTGTTGTTTTATGGTTAGCGTAGCGGTGGTCACAGTTACTCAACAATAGATGCTAAAATGCACCCCAAACTGCGCTGATTGCTCTATAAATCTTGTGTACTCTCTGTGCTAAAAACCTTTTGTTCATTGTCTTGGGTTTGGAGCAGTCCAGATGTTCTGAACTGACCAGGAACCATCACAACAGGTCAGCGCTCGTTATGAAATACAGGTTTTAAAGGTGCATTCTGCAGCTTTTTGGGTTGGGGGGGGTCCGCTACCTTCTCGTCTCTGTGTGTAAAGTCGTCTAATGTCATTGTTTGGCTGAGAATATACCACAGTATGGCATTAAAATGATCTTTCTCCATCAGATATTTAACGCAATGAAGTAAAAGTAGTAAAGTGCTGTATTTAAGCACAGTTTTTATGATATGTACTTTACTTAAGTGGATTTTAAAGAGGGTACTTTTTACTTTTACTTCAGTACATTTGAGAGCGGTATCTGTACTTTCTACTCCACTATAGTTTGAACTGGACTGAAAAGTAAAAGTATTTTTTATTTTTGTCTGAGACCTGCTGAAAAGACTGAGTTTTTTTGTTTGTTTATTTATTTATATATATTTTTATATTATTTATTTATTTTTTATTTCTACTTATTTATATATTTTTTATTTATTTATTTTATTTTTATTTTTATTAATTATTTATTTTTATTTTTTTATCTCAAAAATAAAAATATACAAATAAAAACATGTAGGGAAAAAACAGCCCATTCAGTTGTTTCTGTTGAACAAAATTCAGCTCAAATCTTTATCAAAATCACCACAATTGTAGCTTTATCAATACAAGAAATACTTTTATACAGTTTACTCTTTAAGTACATGTTTAAGCAGGTACTTTAATACTTTCACGTGAAGCTTTTACTTTTACTGCAGATGGAAAATGACTTTAGTTAAATCTGGTGTAAAGTGTCTTTCCTTTTATGAGATTAACGTGTTTGCACATGGCCCCTGTAAAATAAACCCATAAACGAAAACTAAAAACTACTTTAGGGTTTTTGTTTTTATTTTTTTCTCCAGTGTTTGTACTTTTACTTAAGTAGCAAAACTGCATACTTGTTCCACCTCTGGTCTCTGTGGACTCGAGTCGTGTCATTCATGTTTTTTAATGTATTTTTGAGCAACATGTGACTTTTGTGGTTTCACCTGCTGCTCTCCACAATATGGCATTAATTTATCTGTGTTCAACTACAAGAGTTTGGATTGATAAAAATACCTTTAATAAAATGTATTTTTACAGCGTGGGCTCGCTTCTCCACGGATCTGACCTGTAACTCTACCTGATGATGTTACGTAGTTGCTTGTTTCCATGGAGATAAACAAGCTTAACGCACAGAAAACACATCAAAGCCAAACACATCTTCACCGAGGGCCACATCAGCAAAATGTAAAATAAATGTAACAACTTTTTAAACTTTTTAATTAACTGTTTCTGTATTTATTATTATTTATTATTTATTGAAGTTACAAATATTGCATATGCGTTTGTCTAGATGTAAAAATATGTCTGTGTAACTGCGTATCTCCTGATAAAATGACATTATAAGACCATCATACCTTTAAATTTACGGTTCGAGGACCACAAAAAATGATGCGGAGGGCCAGATTTTGCCCACGGGCCTTGAGTTTGACACGTGTGGCATAGACTGTACATATAAATGAACATAGCTAAACTGCTAGCCGCTGCATTCCAAACAGGAAGTGATCATGTGCGCGCTTCCAACTCCTTCAACTCTGGCTCCAATTCACTTTCTATTGAAAAGCCGTCGCCTGTTTCTCTGCACCTGCTGCTGTCAGACTCGTCATTTTGGTCTTAAAATGTTCGTATTAACCCGCTCTACGTGATTCTGGGGTTTTCATTTCGCAATTTTACCCGTAAATCGAGATATGAACATTAAAAACAGACAAATCAAACACTTTTTTTCCCCCTGAAGTTGCTCCCGATTGCAGTTTAAAGCCGTACAAGACGAGCAGGTGGCAGAGTCTTAACAAACCATAGTTCTTTATCTTTACATAAATGCTGAAGAATAATAAACATTGTGAGTGCGGTGAAGAGGTGAAGTGTTTGCTCAAAGACACAACAGCAGCACAAACAGGGAAACTGAACCCTCAACCTCGCGCGTTTCAGACGGTCGTTCTTCCCGAGTTTGATTTCCCACAGCAGCTTAATTGGCTCGTTAAGAATTAGATTTTCCACATAATTCCTGAAATGAGGGTCTAAAAGCGCAGCAGTAAAAGTTCAATGGCTGCTTGGACCCAGACAGCCAATCAGACGCCAGCTTCATGATGTCACTTCCTGTCACCTCATTTAAATCTAATTTGAGTTTTTAAATGCCGTATTTTCGTGCCCCGGGACACTCACTAAAACTGCATTCACGTCAAGGAAAAGCGATTCTGAAAGGTTTGAAATGGTTTGGTTATTGATTTTTAATGCCAACCTCTTCTGGAAAAATATGTAATTGCGAATGAAATTAGTTTGAATAATTATTTATTAAATTTAACTCACGGTGCAGTTTTTAAAGAGACGGTGTTACGCAAAATCACTTTTTTAAGCTTTTTACCGTGTTATACTATTGTTCCCTCGTCAAAAACACGTCTGAAGAGGTTTTAGAGTCATCCATGTATGTTTGAATAATCTAGAGATCTCTCCCAGACCCTACTCCAACTCGCATTATGGTTTAGCTGTGAGATTCTGTACGAGGCTCCGCCCACAAGCCGACATCGCCCACGCTCCCTCATGACAATCCTCCATAAATATATAAAAACATGAGACAAACTGTGCACTACGACTTCACAAACCTGGTGTGATGTGTAGTAATATACCCCTCTTTAATACCCCATGGAAGTAAATACCTCCTCTTTAATACCCCACAGAAGTAAATACCTCCTCTTTAATACCCATAGAAGTAAATACCTCCTCTTTAATACCCCATAGAAGTAAATACCTCCTCTTTAATACCCCATAGAAGTAAATACCTCCTCTTTAATACCCCACAGAGGTAAATACCTCCTCTTTAATACCCCACAGAAGTAAATACCTCCTCTTTAATACCCCATAGAAGTAAATACCTCCTCTTTAATACCCCATAGAAGTAAATACCTCCTCTTTAATACCCCGTAGAAGTAAATACCTCCTCTTTAATACCCCACAGAAGTAAATACCTCCTCTTTAATACCACGTAGAAGTAAATACCTCCTCTTTAATACCCCACAGAAGTAAATACCTCCTCTTTAATACCCCGTAGAAGTAAATACCTCCTCTTTAATACCCCGTAGAAGTAAATACCTCCTCTTTAATACCCCGTAGAAGTAAATACCTCCTCTTTAATACCCCGTAGAAGTAAATACCTCCTCTTTAATACCCCGTAGAAGTAAATACCTCCTCTTTAATACCCCATAGAAGTAAATACCTCCTCTTTAAGCAGTAGTGATGGGCAATTCCAGTGATTTCTTTTTCAAATATTAAATCATATTGGCAAGTATTGTGATATCAATCCAATACCAAAAAAACCAACAACAAACAAAAATAAAATACCAATGAGTTTTGTATTAAACTGTATTGAAACTCCTGCACTGCACTTGACGGCCACTTGGGGCAGCAGTAGTTCAGTCACCAAAGGTCGTCTGTTTGAATCCTGCTCTCGCCAAAGAAAAAAACAAAAAAAACAAAAAACATAATTGGTTGAGCGATCAGATCTACAGACTCACAGGTCGTCGGTGCGATTCCAGCTCCTACACATGAACGCTGCTGTTGTGTCCTTGGGCAAGACACTTAAAGAAGGTGAAAAGTGCTGTATAAAAACGTGACTGTTTATCATTTTTACCTTGGTGCTACAACCCAATTTGAACTGGCATTTAAAGAAAAAATAAAATAAACATGTGCTGAGAAACTAAAATATAAACAATATATTTCAAAACTGTATTAAATTTAGTTTTATTTTTTTTTCCCCCAGATTTTTTTAAATAAATCTTTTTTTTTTTTTTTTTGCCTGAGAATTAAAAAAATACATAAAATAAAAAGTATGTGCTGAAAAACTAAAATATAAACAATATATTTCAAAACTGTATTAAATTTTGTTTAGATTTTTTCCCCCAGATTTTTTTAAATAAATCCTTTATTTTTTGCCTGAGAATAAAAAAAAAAAAAAAAGGATTTGCTGAAAAACTAAAATATAAACAATATATTTCAAAACTGTATTATTATTTTTATTTTTTTTTCAAATTTTTTAAAATAAATACTTTTTAATTTTTTATTATTTTTTTTTATTTATTTTTTTTATGAATCATCAGTAACAAAACATCTTCAGACGGTGATTAAGATTAAAATGGCAAATTTGTGGAGCCAATCTCGAACAAATAACAAGGTCCAACTTTAGCAACAGCGGCTCAGTCGGTAGAGCACATGCCCACTGATCTGAGGGTTAGTGGTTCAAATCCTGCTCTTGTGTCCTTGGCCAAGACACTCAACCCACGTTGCCCCAGTGTCTGTGTAAAAGTGAAAAAGACTCTAAAACGTGATTAAATAGGCCAGTTTTCCCTATCGATTCCATTGAACTTTACTATAAAATACACAAAACGTAAACGCACAAAACTAGACCCAAAAAACTCACTATTTTACAACAAAAATCTGGCCTCCATCTGTGTTAAACATTATCTGCCTTTAGAACGTACACATCCAAACCCTTGATGTCTCATTCATTATTACTCCACACTTTTAACCATCAGCTCTGAGTAAACCGTACTTTTACTGTCGCACACACACACACACACACACACACGGTGACCACACACACCGTCCCGCCCCCTGCTGTTTCATAGCGCTCTGTCCCGGCCTCTCACTGGCTGTTGGCACAAGTCCAGCGACCAATCAGGGCCCTGCTCCAATTAAAGCTGCAGTAAGCCCCAAACGTCCAGGTGGGGGGGTCGTTTTATGAGTCAAGTCTTCGACACATGTTCGCTCTGCGCCGCGAGCTGCTATTGTTCGACATAATGTGACTTTTTTTCTTTTTTTTTTTTTTTTTTTAGTTTAATTCACTCAAATCCATGTGTTCCCTGTTTAGAAATTCACTCCGACGAAGATTTAAAAAAAAAAACGCCCACGCCGTAAAGAGGTTAGCAGCTAAAACGTTTCAAGCTAATGGGAGATTTTTGGGGACTGTTGTTGCGCTTGTGTCTTTATAGTTCTCATCGCTGACACTTGTGGATTATTTTTTTATATTTTGCACATTTTAAATCACAATATTCATCTAGTAAAAGGAACTAATTCGCTGATGTTTGTGTTAGAAAACGGTGGTGTCCAACGGAAGCTGACGTCGGCGTAAACGTCATCACGATAAAGCGGCGTGAAGTTGTCGGCGCCCCCTATGGATAGATGCAGATTTTTAAAAAATTTGTACCAAAATGACGACGCGACGCTGCTGAATCCTTTGTGTATCGCTGATTGAGAAAATAAAACTGGAGAAGGAAGTGCGTATGTCCCAGTGGGCGTGTCCCAGTGGGCGTGTCCCAGTGGGCGTGTCCCAGTGGGCGTGTCCCAGTGGAGGTGAAAACGGGGGTTGATCGACAAAATGGCGCCTTGAAAATAGTCGATAAAAAATTACTGAAACATAAATCACAAAAAATACAATGAGAAGAAACAACTAGAAAATGATTAAAATGTCTGAAAAGTCCAGTTTACAGAATAGGTTTGATTTAAAACTGCACTATGTAACTTTTCTGGTGTGGGGGTGTGTGTCACCTGCTCGTTTCCATGGAGATATTATTATTACTTTGTCTAAAATGTCCCACAGTATCACACTCTAAACGAGAGCCTTTATTTCACTACAGGTTTTTTATGGAAAACACAAAATTTTTTACTGTGAGCGGTGTCGTCTCCATGGAGATAGCAACGTTTAATGCCACACTGCGTGATTTTACAGGTGAAGCAATGACATCTCCATGGAAACAAGCTTCTGGCAGACAGATCCGATTTACACGGTTCACCTCTTTGTGTTTTGTTTCTTCATAATTTACAGAAATAAAATTAAACAATTTGCAAAGATTTAACAAAAAAATTGCTTAATGAAATTTCTAGGATTGAGAAGTCATTGAAAAGTGAAGCCTGGTTCAATAGCACGTGTAAACTATAATCTCCAGTGATGCTGCTTTGCCAAAAATGTTCCACACTACGGCATTAACTTTAGTATTAATCTTATATATCTTTCCATAGACACGCAGGTGAGGCTTAAAGACCAGGTTACAGCTCAGATCTGTGGAGAAACAGGTCTGTTCACAGTAAGAATACAGGTTTTCAAGGTATTAATTTAGCAAGTAAGATAGGTCAGTTTAATGCCATATTGAGAAACATTCCAGGTAAAGCAATGACGTCTTTTAACAAATGAACTGGAGCTGGATGAGTGGAGAAACGTATTCACTTTTTAAACTTTTGTTCAGTTCACAGTGTTACGTTTTATTCTGCGACGGCGTCAACCTGAACAGCAGAAATGTGTCAGAAAAGTTACACAGTGCAGCTTTATTTAAAGGGCCCATATTTACGCTGTTTTCTGATCTGTTTCCTCGTCACAAACAGACCCGGAGTTGTGTTTTTTTGTTTCATTCGCACATGTTTAACGCACAAACAAACTGTATATTTAGGCTGAGTTCTTCTCTAAAAACTGAAAACACTCTGTTCCACCTTGTGATGTCATCGTGTGGCGATAAAGGAAGTGCGGCGCTGTGTTTTTAAACGCCGCGCACCTTCATTTCTAGAATCATTTGGATCATTTCAGCTCTGGAATAATTGATAATCTACTACTGAACTAAAGGTAAAAGGAGCCGTTAACTTGAAAAAAACTACCACTTGATGACATCACAAGGTGGAACGGAGCGTTTTTGAGGTTTGGAGATGTTACAGACTAATAATAAAGTGTGCGAATGACACAAAACACGACTCCAGGTGTGTTTTTATCCATTGTGCGTAGCGTTGGACCTTTATAAATGTTTTGTTTCCCTCCTGTTGTTTCTACCTGTCTCTTTGGAATAATGGAGCCTGGGCTGAAAAAAAAAAAAGGTTGGAAAACGATGGTGGAAACTACCGTGGACGACAGGACGGGCCTGGACGAAGCACATG
Source organism: Periophthalmus magnuspinnatus (assembly GCF_009829125.3). Classification (NCBI taxonomy): domain Eukaryota; kingdom Metazoa; phylum Chordata; class Actinopteri; order Gobiiformes; family Gobiidae; genus Periophthalmus; species Periophthalmus magnuspinnatus. The sequence goes on along the minus strand of NC_047143.1, from coordinate 2,773,886 downwards.
GCTCGTATTCCGTGTTCTGAGCGTTCGTATGTGGGAGGGATAACGCCTCCTCCGGGACCTAACCTTCTTAAGTGGGACAGAAAACAACTGAAGCTGATTTATTGTGATAACGTTTCGAGCGTTTCAGTCGTTGGCAGCGCCGCGTCGTTTGGCTGTTTGTGTTGGTCTCGGGCGCAGGTCTCGTCTGGGGGTCTTTCCAGCTACTGAAAACATTTATTTATACTTTTCTCGCGATTTCGTAATAGCTCCGAGCCGTCAATGAAATGTGAGTCCGGCGAATGTGAAGACGGAGGGTTTTGTTTACGGCGATTTTTGAGATTTGGTGATTGAAGTGAAGTTAATTAAAGGTTAAATGTTACGTAAAAGTGAGCGTTAAGTCGTGTTATGGTGTTGTTACCGCCTCAAAAACAGACCTGGGGTTGTGTTTTGTTTCGTTCGCGCATGTTTGAGTAACTGTTTATCTTCCACAAAATGCTCTGCTCCACCTCGTGATGTCATCAAGTGGTAGTTTTAAAATTAACAGCTCCTCCTTTTACCTTTAGTTCAGTCGAGATAAGTGACAATTCCAGGCCTGAAATGATCCAAATGATTCTAGAAATGAAGGTGTGTGGAGTTTAAAAACACAGCGGAGCAATGTATCACCACATGATGACATCACAAGGTGGAACAGAGTGTGTGGATGGATGACACATAGAACCTGTTGTTTTTGATGAGGGAGCGACATCTATGTAACATCCAAAAAGTCGATTTTACACAATATCCCCTTTAAAAAACTCCAATGTAGTGTATGTGTGTGTATGTGTGTTTGTATGTGTGTGTGTATGTCTGTGTGTGTATGTGTGTGTGTATGTATATGTGTGTGTATGTATGTGTGTGTAATTGTATGTGTATGTAAGTGCATGTGTGCGTATGTATATGTGCATCTGTGTGTGTATGTCTGTATATGTGTGTATGTGTAGGGGTGTGTGTGTGTGTGTATGTAGGGGTGTGTGTATGTGTATGTATATGTATGTGTGTGTGTGTATGTGGGGGTGTGTATGTATGTGTGTATGTATATTTGTGTGTGTAGGTGTGTGTATGTATGTGTCTGTGTGTATGTATGTGTGTGTGTATGTATGTATGTGGGTGTGTGTGTGTGTGTGTGTAGGAGTGTATGTGTATGTGTGTATATGTGTAGGGGTGGGGGTGTGTATGTATGTGTGTAGGTGTGTGTGTGTATATGTATATGTGTGTAGGGGTGTGTGTGTGTATATCTGTGGGTGTGTGTGTATGTATATGTATGTATGGGGGTGTGTATGTGTGTGTGTATATATATGTGTGTGGGTGTGTGTAGGGGTGTGTATGTATGTGTGTGTGTATATGTGTGTATGTGTGTATATGTGTGTGTGTGTAGGGATGTGTGTGTGTATATGTGTGTGTGTGTGTATATTTGTATGTACAGGTAAAAAACACAAAAGTATAATCTGAACTTAATATAATTCAAAAATCGCTGTAAGAAACACAAAACTTCATCTCATTTCATTTTGTCACGTCGGGTCAAAGTTCACTTTAACGTCTCTGCGGTAAATCTGTCGTCTGCATTTGACCCATCCCATCCCCACATGGACACGCTGTGATGTCATCAAGTGGTCATTTTCAAGCTAGCTGCTGTTTTAGCCTCATTTGAGCTGATTCACTTTATTATCCACCACCGTAAACTTTTATTTAAACTTTTCTTGCGATTTCGTGATAGTTTTGAACCGTCAATCAAATGAAGTCTTTATCATTTATTCTATCGTTTATTATTCGTCTGTTAAATCTCCAAAGCTCAAAATGCTGCGTTCCACTTTGTGATGTCATCAAGTGGTAGTTTTAGCCTCATTACTCTGATTTATTCCACTATCCACAACGATAACCTTAAGCTTTTTGCCAGTTTAGACTTTTTTTTGTTTGTTTTAAGATGATTACAATGGTATTTTTCAGAAGTATAAGACTCACAGACCAGTATACAAATATTTAATGCTGAAAATCACAGTATTTTGTCTAAATAAAGTTTTTTTTTATCATCGTTGTATCAGGATCTGTATTAAATGTGTCCGTCTGATCCAGTGGCCCTTCAGTGTCTCATGTTGTTGTAAAAGTGACTGTGAGTGAGTTTTTATTTTACTTTATTTTATCTTTTTACATTTTTCTGACCCCTTTCTCTCTATATTTTTACAGTATACAGTTTGTACAAAGTGTGTTTTTTACAGTGCGCCTCCACAATAATGTCTTTCTCCACCGCGACCCAACGAGAGCCATATGGAAACAGCTCTGAGGGCCTGACTCGCACAGAGGACGTATTGTGCAGCAGGAGGAGAAAGACGAGACGGGAGCAGCTCCACGGACTCACCACAAGGGGGGGCTGCACCGCTCCTGCAACACAGACAGCAAGACTGAATAAAAGAGGATTAAAGAGGAGGTATTTACTGCTATGGGGTATTAAAGAGGAGGTATTTACTTCTATGGGGTATTAAAGAGGAGGTATTTACTGCTATGGGGTATTAAAGAGGAGGTATTTACTTCTATGGGGTATTAAAGGGGAGGTATTTACTTCTATGGGGTATTAAAGAGGAGGTATTTACTTCTACGGGGTATTAAAGAGGAGGTATTTACTTCTATGGGGTATTAAAGAGGAGGTATTTACTTCTACGGGGTATTAAAGGGGAGGTATTTACTTCTATGGGGTATTAAAGAGGAGGTATTTACTTCTACGGGGTATTAAAGAGGAGGTATTTACTTCTACGGGGTATTAAAGAGGAGGTATTTACTTCTATGGGGTATTAAAGAGGAGGTATTTACTTCTACGGGGTATTAAAGAGGAGGTATTTACTTCTACGGGGTATTAAAGAGGAGGTATTTACTTCTGTGGGGTATTAAAGAGGAGGTATTTACTTCTATGGGGTATTAAAGAGGAGGTATTTACTTCTGTGGGGTATTAAAGAGGAGGTATTGTATTATTTTACATTGCAGTTTTTTAAAGTGGGTGTATTACGCAAAATCAACTTTTTGGATGTTATAACGTCGCTCCCTCATCATGTTATCCACGCACATGCTCTGTTCCACCTTGTGATGTCATCATGTGGTGATACAGGAAGTGCTCCACTGTGTTTTTAAACTCCACACACCTTCATTTCTAGAATCATTGGGAGAAGATGTAAGAAAAGAAAACATTTAGTGAACGAAATTAATGCCGAATTTGTAAATATGTCATGTGGTTTTCACTATAACAAAATGCAACTCAACTCAATTTAATTCAATTTTATTTATTTAGCGCATTTAAAATACAACTTAAGCTGCTTCACACAAACAAAAAACAGATGTACATCAAATACGACTCAGTGTAAAAGTACTCAGAGTATTCAAAATGCAGTACTCTGACCAGAACACGTCGCAAATACATTTTAATTTGGGTTTTTAAATTAAAAAAACAATTTTCAAAGTACTTTTCCCATCGTGGGTAATCACACATACACGGACGACATCTAAAACCTCAGACATGTTTTTGAGGAGGAAACAACGTAATAACAAGGGAGGAAAGTAAAAAAAATATAGCTTTTGCATAATACCTCCTCTTTAATTAATCCCTCAGCTCCAAACCAAACCCCAATATTCATTTCTCCATCGTTGGAGTCAATGTTTCGATCCAGACCAGACCTACGTTTTATTGCTAGCAAAACATTAGCGGGTTAAATCGTATTACTCACTGACGTTGGTGAGATGACGAGCGAGAGCGGAATCAAATATTTTCTTTTTTTTTTTAACCAGGAAAATTAATTTGGAACAGGAATCTAACCCACAGCCTCCTTAGAGCGAAGAGGAGACAGGAAAACCACTCTGTGACAGTAACACGGGGAGAATATGCAGGAGTCTAACCCAAAACATCCTGGTGAGAGGGAGAACATGCACACTCCACTTCAGGGGAGATCAGGAGTCTAACCCACAACCTCCTTACAGCGAGGAGGAGATAGGAGAACCACTCTGCCACAGGGAGAACATGCACGTTCCACTCAGAAAGATCAGGTGTCTAACCCAGGATAACCACTCTGCCACAGTAACACAGAGAGAACATGCACACTACAGAAACCTCCTTACAGCGAGGAGGAGACATGAGAACCACTCTGCTGCGGTAACATAGAGAGAACATGCAGGAGTCTAACCCAAAACCTTCTGGTAAGAGGGAGGAAACAGGGTAACCACTCTGCTACAGTGACACAGGGAGAACATGCACACTCCACTTCAGGGAGATCAGGAGTCTAACCCACAACCTCCTTACAGCGAGGAGGAGATAGGAGAACCACTCTGCCACAGGGAGAACATGCACGTTCCACTCAGAAAGATCAGGTGTCTAACCCAGGATAACCACTCTGCCACAGTAACACAGAGAGAACATGCAGAAGTCTAACCCACAACCTCCTTATTACGGGGAGGAGACAGGCTAACCACTCTGCTATGGTAACAGAGAGAACATGCAGGAGTCTAACCCAAAACCTTCTGGTAAGAGGGAGGAAACAGGGTAACCACTCTGCTACAGTAACACAGGGAGAACATGCAGGAGTCTAACCCACAACCTCCTGGTGAAGCAAACCTCCCTAAAGCAAGGAGGAGACAGGAGAACCACTCTGCCACTGTAACACAGGAAGGATGTGCACATTTCAGAGAGGTCAAGAGTCTAACCCACAACCTGCTGGTGAGAGGGAGGAGATAGGAGAATCACTCTGCCACAGGGAGAACATCCTCATTCCGCTCAGAAACATCAGAAGTCTAACCCACAACCTCCTGGAGAGAGGGAGAAACAGGCCAACTACGCTACCACAAAAACACAGAGAGAACATGCAGGAATCTAACCCCCAACCTCCTGGTAAGAGGGAGGACACAGGCTAACCATTCTGCCACAGTAAAACAGAGAGAACATGCAGGAGTCGAACCCGAAACCTCCTGGAGAGAGGGACAGAAAAACCACCCTGCCACTGGGAGAACATTCACATTCCACTCAGAAAGATCAGGAGTCTAACCCACAATCTCCTGGTGAGAGGGAGACGACAAGCTAACCACTCTGCCACTGTCACACGGAGAGAACATGCACATTTAACAGAGATCAGGACTCTAACGCACAACCTGCTGGTGAGAGGGAGGAGACTCACTCACGATAACACAGGCAGAACATGCACACTCTACCCATAAAGACCAGGACTCTAACCCACAACCTGCTGGTGAGAGGGCGACGACAAGCTAACTACACATCCACGAAAACACAGGAAGAACATGCAAGAGTCTAACCCAAAAACCTCCTGGTGAGAGGGAGGACACAGACCGACCGCCCTGCCACAGTCGCACGGGGAGAACACGCAGATGCACATTTATCACCGACGCCCTGTGACCAGTTGGTTTTTCATTTTATTTAAAACGTTTCCATCTTTACATAATTTTTTTTTTATTAAGATTGGCGTTTCTCTGACGTCAACACCGACCCACGGAACATGTTCGGTACGGCGGGGAAAGAGGAGGGTCCGACGTGATGAAGAGGAGGAAAATGACGCAGATGGACACGCACGATTACGGATTTGGGTTTGAAGAATTTTTATTTCAAATTAAAAATAAAAAAGACGTCGCCGCGTTGCCGTAGGAACTGGTAGAACACACATCAATCATAAAAGATCGACAAACTACACGAACCGACACGGGATTCAAACCAGCGACTGTAAAAACTGTGCTATAAAAATGTCACGTAATGAGCTTTAATAAAGACGTAGTTCATCGCGAGCGGCGGCGGAACAAGCGCTCAGTTTAAATACTTAAGTAAAAGTACAAATACCGGAGCGAAAAGTACTCAAGTAAAAGTAAAAGTGTCACGTGAAACATCTACTTGAGTAAAAGTATTAAAGTACCTGTTTAAAAATGTACTTAAAGGGCCAGTATTGCACTATTTTTTTGAAATCTATGTTCTAATGTTGTTTTCTCATCACAAAAACGCTCTGTTCCACCTTGTGATGTCATCAAGTGGTAAAACAGGAAGTGCTCCGCTGTGTTTTTAAACTCCACGCACCTTCATTTCTAGAATCATTTGGATCATTTCAGCCCAGGAATTGGCAATCTCTGCTAAAAAACAACAACAACAAAATGGTAAAAACGAGGTGTTAACTTGAAAACTCCCACTTGATGACATCACAAGGTGGAACGTCGCATTTTGAGCTTTGGAGATGTTACAGACTAATTATAAAGTGTGACTCAATCATGTGTGAATGAAACAAAACACAACTCCAGGTCTGTTTTTAATGAGCTAACAGTATTAGAACACGACTTAAAGCTCACAAGAAAACACTCTGTTCCACCTTGTGATGTCATCATGTGGTAATACAGGAAGTGCTCCGCTGTGTTTTTAAACTCCACACACCTTCACTATAATCATTTGGACGATTTCCGCTGTGGAATTGCCGATCTCTGATGAACTGAAAGTTAAAAGGCAGATGCTAATTTGAAAACTACCACTTGATGACATCACAAGGTGGAATGTCGCATTTTGAGCTTTGGAAATGAGACAAACTAATAATAAAGTGTGACTCAAACATGACTCCAGGTCTGTTTTTGAGGAGGTAACAACACTCTAACTTGGTTTAAAACTCAATTTTGTGTAATATAGGACCTTTAAAGATGCACTGCGTAACTTTTCTAGTGAGGGGTCCACCACCTGCTGTTATTGCTTCAGCTGGAATGTTTCACAGTACAGCATTAAACATATTTATCTAACATTTATTACATGACTAGAGTTTTTTTTTATTTTATAGCTTTTTATACTTTGCTTAGCTACTCCGTGGAGATACATAAGTAAAATGCTACACTGTGGAACATTTTAGGGCTAGACGAAGCAACTCCATGGACAAACAGATGGCTCCTCAACCACAAAAATTCCACAGTGCACCTTTAAAAAAACTACATAAAACTTAAAAAAAACATAGAAAATTGGTGTTCACTTTCACTTGAATCATTTGGATGATTTCAGCTCTGGAATTGCTCATCTCTGCAAAAAAAAAAAAAAAAAAAAAAAGGTAAAAAATAACGGTTGATTTGAAAACTACCACTTGATGACATCACAAGGTGGAACAGAGCGTTTTGAGCTTTGCAGATGTGGACAGGCTAATATTAAAGTGTTACTCAAACGTGTGTGAATGAAACAAAACACAACTCCAGGTCTGTTTTTGAGGAGGTAACAACGTCATAACACGACTTAAAGCTCACAAGAAAACACTCTGTTCCACCTTGTGATGTCATCAAGTGGTAAAACAGGAAGTGCTCCACTGTGTTTTTAAACTCCACACACCATTTCTAGAATAATTTGGATCATTTCAGCCCAGGAATTGCCAATTTCTACTGAACTAAAGGTAAAAACTAGCTGTTAACTTGGAAACTACCACTTGATGACATCACAAGGTGGAACAGAGCATTTTAACTTTTAACCTTAACATACTAATAATGCAGGACGAATCAACAAAACCCAACTCCAGGTCCGTTTCCGAGGCGCTAACAGCATTATAACATGTCAAACTTTAAATAAATAAATAAAAGCTCGTTGTACAGTCGCTAGCTTGATCCGCGCGGAAAGTTTTTATCGTCGCGTCGTTAGCACGCATTAAAACCTATGATGTAATTACCCTTTTAAACTGTAAATAATGCACTGACTTTTATCTCAACGCCAATATTCGTATGAAGCCCCAGTTACATATTTTATTGTTTTTACTGCAACATTTCCGCAGCTCGTAAACAGCTAATTTAGTGCCTGTCGCTTTAAGTGCTTAGCCTAATTATACTATTATGATGACGCCATTTTGTGAGATCCAGTTTAAGGCCGGATCTCGCGTGAAGAAGCTCTCGGGGTCAGGCAGCTAGCTTTTATTAGCGCTATTAGGTATTTATGAGACAGGTGATGACTCTGCGCCGCGCCGGAGGAGAGGGGAGAGGTGTCAGCAGAGGGCGACGTTGAGATTTACGGCGTGTTACGGGTCAGGCGGGTCCACGGAAGAAGCGGTGATGTCATGCAAACAAATGCGGGGCCGTTTAAAGGGTACGCGTACGAATATAATGTCATTTAAGGTGACGAACTGACTGTTTTAAAGAGGAGGTGTTACGTTTCTGTGGGGTTTTAAAGCGGACGTGTGACGCAAAATGTGCTTTTCCAGAGATTTTAATCGTGTTATAGTCGTTTCCTTCTCATTGACCCTCTAGAAGTTGTTTTTTGGGAGTGATATTGCATGTTTAATCGCTTATTTTCAAGACGCCATTTTGCCGATTTCACCACTTAATTTGCGACGTTCCACCTTGTGATGTCATCAATTTGCAGTTTTCAAGTTAGCATCTACCGTTTGCATGTTGTTTTAGTAGTAGATTGGCAATTCCTGGGCTGAAATGATCCAAATGATTCTAGAAATGAAGGTGTGTGGAGTTTAAAAACACAGCGGGGCACTTCCTGTATTACCTGATGACATCACAAGGTGGAACAGAGTGTTTTATTTTAAGCTTTAAGCCATGTTATAATAGTATTACCTTCTCAAAAACAGACCTGGAGTTGTGTTTTGTTTCATTCACACATGTTTGAGTCACACTTTATTATTCGTCTGTAACATCTCCAAAGCTCAAAATGCGACGTTCCACCTTGTGATGTCATCAAGTGGGAGTTTTCAAGTTAACAGCCCCTTTTACCTTTAGTTCAGTCGAGATTAGCAGTTATTCCAGGGCTGAAATTATCCAAATAATTCTAGTGAAAGTGTGTGGAGTTTGAAAACACAGTGGAGCACTTCCTGTATTACCTGATGACATCACAAGGTGGAACAGAGTGTTTTCTTGTGAGCTTTAAGTCACGTTCCAATGCTGTTACCTCCTCAAAAACAGACCTGGAGTTGTGTTTTGTTTCATTCACACATATTTGAGTCACACTTTATTATTAGTCTGTAACATCTCCAAAACTCAAAATGCTCCATTCCACCTTGTGATGTCATCAAGTGGTAGTTTTCAAGTTAGCATCTACCTTTTGCATTTTGTTTTAGTAGTAGATTGGCAATTCCTGGGCTGAAATGATCCAAATGATTCTAGAAATGAAGGTGTGTGGAGTTTAAAAACACAAACACATTGGAGCACTTCCTGTATCACCACATGGTGACATCACAAGGTGGAACAGAGTGTTTTTTGTTTTTTTTTATTTGCGAGAAGAAATCAGCCTAAATCTGCAGGGTTTGTGTGTTAAACATGTGAAAAGAAACAAAACACAACTCCTGGTCTGTTTGTGATGATGAAACATCATTTTAACACCGATCAGAAAACAGCGTAATACGTCCGCTTTAAACTCGACGACAAACCTCGGCCATTTTTTCAGCCATATTTTCCAATTTCAAAACCCCAGTGACCACCAAAAACGCCGACGACCCTCTTAATGTCATTTTACTTCTCTTGTAAACAGCATCGCTCCATAAAAATCCTAAGTGTTTTGGATTTACAGCGGGCGGCCATCTTTGTACTGTCCCCACACCGCACGACGGGCCCTTGATATACGGCTAAAGCTAACCCTAAAAACTCTCCGCCATGATGTCAGCGCGTCTGGACCGTTTAAATTAAAGCGTTTGGTCTCGAAAAGCTCACTGTAAATCTGCCCGAGATGAGACCCAATACCACGTGTGCAATTAGCGGCAGTAAAATGCTAGCGGCGTTCTGATTTACGGAGAATTAGCCGGGATCAGTGAAGTAGCCATTACGCGAAGCACTAAATCAGTGACAAGCTGAATTGTAGATGTGCCATGCGGCGGTTTTAGGCCGGTATTAATGGAACAACATTATTAGCGGCCGCTGTTTAACTGGCATCGAGTCCAAGGATAAAAAACATATTTGAAAGTCCGCTCTTTTGTGCTGACAGATTCTTGGCGTCTGTGAGGATTCGATAAATACTTACGTAAATAACTGTTTTGTTGCACTTGCTAGCACGCTAAAATAGCAGAGGGAACAGCTATACCCAAGATCAATGGACATGGCTAACCCGCTAGCTGTGTTTCAGATAAGACGTGGGCATCAGAGCGCGTCCGGCTTCATCAAGTCTGGCTCCAGTTCACTTTCTATTGAAATAACGTCACCCGTCTCTCTGTACCTGCTGCTGTCAGACTCATTTTGGTCTTAAATGTTCGTATTTACCCTCTACATGATCCTGGGTTCTTTTTTTTAAAATTATTATTATTATTATTGTGAGTTGTTTGTTTGTTTGTTTGTTTGTTTGTTTTTTGGGGGGGGGGGTTGTTTTTTTTAGTAGGGTTGAGTTGTTTATTTTGAGGTTTTTTTTTTTTTTTTTTGAGTAATTTTGAGTTTATTAATTTTGTTTTAATTTTATTTTCTTCATTTTTTGAGTTTCTTTTTTGTCATTTTGAGTTGATTTATTTTATGATTTGTTATATTTGGGGTTTTTTTGTTTGTTTTTTCAGTTATTTTGATTTTTTTTTAATTTTTATTTTTTTAGATATTTTAAGTTTTTTTGTGTCTATTTTTTGTTTGCTGCTGCTTCAGACTCATTTTGGTCTTAACTGTTCGTATTAACCCTCTACATGATCCTGGGTCCTTTTTGTTTGTTTTTTTAATTATTATTATTGTGAGTTTTTTTTTTTTGGGGGGGGGGGGGGAGTTGTTGTTTTTTTTTTTGTAGAGTTGAGTTGTTTATTTTGAGTTTTTTTTTTTTTTTGAGTAATTTTTAGTTTATTAATTTTATTTTAATTTTATTTTCTTCATTTTTTGAGTTTCTTTTTTTGTCATTTTGAGTTGATTTATTTTATGATTTGTTATATTTTGGGTTTTTTTTTTTTTTTCAGTTATTTTGAGTTTTTTTTGTTTTGTTTTTTAGATATTTTAAGTTTTTTTGTGTCTATTTTTTGTTTGCTGCTGCTTCAGACTCATTTTGGTCTTAAATGTTCGTATTAACCCTCTACATGATCCTGGAGTTTTTATTTCACTTTTGTGTCTGTAAATCAAGATCTGAACATTAATAACAGACAAATCTGCTGCTAGCGTTAGCAACAGGTTTGATTGACAGCGTTGCTAAGCGTCTGCACAATGTCGAACCATCGGTGCAGGCAGGAAAAGGTGTTACCGTCAACAGCCTCGCTCCTGATTGGCTCTTTGGTTGCTATGATACTCACGGTTGGAATTTCAAATAAAAAACTCGTGGCATCGTTGCTCTAGTCTCGATGAGCTTCATTTGACTGGAGCCGAACGTTGTGGTGGATAGAGAAAAAATGTACTCAAATAAGAGTAATGTTACTTCATAATAATATTACTCAAGAAAATTACTCACGAAAGAGTAACTTAAAGAGTAAATGTCAGGAGGGAACATCTGATTTATAATGTAAGCTTGAGGTAAATGGAAGGACATGTAAATGAGTAAATGTACCTGAGTAAATGTACCTGAGTAAACGTACCTGAGTAAACATACCTGAGTAAAAGTACCTGAGTAAACGTACCTGAGTAAAAGTACCTGAGTAAATGTACCTGAGTAAATGTACCTGAGTAAAAGTACCTGAGTAAACGTACCTGAGTAAACATACCTGAGTAAAAGTACCTGAGTAAACGTACCTGAGTAAAAGTACCTGAGTAAATGTACCTGAGTAAACGTACCTAAGTAAAAGTACTGGAATAAACGAAACGTACATGAATAAAAGTACCTGAGTAAATGTAACCGAGCAAATGTACCTGAATAAATGTACTTGAGTAAAAGTACCTGAGTAAACATACCTGAGTAAATACACCTGAGTAAAAGTACCTGAGTAAATACACCTGAGTAAACATACCTGAGTAAATACACCTGAGTAAACGTATCTGAGTAAATACACCTGAGTAAATACACCTGAGTAAATACACCTGAGTAAATACACCTGAGTAAACATACCTGAGTAAATACACCTGAGTAAAAGTACCTGAGTAAACATACCTGAGTAAATACACCTGAGTAAAAGTACCTGAGTAAATACACCTGAGTAAACGTACCTGAGTAAATACACCTGAGTAAAAGTACCTGAGTAAACATACCTGAGTAAACGTATCTGAGTAAATACACCTGAGTAAATACACCTGAGTAAATACACCTGAGTAAAAGTACCTGAGTAAATACACCTGAGTAAACGTACCTGAGTAAATACACCTGAGTAAACATACCTGAGTAAACATACCTGAGTAAATACACCTGAGTAAAAGTACCTGAGTAAACATACCCGAGTAAATACACCTGAGTAAAAGTACCTGAGTAAACATACCCGAGTAAATACACCTGAGTAAAAGTACCTGAGTAAACATACCTGAGTAAATACACCTGAGTAAAAGTACCTGAGTAAATACACCTGAGTAAATACACCTGAGTAAAAGTACCTGAGTAAACATACCTGAGTAAATACACCTGAGTAAAAGTACCTGAGTAAATACACCTGAGTAAATACACCTGAGTAAAAGTACCTGAGTAAATACACCTGAGTAAATACACCTGAGTAAATACACCTGAGTAAAAGTACCTGAGTAAACATACCTGAGTAAATACACCTGAGTAAAAGTACCTGAGTAAATACACCTGAGTAAATACACCTGAGTAAAAGTACCTGAGTAAATACACCTGAGTAAATACACCTGAGTAAATACACCTGAGTAAATACACCTGAGTAAATACACCTGAGTACTACACACCTCTCCTGTCCGTCAGTCGTTCATCAGCTTCTATCCTTCCTTCCATCTGTTCCTCCAGGTGGTCTCTCGGGTTTTGTGCGGCGCAGGTGTCTCGATGGGAAGACGACGAAAGACGAGACGGATTCTTGGTTTGGAAAAATGAAAACCTTTGGGAAAACCAGATTTGAGATGTGACGGAGGTGATTCCCAGGTGTGTCAGGGTCAGGTGCAGCGATAGGTCTGGTACTCAGCATTCCTCACATACAAATACTACAATGTCAGCTCTGAACGGAAAAAAGGGACAGAACATGGACTAAAATGACAAAACTGGGACTAAACCAGGACTAAATTTGGACCTAAACCTGCTGCACCAGACCAGGGGTTAAACCAAGACCAGAACAGGGCCAAACCGAGTCTTCCTCTGGACTAAACTGGACTCAAACCAGGACTAGTGTGAATGTCAGGCCGAGGTCCAGACCAGACTGAGGGGCATCCAAGTTTCAAAGAGGCACAAATACAATACTCTTCTATTCTCTTCTTGTAAGTCTCATTATTTGACCCAAAATAAAACGAGTCACAGTGCACCCTGTAGACCCTGTAGACCCTGTAGACCCTGTAGACCCTGTAGTTAACCACCCTGTGGTTGTGGTCTGTTTGCCCTCTCTGTTTGTGGTCTGGTTGTGGTCTGGTTGTGGTCTTGTGGCAGTCTGGTTGCACTCTGGTTGCAGTCTGTTTGCGGTCTGGTTGCGCTCTGGTTGCACTTTGGTTGCGGTCTGGTTGTGCTCTGGTTGCACTCTGGTTGCGGTCTGGTTGCGGTCTGGCTGTGGTCTGGTTGCGCTCTGGTTGTGCTCTGGTTGCGGTCTGGTTGCGGTCTGATTCCGGTCTGGTTGTGCTCTGGTTGCGGTCTGGTTGCGGTCTGATTCCGGTCTGTTTGCGGTCTGTTTGCGGTCTGGTTGCGGTCTGTTTGCGGTCTGTTTGCGGTCTGTTTGTGGTCTTGTGGCAGTCTGTTTGTGGTCTTGTGGCGGTCTGGGTGTGGTCTTGTGGCGGTCTGGTTGTGGTCTTGTGGCGGTCTGGTTGCACTCTGGTTGCGGTCTGTTTGCGGTCTGGTTGCGGTCTGGTTGCACTCTGGTTGCACTTTGGTTGCGGTCTGGTTGCGCTCTGGTTGCGGTCTGGTTGCGGTCTGGTTGCGGTCGGGTTGCGGTCTGGTTGCGGTCGGGTTGCGGTCGGATTGCGGTCTGGTTGCGGTCTGGTTGCGGTCTGGTTGTCACTGGCAGATATCTGTGGATGAATTTGAATCTGAATCTGCAAAACAATGAAATATGAGCAGTTTAAAAACACGTTCAGACGAGTTATTTCAAGGATGATTTAGAAAAGTTGTGACAAGACAAAATAAATAAATTTCCTTTGTGAAACAGGTTTTCATCACATTTATTCAATATCATTTCAAGTGGCTGGTTCTTATTTTTACCGCCTTAAAAACATGAAAAACAGATCTAGATCATTTTAAACAGTTTGCAGTTACTCCTCACTTACCTTTTGCATTCAGAGCATCATAATTATTCAGAGTGGAGTTTTACCGACACAGTAATGCTAACAAACACTAGCATGCTAACAGTGCACTTATACCACTTTATAATTCGATGCAGACTTTATACGGTCGACCCAAGTAGCGGATTATGCAACATGTCTGCGCAAAGTCAAACAAATACCACTTTAAAATCTGATATAGACCAAAAACTGTATATACAAACGGACGTAGCTAACCTGCTAGCCGCCACGGAACAGGAAGTGATCAGAGGCGAACTTCCTGCCCCATCGACTGTTCGTATTAACCCGTTCGACGTGATTCTGTTTGTTTTTTTCACTATTGTGTCTGTAAATCAAGATATGAACATTAATAACAGACAAATCAGGCGCCGTCTTTCGCTGAAGTCGCTCCCGTTAGCGTTAGCAACAGGTTTGATTGACAGCGTTGCTAAGTGCTCCGTGCTAAACCAGCGGTGTGGGCAGGAAGCGGCGTTACCGTCAACATCCTCACTCTGGATTGGCTCTTTGGTTGCTATGATACTTGTAGACGGGATTTCAAATGTGGAACGCGAATTAGCCGCTATAACTGCTAGCCTCGATTAGCTTCTTGGAGCTGAATGCTATCGTTGACGTCACACTCACTTCTTTACAGTCTATTTTTACACTTTTACTGTTATTTTTCTTTTATATTAATACTTTCTCTAGCAAACTTCAACCAGACCCTAAGTATTTCGTCTCGTTCTCGTCCTCGTATAATCTTTTTCTAACTAAAGAGGGTTTTTTTTTTTCATTTGCCGCTCCTCTGATGGGAAAGTTATTACGCGGCTTACAGCGTGAGGACAGACTAATTGTGGTCCTTGTCAGAGCAGTTGAACTTTTATCAAAAAAATGTTTCAACAACTTGAACTTCAGCCTGTATTTGTCAGGATTAGCTCAGGGTCTTGGGTTGGTGTCTGTTTTTTTTTTTGCTTTTTGGACCGAAGACACAAAAGTCCATTCTTGCTAGCTGTACATTTTGAAACGTGATACTTAACGAGCGACGTTCTTTGCGTAGGCTTATAGAGATTTAGATTTTTTCCAATTTTTTTCGGACGGTACCTATTTCTACTTCACTTTAAAGCCTGAAGTTTGACAGAGTTTACGTACCGGCCGCAGGAAGCTGGGTCGGAGGCTGAGGCGTTCGTACCGGTCGCAGGAAGCTGGGTCGGAGGCTGAGGCGTTCGTACCGGTCGCAGGAAGCTGGGTCGGAGGCTGAGGCGTTCGCACCGGTCGCAGGAAGCTGGGTCGGAGGCTGAGCTGTTTGTACCGGTCGCAAGAAGCTGGGTCGGAGGCTGAGCTGTTTGTACCGGTCACAGGAAGCTGGGTCGGAGGCTGAGGCGTTCGTACCGGTCGCAGGAAGCTGGGTCGGAGGCAGAGGTGTTCGTACCGGTCGCAGGAAGCTGGGTCGGAGGCAGACGTGTTCGTACCGGTCGCAGGAAGCTGGGTCGGAGGCTGAGGCGTTCATACCGGTCGCAGGAAGCTGGGTCGGAGGCAGAGGTGTTCGTACCGGTCGCAGGAAGCTGGGTCGGAGGCTGAGGCGTTCATACCGGTCGCAGGAAGCTGGGTCGGAGATTGAGGTGTTCGTACCGAGTCCAAGAAACGGGATCTGGCAAAAAAAACCCCAAAAAAAACCCCAAGAAAAAACTGATGAGTACTACGACCGTAATCACAAAAACTAGACCGAGTCAAGCGGAACTTTACCGCGGAGGATGACATGACGATCTGGCGGATTGTGTAGGATCCTCAGTCCGATTGCTCATGGGCTGCAGGTGTGTAGTGGGCGGGGCCAGAGTCTCCGCCCAGCTCCAGGTACAGAGGAGAGCGGGGAAAACAGCATAAAAAACACGCACAACGCAAATCCGGACATAAACGCACAAATGTTTCTACTGGTGACAAGACTGAGGAACTCACTGTATTCCAATTTAAACCTGGATTTTAAGAATTTTCGTTCTTCTTCACTTTTTTGTCCAGTTGTCAGATTTTACTTTTGTCTTTTACTTTTGACGACTGAGGGATCACACAAACATCTTCCCCCATTTTTATGAAACGTTATCGGCCTATAGAAGATTGCGATGTCCTTTGAAACCCCAACATTTCTAGCTAGCAGTCGTAGCGCTAACGCAGTCCGAAGTCCTCGCTACTACCCGGCTATAGCTAGGCTTCAGCGCCGCCAAAGACCCAAGTCCACGTTTCTAACTCTGTGACCCTGGCGTCCGAAACTGCCGCTACGCAACTCCAAAACGACCATCCCCTTCATCGGAGAAAGAAAAGACGCCAACCTGAGACGGACTGAGCGAACGAGGCAAAAGAACGTCCAGCCGTGACGCTAGTTTGCTACGCTAGCTCGGGCTGAAGCTGCTGAAAACGGCGATAATCCACAAAACGTGAAGCGATTAGAAGCTGGACGAAGCTCCGAGGGTTTAAGGAAGTAACCGAGAACCAATTATGTGTCGAGAAGTTTAAAAAAAACGCACTCACCCGTGGATTAACGACGGCGGTCCTCCTCAACGGTTGGAAGGTCGTGACCTCCTGTCGTCTCCTGCTTCGGTTTCATCCTTCGCTTTAAGTTGTTATTTTCCCGCACCACCATTCTTTCCATTTCTCTCCCTCCCTCCCTCCCCCCTCTTCCTCTCCTCTCCTTCTCTTTCCTCGTCTTTTATTGTGGTTTGTGTTTTTTCGAGGCTGTAATTTCAAATTTTGAGCGATGACGGAGTAAGTCCTTTGGTATTCCCTGACCACGTTCCCTCCTCCTTTTTCTAATGTTTGTGGAAAGTTTTTTTTCTTTTTTTTTGTCCTCCAAATACTTGACTTATTTTACTATTTATACCTTGATTTATGTTATTGTCTTGGCTTGAATGTTCCGCAATAGGACATTAAAGAAAAACAAGTTAATAAAACGTGTGTGAATGAAACAAAACACAACTCCAGAAACGTTCTAACACGACTTAAAGCTTCAGGAGTCACTTTTGTGTCATACAGGACCTTTAAACTTCTCTATCTCCATGGAGACAACCAAGTCCCGCCCCCCAGACCATGTCACAGGTCTGCGGATTGGCGTCCTCACTCTGTTTAATGTCACACCGTGGAACATTCCAGGCAAAGTGATGACATCTCCAAAGAGACAAACAGGTGTCAGAACCTCAGAAAAACAGAAAAAGTGTTTATTGTTCTTTTACCTTCCCTCCTCCTCTTCCTCCTCCTCTTCTCTCTCCCTCCACCTGTCTCTCCCTCCTCTTCCTCCTCCTCTTCTTCTTCCTCATCCCCTCCTCTACCTCCCTATCCTCTGTTATTTTTCTTCCTCTGCCTCCTCTCTCCCTCCCCCTCCTCCCCTGTTATTTTTCTTCCTCCTCCTCTCTCCCCTTCCTCTCCCCCGTTCTTTTTCCTTTTTCTCTCTTGTCGTGTGCGTTCAAGTGTTTCTTCCTCCGCTTTGTGATTCCTCCTCTCTCTCCCTCCTCCTCCTCTTTCTCCCTCCTCCTCCTCTCTCTCCTTCCTCCTCCTCTTCTCCTCTGTTCCTTATTCCCTCTGTTTTTTGTTGGACTGTTTCTTCTTGTTGTCCCCAGACGCCGCAGACTCGGGGTCACACAGACTCTCTCTCCCCCTCCTCCTCTCCCTCTCTCTCCCTCTCTCTCCCTCTCCCTCCCTCTCTCCCCCTCTCTCCTCCTCTGTTCTTTATTCCCTCTGTTTTGTGCTGGACTGTTTCTTCTTGTCGTCCCCAGACGCCGCAGACTCGGGGTCACAAAGACTCTCTCTCCTCCTCCTCTCCCTCTCTGTCCCTCTCTCTCCCCCTCTCTCCTCCTCTCCTCCTCTGTTCTTTATTCCCTCTGTTTTGTGCTGGACTGTTTCTTCTTGTCGTCCCCAGACGCCGCAGACTCGGGGTCACACAGACTCCATTTTGGACAGAGGTTACGTTAGTGCATTAGTGTTAACAGCACCGCAAACCAGAGACGACTTTTCCAACCTCCGTGTTATTCCCATTCGAACATTCCTGGTCCGTGTCCCAGGAATGCTGCCGACCGTCAATCAAAACTCAAATATGTGATTGGCAACTTCACATAAACTGGCAACTTTCAGAGTCGAGGTCGAGCGATGAACTTTGAAAATCCGACCGTTCTGATGTGTAACCGTGGTGACCCGCCTGACTCCGCCCACGTGTTTAATCAGGTCGTCACGGCGTCGGCCAAAACGTCACGGCTAAAATAACGAGCTGTGTGTTTAACGACTTTAAGGAGAGTGAAGTTGTTACGATTTCCATCATCGGTCGATGGAGCGAGTTTTTCTCATTTTAGATTCAGGAAAGAAAAACGATCGATTCTCTCTCTCTCTTTTCCTCTATCTCCTCTTTCTCTCTCTCTACACCCCTCCCTCTCTCTCCCATCACTCTCTGTTCCTTTCTCCTCCTCTCTCCTCTCCTCTCTCTCCTTTTCTCTACTCCCCTCTCTCCTCATCTCTCTCTCCTTTTCTCTCCTCCTCTCTTCTCTTGTCTCCTCTCTCCCCTCTCTCCTCATTGCTCTCTCTCCGTCTCCTTTCCTCTCCTCTCTCCTCTCTTCTCTTGTCTCCTCTCCTCCTCCTCTCTCCTCATCTCTCTCTCTCTCTCCTTTCCTCTCTTCTCTCCTCTCCTCCTTCTCTCTCCTCTTCTCTCCTGCTCTCTGTGCTAAGCCCCTCCCCCTTCAGAGCACCATCACAATCCGCTGCATCTCGTTAATGAAACTACTGCACATCACATCAGGTTTGTGAAGTCGTAGTGTACAGTTTTGTATCATGTTTTTATATATTTATGGAGGATTGTCGTGTGGGAGCGTGGGTGATGTCGGCTTGTGGGCGGAGCCTCGTACAGAATCTCACAGCTAACAGCAAAGAGGATTCGAAAAGCGTCCGGGAGAGATCTCTAGATGACTCAAACATGCAGGGATGACATATTACACCTCTGCAGACGTGTTTTTGATGAAGGAAATGTGTCAGAACATGGAAGTTTTGCATAGTACGACCTCTTTAAGTTGAATAAAGAAAGTTAGGATCAGTCTGTCTGTGCGTCTCTGTGTGTGTGCGTCTCTGTGTGTGTGCGTCTGTGTGTGTGCGTCTGTGCGTGTGTGTGTGTGTGTGTGCGTCTGTGCGTGTGCGTCTGTGTGCGTGTGCGTCTGTGTGTGTGTTGAGTGTTGAGGGAGCGGGCGCAGAGTCGTCTCATGTTTTAAACGTTTTAAACATTACCATCTGAAGCACAGAGGTCATGTGATCCACTGTACACAGAGTAATGAGAGTGTGAGGCCTCCGCACACACACACACACACACACACCCCCTCCGCACATACACACACACACACACACACACACGCCTCTCGAACTGGCAACGCAGCACACTGTTACTCCAGATTTGGACCGAAATGACGACGTGACGCTGCTGAATCCTGCGAGTGTCACTGTTTAAGAAAATCAAACTGGAGAAGGAAGTGTGTACGTCACAGAGGGCGTGTCCCAGTGGGCGTGTCCCAGTGGGCGTGTCCAAGTGGGCGTGTCCCAGTGGATGTGAAAACAGAGGCTGATCGTCAAAATGGCGTCTCAACTTAAAGATGAGTAAATGTGACGGGAACAAACTATGACATAGATAAAACTCGGAAAAGTCTATTTTGCAGAATAGATCTGCTTTAAAACTGTATTAAAACCACACACAGAGACAAATGGATCTGGAGCCGGATTTAGAAATGGATCTGGAGCCGGATTTGGAACCGGATCTGGATCTAGAGCCGGATTTGGAGCCGGATCTGGATCTAGAGCTGGATTTAGAAATGGATCTGGAGCCGGGTTTGGAGCTGGATTTGGAAATGGATCTGGAGCCGGATATGGAGCCGGATTTGAATGTGGAGCCGGATTTAGAAATGGATCTGGAGCCGGATTTGGAGCTGGACTTGGAGCTGGATTTGGAGTCAGATTTGGAAATGGATCTGGAGCCGGATTTGGAGCTGGACTTGGAGCTGGATTTGGAGTCAGATTTGGAAATGGATCTGGAGCCGGATTTGGAGCCAGATTTAAAAATGGATGTGGAGCCGAGTTTGGAGCCGGATTTGGAGCTGGACTTGGAGCTGGATTTGGAGCCGGATTTGGAAATGGATCTGGAGCCGGATTTGGAGCCAGATTTAAAAATGGATGTGGAGCCGAGTTTGGAGCTGGATTTGGAAATGGATCTGGAGCCGGATTTGGAGCCGGATTTGGAGCTGGACTTGGAGCTGGATTTGGAGCCGGATTTGGAAATGGATCTGGAGCCAGACCCTGTCTCCCTGAGGTCAGAGTGCATGTTTGACAGGCGGATTAACCAATCAGAGAGAGACGCACGCTCCACTCTGGTAAAAACGTGCAAAAACCCACCACAGACGACTGAGAAACAGCTTATTTCTTCAGATGCAACTATGAAAACACGAAACTTGTATTTATCTCAGTTAAAATCCGTTATAGATGGAGTTGTGAATGATGTGTGACACGTGTTCTGGCTCCGTGGTCCCGCTCTAGAGCCTTCAGGATTCAAACACACTGCACTGATTTTACAAAAACATGACACAAAAGTCGTTGCCAGATCCCACGGTTAAAACCTGTTGATAATAAAAGTCGTTGCCAGATCCTACGGTTAAAACCTGGTAATAATAATAAACCCCAAAAGCCTCGTTGTGTGTCGTCTGTCAGCGTTAATACGACGGTCAAATGCAAAACGTCTTCACTTTCACGCTCAAAAGTCTAACTCCGAACACTCAAACACTATAACGTCATTTTATGTTGATCCGAAGCAAATATTGATCGGTTATAGCTCAAATAAATACCTTGAATTCACAGAAACACATTAAATTTAAATATAAAATCAATAACAAGTGTTTTTAAAGCTCAAAAATGCCTTGTGTTATTACCGAGCGGACTCGCCTCTCCGTAGATCTAAGCTGTAGCTGCTTGTCTCCAGTCAAAAGGACGCGCCGCCTTTGGAACAATCCAGGAAAATCTCTAACACTTTAACGGAAAACAATGAAACAAGCTACGCTAAGATGCGGCGTAGCTAATCAGAAAAGTTACACAGTGCATCTTTAAAAGCGCCCGTGTTCTGTTTTAACGTCGTTTCCTCGTCACAAACAGACCTGGAGTTGTGTTTTGTTTCGTTCTCGCATGTTTAACACACAAAACCCGGCAGATTTAGGCGAGAAAACGCTCTGATCCACCTTGTGATGTCATCAAGTGGTTATACAGGAAGTGCACTCATCCACTTTGTCCTTTTTTTTCCCCTTTTTTACAAACGTTACACACAAATAGAACTTTATTCAAGGAAGAGAAAGAAGACTGTTAGCATGTTAGCGATAAAAGGGTGTTAGCTTCCTGTTTATAGTCGCCATTTTGAGTACTTTTAAATGGCCGATATTTGTCTATTTTCTGATGTTTTAATGTTGTTTCCTCATCAAAAACAGACCAGGAGTTGTGCAAAATCCTGTATATTTTAGCCGGAGTTGTTCTCTCAATCTCAAAACACGCTGTTCCACCTTGTGATGTCATCAAGTGGTGATACAGGAAGTGCTCTGCTGTGTTTTTAAACTCCACACACCTTCATTTCTAGAATCATTTGGACAGTTAAGCAGCATGTATGTAAGTCTTCAACCTCCATTTCATCCTTAGCATCAAATTGACGTCGCTAACGATACGATCTTATGTAACTCTTGAACTATCAGTGCACAGGTTAGAAAATATTAGCTTAATGACACGCTAAAGTAAGCTAGTACGATTGGAAGTGTGTCGACTTGTAGGGCTGTAGCATATCTGCGTCAAAACTCCTGAGACTGTTAGCATGTTAGCGATAAAAGGGTGTTAGCTTCCTGTTTATAGTCGCCATTTTGAGTACTTTTAAAGCGGACGTATTACGCTGTTTTCTGATCTATGTTATAATGTTGTTTTCTCATCAAAAACAGACCTGGAGTTGTTTTATTTACATGTTTAACACTCAAAATCCTGTATATTTACGCGGGGTTCTTCTCTCAAACTGAAAACACTCTGTTCCACCTTGTGATGTCATCAAGTGGTAAAACAGGAAGTGCTCCACTGTGTTTTCAAACTCCACACACCTTCATTTATAGAATCATTTGGATCATTTCAGACCTGGAATTGTCAATCTACTACGGAACAAAACATAAAACGAGCTGTGAAAACCTGTTTAGAACTACCACTTGATGACATCACAAGGTGGAACAGAGCGTTTTGAGCTTTGGAGATGTAGACGGACATGCGTGAGCGAAACAAAACGCAACTCATCATCATTTCAGTTTCTGGAATTGCCACTTATCTCGACTGAACTGAAGCGAAAAGGTTGATGCTAACGTGAAAACTACCACTTGATGACATCACAAGGTGGAACGTCGCATTTTGAGCTTTGGAGATGTAACAGACGAATAATAAAGTGCGACTCAAACATGGGGGAATGAAACAAAACACAACTCCAGGTCTGTTTTTGAGGAGGAAACAGTAGTATAACACAGCTTAAATCTCATAAGAAAACACTCTGTTCCACCTTGTGATGTCATCAAGTGGTAATACAGGAAGTGCTCCACTGTGTATTTAAACTCCACACACCTTCATTTCTAGAATCATTTGGATCATTTTAGTCGTAGTATTGCCACTTATCTCGAGTGAACTAAAGGTTAAAAAAGGAGGCGCTAATTTGAAAACTACCACTTGATGACATCACAAGGTGGAACAGAGCGTTTTGAGTATGAGCGAATGAAACAAAACACAGCTTCAGGTCTGTTTTTGAGGAGGAAACAGTATTATAACACGACGTAAAGCTCACTAGAGTCAATTTTGCGTAATATAGGATATATTTTGAGTCAAAATTTCATCTTTTTCGTTAACTATTTTTACGGTAAATAAGTGAATCCAGTTTTGACCAGTGATAAACGAAAAAAACAAACAAAAGCAGAGAAGAAGTGAATGCGCCTGACCCGGTTTCTGGACTTGTTGGCGGCCATCTTGTGAAGACATATTACCCATCCGCATGTAAAAGCGTTTATGAGAGGGATTTACTATGTCCTTGTTTAAACTCCGGCGGCGGCTCAGTCCAGTTCTGTCAGCGCTGATGGTTAAAGCAGGCGCAGCGGGCGGGAAAATGAAGACAAACGGGGGCTCCGGGGGTCAGGGGTCAAATAAATGCTCCGCCGGATTTACAGCGCCGCGTCGTAGGTGGCTCCGAGCGAAGATCCAAACACGTGACATCATCAGACTGCGCCGTGAACCGAAGTGACCGCGACATCGGCGTGAACCGCAGTGACCGAAAGAGAGGAGCGAGAGGAGGTCGAGAGAGGTACTCGAGTAGAAGTACAAAGTAGTGGTTCAAGAAGTGACTGAAGTAAAAGTATAATCGAGAAAAGTAGAATTTATTTAAAAAGTGAGTGAATGACATGAAGAGAGAGGAGGGCAAGAGGAGAAGAGAGTGAGAGGAGAGAGGAGGGGAGAGAAGAAGGGGGGAGGAGGAGAGCAAGAGGAGAAGAGAGTGAGAGGAGAAGGGGGTAAGAGGAGAGCGGGAGGAGAAGGGGGGAGGAGGAGAGTGAGGGGGAGAGGAGAAAGAGGGAGGAGAGCAAGAGGAGAAAAGTGTAAGAGAAAAAGGGGGAGGAGAGAGGAGGAGAGCGAGAGGAGAAAAGAGGAAGAGGAGAGAGGAGAAGAAGGGAGGAGAGCAGAGAGGAGAAAGTGGGGGGAGGAGGAGAGGAAGGGAGAAGAGGGGAGAAAAAAGGAGGATAGAAGAGGGGAAGGGGGAGGGGAGGAAAGAGGAGGAGAGGAGGAAAGAGGAGGAGAGGAGAAAAGAGGAGAGGAAAGGAGGGGAATAGGAGGGAGAGAAGAAGAGGGGAGGAGAGAGGAGGTGAGAAGAGGAGAGGAGAGCGAGAAGAGAAAGGGGGAGGAGGAGAGAGGAAAGGAGAAGAAGGGAGAAAAAAGGAGGAGAGAAGAGGGGAAAAGAGGAGGAGGGCGAGGAGAGAAGATGGGAGGAAAGGAGGGGACTGTAAACATAAATGAACATTCCAAACAGGAAGTGATCATGGAGCACTTCCTGCTCCATCGACTCTGGCTCCAATTCACCTTCTATTGAAAAACTGTCACTCTTCTCTCTGTCTCTGCTGCTTCAGACTCATTTTGGTCTTAAATGTTTTAACCCTCTACATGATCCTGGGGTTTATTATTTTGAATTATTATTATTTTTTTTTATTTATTTATTTTTTTTTTATTTTTATTTTTTTTTGTTATTCCTATTATAATTGTTTGTTATTTTGATTTTGATTTTTTTTTTTTTTTTTAGTTTATTTTCTTTATTTTAATTTTTTTTATTTTGAGGTTGTTGTTTTTGTTTTGTTTTTTAGTTATTTTGAATTGTTTTTTATATTTTGAGGGTTTTTTTTAAAGTTATTTTTATTATAATAGTTTAGTTATTATTTTGAGTTGTTTTTTATTTTTTTATTTTTTGTTTTTTCATAAAACTGTGTCCTCTCTCTGTACCTGCTGCTGTCAGACTCGTCATTTTGGTCTTAAATGATCCTGTTTTTTTTTTTTATTTCACTTTACTGAACAAAAGTTGAAAAAATGACAAACACTTGATGACATCACAAGGTGGAACGTCGCATTTTGAGCTTTGTAGATGTCACAGACTAATAATAAAGTTACTCAAACATGTGTGAATGAAATAAAACACAACTCCAGGTCTGTTTTTGAGGAGGAAACGTGACATAAATCAGAGAACGGCGTGATCCGCCCCTTTAAACGCACATGTGACTTGAGGTTACCGTGGCGACTGTGACCGAGCGTCCTGTTGTATTTCGCGCGCCTCATTCTTCATGAAAACAAACATGTCGTCCGCCGCGGTTCTTCAGATCTTAGACAGATTATGACAATATTCGACCCGGTGAACCGCTGACCCCGGCGCGGAGCAAAAAACACGCCATAAACTACAGAAAGTGTACGGTTTGATGCGTGGAAAGAATGTGAAAGGAAATGAGAAGAACGTACACAACGAGTTTGGTATTTCAGAGCGACGCTGAGAGACGCAGGGTAAACGCAGGGTCAAAGACTAGGTACTCCTTTGAGCGTTTGAGTTTTCTCCCCCCTGACAAAACCTCAGCTCAGGTCCTTGTCTCCTCAGCTCAGGTCGTTGTTCCTTGTCTCCTCAGCTCAGGTCCTTGTCTCCTCAGCTCAGGTCCTTGTCTCCTCAGGTCCTTGTTCATTTGACTGAACTCCCAGAGCTCGTTACTGTGTTTACTGCCCCCAAGCGCCTCTTTACACCGAGGTTCCCATGCACCGCCACAGACCCCCCTCTGCTCCACCTCCTCCAACCTCCTCCACCTTCACCCACCTCCTCCACCTCCTCCAACCTCCTCCAACCTCCTCCACCTCCTCCACCTTCACCCACCTCCTCCACCTTCACCCACCTCCTCCAACCTCCTCCACCTCCTCCACCTTCACCCACCTCCTCCACCTCCTCCAACCTCCTCCAACCTCCTCCACCTCCTCCAACCTCCTCCACCTCCTCCAACCTCCTCCACCTCCTCCACCTTCACCCACCTCCTCCACCTCCTCCACCTTCACCCACCTCCTCCACCTCCTCTACCTTCACCCACCTCCTCCAACCTCCTCCACCTTCACCCACCTCCTCCACCTCCTCCAACCTACTCCAACCTCCTCCACCTCCTCCACCTTCACCCACCTCCTCCAACTTCCTCCACCTCCTCCAACCTCGTCCACCTCCTCCACCTTCACCCACCTCCTCCACCTCCTCCAACCTCCTCCAACCTCCTCCACCTCCTCCACCTCCTCTACCTTCACCCACCTCCTCCACCTCCTCCAACCTCCTCCACCTCCTCCAACCTCCTCCACCTCCTCCACCTTCACCCACCTCCTCCACCTCCTCCAACCTCCTCCAACCTCCTCCACCTTCACCCACCTCCTCTACCTTCACCCACCTCCTCCACCTCCTCCAACCTCCTCCACCTCCTCCAACCTCCTCTACCTCCTCCACCTCCTCCAACCTCCTCCACCTCCTCCAACCTCCTCCACCTCCTCCAACCTCCTCCAATCTCCTCTACCTCCTCCACCTCCTCCAACCTCCTCCACCTCCTCCAATCTCCTCCAACCTCCTCCACCTCCTCCACCTTCACCCACCTCCTCCACCTCCTCCACCTTCACCCACCTCCTCCACCTCCTCTACCTTCACCCACCTCCTCCAACCTCCTCCACCTTCACCCACCTCCTCCACCTCCTCCAACCTCCTCCAACCTCCTCCACCTCCTCCAACCTCCTCCACCTCCTCCACCTTCACCCACCTCCTCCACCTCCTCCAACCTCCTCCAACCTCCTCCACCTTCACCCACCTCCTCCACCTCCTCTACCTTCACCCACCTCCTCCACCTCCTCCAACCTCCTCCAACCTCCTCCACCTCCTCCAACCTCCTCCACCTCCTCCACCTTCACCCACCTCCTCCACCTCGTCCAACCTCCTCCAACCTCCTCCACCTCCTCCAACCTCCTCCACCTCCTCCAACCTCCTCCACCACCTCCATCCCCTCCACCTCCTCCACAGACCTCAGCCTGAGGTTCAATTTGTCAAATGTTATTTGTTATTTTCACACATTTGAAATGTGCCCAAAGCTCTGGACGTGTAACAACAACAACAACAACAACAACAACAACAACAACAACAACAACAACAACAACAACCACAACAACAACAACAACCACCACCACCACCACCACCACCACCACCACCACAACAACAACAACAACAACAACAACAACAACAACAACAACAACAACAACAACAACAACAACAACAACAACAACAACAACAACAACAACAACAACAACAACAACAACAACAACAACAACAACAACCACCACCACCACCACCACCACCACCACCACCACCACCACCACCACCACCACCACCACCACCACCACCACCACCACCACCACCACCACCACCACCACCACAACAACAACAACAACAACAACAACAACAACAACAACAACAACAACAACAACAACAACAACAACAACAACAACAACAACAACAACAACAACAACAACAACCACAACCACAACCACAACCACAACAACAACAACAACAACAACAACAACAACAACCACCGCACACTGGACCTCACAGAGACAAAATCAAACACAAACATTATAACGACATTTTTATTTTATTTTTTTTATTAGATACAAAAGATGATAAAAGCAAAAGTAAAAACAAACTCAAAACATCTTTTTAGTTGAACTTTTACGTCAACTTAAAATAAAAAGATATGTTTTGAGTTTACTTTTATAAAGATGGACACGGCCAGTGGTCCTCGGGTCCTCGGGTCCTCAGGTCCTCGGGTCCTCGGGTCCTCAGGTCCTCTGTTTCACTGATGGGGCTGTAAACACTAATGACGCCTCAGTGTGAGTTTTATATTGGACAGTTAAAAGATGAGGCCTGAGGTCCTGAGGGTCAGCGAGGCCTCATGTGAGGTCAGATAAAAGACTCTAATGAGCTGCATGAACCAATAAAAACACTTCAAAATCCATCCTGAAGCTCATGGGAGACAGAGCAGAGACTGTGACTCTGTGTCTCTCTGGTCCTCATCAGCGTCCTGAGGTCCTCTCTGGTCCTCTCTCTGGTCCTCATCTGTGTCCTGAGGTCCTCTCTCTGGGCCTCATCTGTGTCCTGAGGTCCTCTCTCTGGCTCTGAGTTGATGTTCATTGTTCTCCTGATGTTTCTCTCCGTTGCTGCAGTTTCCTCTCTAAATGTGATTATGATGAGGTCCTCTCTCTGGTCGTTTCTTTCTGCTCAGGGCCTTTGATGACTCACAAAAACCTTTCAGATCTTTAACCATTTTATTCTTATTTCCACTCACTATTTCCTCTCTTGAAGTTTTCAAGACGCAGATCAACTTTGTAATAACTTTGTTCTCCAGTTTTATTTCCTAAATTGATGACACACAGGATTCGGCTCATGTCATTTCATTTTGGTACAAATGATGAATGAAAAAAAAAAGTGCTACATGATGTGGAGCTGCAGGGGGCGCCGTCAGCTCCACGTCTCTCAGCTGTGATGACGTTTACGGCGACGTCAGCTCCACTGGACGCCGCAGTTTTCTAACGCACAAGACGACGAACCTGTGTCTTTTATGAAGTCGTTTTTGATGAATGTCGTGATTTAAAATGTGCAAAGTGTAAAAACATAATGATCCACAGAGTCAGGAATTAGAACTAAAGACACACAAGAACAGGACGGATTAAAGTGTGTCTATGTCGGTGTGTGTCTGTGTGTGTAGGTGTGTGTGTGTGTGTGTCGGGGTGTGTCTGTGCGTGTGTGTGTCTGTGTTTGTGTGTCTGTGTGTGTGTGTGTCGGTGTGTGTGTCTGTGTGTGTGTCTATGTGTGTCTGTGTCTGTGTGTGTGTGTCTGTGTGTCTGTCTAGGGGTGTGTGTGTCTATGTGTGTGTGTCGGGGTGTGTGTGTGTGTGTGCGTTTTCCCCCAAAAAAGTGTGATTTTTGGAGTCTGATCCTGATCCTCTTTTATAGATAAATAAACATAAATACATTTTTTATTTTTTCAATCTTAAACTGAACATATTTAAACTCAGACCTAAAGTTCGTCCTCGTCTCAGCCGCAGTTCACCCTGAATTTCCTTGAACTGCTGGACTTTCATTAACCTCCGCACTAAACCGCTTTACCTTTGAACTCTGACCCCGTCGTGACCTTAACCTGAACTGAACCACCTGAACTCCACACTGGACTCAGGCCACAGCGGGGTCAGAGGTCACGCTACCAGTTTGTAGCTTCTCTTAAAACAGACAAATTAACTTCTCTCCACAGATCTGACTCGTGTTTTGAGCTGGTGTTGAATTGGGGGAATGTTCCACAGTGCGGCATTAACCTGTCAGTGTTAGATTTTTGGAATTAAATGTGTTTTTATCGCAAAAAAACACCTTGAAAAACACGTATTCTTATTCCCAGACAGCTCACTCCTTCGCAGACCTGACCCGTGACTTTGTAGGAACCTCCTCCACCTCCTCCAACCTCCTCCACCTCCTCCAACCTCCTCCACCTCCTCCAACCTCCTCCAACCTCCTCCAACCTCCTCCACCTCCTCCAACCTCCTCCACCTCCTCCAATCTCCTCTACCTCCTCCACCTCCTCCACCTCCTCCAACCTCCTCCACCTCCTCCAACCTCCTCCAACCTCCTCCACCTCCTCCAACCTCCTCCACCTCCTCCAATCTCCTCTACCTCCTCCACCTCCTCCAACCTCCTCCACCTCCTCCAATCTCCTCTACCTCCTCCACCTCCTCCACCTCCTCCAACCTCCTCCACCTCCTCCAACCTCCTCCACCTCCTCCACCTCCTCCAACCTCCTCCACCTCCTCCAACCTCCTCCAACCTCCTCCAACCTCCTCCACCTCCTCCAATCTCCTCTACCTCCTCCACCTCCTCCACCTCCTCCAACCTCCTCCACCTCCTCCAACCTCCTCCACCTCCTCCAATCTCCTCTACCTCCTCCACCTCCTCCACCTCCTCCACCCTCCTCCAACCTCCTCCACCTCCTCCAACCTCCTCCAACCTCCTCTACCTCCTCCACCTCCTCCACCTCCTCCACCTCCTCCAACCTCCTCCACCTCCTCCAATCTCCTCTACCTCCTCCACCTCCTCCAACCTCCTCCACCCCCTCCAACCTCCTCCACCTCCTCCAACCTCCTCCAACCTCCTCCAACCTCCTCCAACCTCCTCTACCTCCTCCAACCTCCTCCACCTCCTCCAACCTCCTCCAACCTCCTCCACCTCCTCCAATCTCCTCTACCTCCTCCACCTCCTCCAACCTCCTCCACCTCCTCCAACCTCCTCCACCTCCTCCAATCTCCTCTACCTCCTCCACCTCCTCCACCTCCTCCAACCTCACGGTCTCCATTGAAACACACACGTTTAATGCCATACAGTGGGACATTTTCCATGCAAACAAACAGGCAGCAAACTCTCTACGGAAAACCCTCCATATTCTGGCCTTGAGCGGGTTTTTTTAAACGTTTTGAGCAGCTCCACCGACGCTTTTATAACACAACTCAAGTTTTATAACACGTTTAACCTCCGTATTCACCCAATAAATCTAAAACAAACACAGAACAACTTTACAAATCCTGCCCACGAGTCCGTGAGCGCGCTGACCTCTGCTGCTCCTCGTCAGAAATGTCAGAAATGCCGCGCGACGGGATGTAAAAATAAGCCCCGTTTTTCTCATTTCCTCAAAAGAGCGCGGCCCGGAGTCATACGAGGTTTACCCCGAATGCTAATGATTTGTTTTAGCGATGGGAGGGCATCTGGTGGAATGTTTTGAATACCTTTTAGGAGCCAGTTTAGCGTCTTACGAGGAGCCGGTGAACTGAGGGTGAACCCCGACAACGTGAGACCGGAGGAGGGGAGGAAAACGCCGCGCGGATACTGCAAATAATAAGCCAGACGCGGTAAAAAAAGTAGAAAATACCAATAACGCAGCACTTTCTGGTACTTATTAAAGCCTCAGTATGTAACTTTTTTGACATAAAACAGAGAAATATAAAGGTATGTGCCCAAACTGTGAGCTTTCTTGGCTATAACGCACTTGTTTTAATGGAATAAAAGTGCGTAACTTTGACTGAAACGTGTAAACAAACAGAGAAGTATCGATCTTATTTAGCCCCGCCCACTTTTTTTTTTCCGTAAACGCAACAAAACCACGGCGTCTTTGTAGTAGCACTTCCGGTTAAATGGAAATCCAGTTCGTTTGGCGCTAAAATATTATATAAAGTTGTGTTGGTTTGTGTTAAATGTTTAATGTTTATGTGCAGCAACAAGCCAACACTGCCCCCTTTGTCTGGGAGGTGTAACAACGTCTCTGTTCCTGTAGAAACTATTTACTGTCAATCGTCAGCTCCGTATAAAATAGTACAACCCAAATGACGACGTCGGCGCACGATAAGGTGGATTTTGAGGTTGTGGGTTTCAAATCAGCCCAACTCTGGACGTCGAGAGGATCTGGACCGCTGTTCTGTGCCGCTATTGTCCCTCGTCGAGTTTTCTTCCTTTTGTATTTGTGTGAGTAAGAGAAGTGCTATTTCCTGTTAATATTTCGCAAATGGACAACCAAAGATGATTTTAGCTCATGACTCGTGATTATTAAACATAGGTCTATTTATAGTTTACATTATAAATCTTAAGGTCGTGTTAGTGTTGGTCTGTCATTATACGTCTTATTTTAAAAATCTGTCAACGCTGCTAATAATAGTTTATTTTGTGATGAGGCTACAAATAAATACAATCCAGAACATTTTAACTGGAAAATGTGAAGATACAACAATATGAATCATTTTGTGGTCAAATTTTTATGGCAAAATTGCTTTGGTGTTTTATAAAGAACAGCACTTAACTGAGAGAGTTTTGTTGGCTTCAGTGCTCTGTGTGCGGTAGAGAAGTGAGTGTGTGCGGTAGAGAAGTGAGTGTGTGCGGTAGAGCTCTGAGCATGTGCGGTAGAGAAGTGAGCGTGTGCGGTAGAGAAGTGAGTGTGTGCGGTAGAGCTCTGAGCGTGTGCGGTAGAGTTCTGAGCATGTGCGGTAGAGCTGTGAGTGTGTGCAGTAGAGCTCTTTGTGCGGTAGAGAAGTGAGCGTGTGCAGCAGAACGCTGAGTGTGTGCGGTAGAGCTCTGAGCATGTGCGGTAGAGCTCTGAGTGTGTGCGGTAGAGAAGTGAGCGTGTGCCGTAGAGAAGTGAGTGTGTGCGGTAGAGAAGTGAGTGTGTGCGGTAGAGCTCTGAGCATGTGCGGTAGAGCTCTGAGCGTGTGCGGTAGAGTTCTGAGCATGTGCGGTAGAGCTGTGAGTGTGTGCAGTAGAGCTCTTTGTGCGGTAGAGAAGTGAGCGTGTGCAGCAGAACGCTGAGTGTGTGCGGTAGAGCTCTGAGCATGTGCGGTAGAGCTCTGAGTGTGTGCGGTAGAGAAGTGAGCGTGTGCGGTAGAGAAGTGAGTGTGTGCGGTAGAGAAGTGAGTGTGTGCGGTAGAGAAGTGAGTGTGTGCGGTAGAGCTCTGAGCGTGTGCGGTAGAGTTCTGAGCATGTGCGGTAGAGCTGTGAGTGTGTGCAGTAGAGCTCTTTGTGCGGTAGAGAAGTGAGCGTGTGCAGCAGAACGCTGAGTGTGTGCGGTAGAGCTCTGAGCATGTGCGGTAGAGCTCTGAGTGTGTGCGGTAGAGAAGTGAGCGTGTGCGGTAGAGAAGTGAGTGTGTGCGGTAGAGAAGTGAGTGTGTGCGGTAGAGAAGTGAGTGTGTGCGGTAGAGCTCTGAGCATGTGCGGTAGAGCTGTGAGTGTGTGCAGTAGAGCTCTTTGTGCGGTAGAGAAGTGAGCGTGTGCAGCAGAACGCTGAGTGTGTGCGGTAGAGCTCTGAGCATGTGCGGTAGAGCTCTGAGTGTGTGCGGTAGAGAAGTGAGCGTGTGCGGTAGAGAAGTGAGTGTGTGCGGTAGAGAAGTGAGTGTGTGCGGTAGAGCTCTGAGCATGTGCGGTAGAGCTCTGAGCGTGTGCGGTAGAGTTCTGAGCATGTGCGGTAGAGCTGTGAGTGTGTGCAGTAGAGCTCTTTGTGCGGTAGAGCTGTGAGCATGTGCAGCAGAACGCTGAGTGTGTGCGGTAGAGCTCTGAGAATGTGCAGTAGAGCTCTGAGCGTGTGCAGTAGAGTTCTGAGCATGTGCGGTAGAGCTCTGAGCGTGTGCGGTAGAGCTCTGAGCGTGTGCGGTAGAGCTCTTTGTGCGGTAGAGCTGTGAGCATGTGCAGCAGAACGCTGAGCATGTGCGGTAGAGCTCTGAGTGTTTGTGGTAGAGCTCTGAGCATGTGCGGTAGTCCTCATGCGGTAGACCAGAGAATACAAATCTTGACGAGGGAATCATATCGTTGCCACACTGATCCATAAGCAGACGATTGGAGGCCCAGGTTCCACACTACGACATAAAACATATCTATTTCAATGGAGAATGTTCCGAAGTATGGCTTTAACTTTCCCTCTCTTCAAATACTTTCATAATATCAGCAAATCTTTATCTTAAATTTGGATCCAGTTTTTTTTACTCACAGTTAAAGTGAGTTTAGTCTGTCACCTGCTGGTTTCCCTGGAGATGTTTCGCTTTGCCTGGAATGCCCCACAGTATGACATTAAACCCATCTCTCTTGAAAACATTCTTAGTGTGACTGAACTCGCCTCTCCGCAGATCTGTCTCAGTAACATCTCCACAGAAACTTACACAGTGCGGCTTTATCTGAGAAACAGCAAACATCCTCCCACCTGGGCCTGCGAACATCACAACAGGAAACGGAGACTTTAAGAACACAACACTTTTTACGACGCGGAATCTCGTGTGAAAATTTATCCAAGTCATTATTTTGGGAGGCTAAACCGCAAAATGAACAACATTTTTTGGCTCAAAATTGCTCCAGGACTTGGAAAATAATCCACAGACTCGATATAAAAGGGATGTCTGCATGGGGTCGTTGAATGAAGTTACTCCACACAAGTATTAGAGACTTTATGGCAGAAGAACTGATATAATCCTGAACGTTTATGGGCATTGGAAACAGACGCAGCGGAAAATGAACTTCATGTATTTACTGTGAGTACACGGTGTAAAATTGGACGATACTATAAGGTTAGACGAGAACAGGGACATGGCAGATAAAAGTATCGAAAATCAGACGTTAACCATAGAGAAAGTGTCAGTCACCTCCAGTCTCTCTCTAAAACCTTCAAATCAGGTGAGAAATCTAGAGGTAATAATGGACTCAGACGTGAACTTTAACAGACACATCAAATCAATAACATCTGCAGCTTTTTACATCTAAAAAACATGTCAAAAATCAAAGGTGAAGTGTCAAAACCAGACTCATAGAGACTCATCCTGCATTTGTGTCCAGTAGATTAGACGACTGTAACGTCCTGATCACTGGACTCTACAAACGAGCCACAGAACAGAACATCCAGAACATCCAGAACATCCAGAACATCCAGAACACTGCTGCTCAGGTCAGGACTAGAACCAGGAAGTACAAGCAGATAAGTCCTGTACCACATTAACCATCTCACACTCTGAGGACTAAACCAGGACTAAACCGGGACTAAACCAGGACAGAACCAGGACTGAACCAGGACTAAACCAGGACTAAACCGGGACTAAACCAGGACAGAACCAGGACTGAACCAGGACTAAACCGGGACTAAACCAGGGACTAAACCAGGACTAAACCAGGACTAAACCAGGGACTAAACCAGGATTAAACCAGGATTAAACCAGGACTAAACCAGGACTAAACCAGGACTGAACGAGGACTGAACAAGGACTGAACCAGGGCTAAACATAAACAAAATCAGGTCTAAACCAGGACTAAACCAGGACTAAACCAGGACTAAACCAGGACTAAACATGGACTAAACATGGACTAAACGAGGTCCTGCACCTGCACTGATGAGTATTTGTGCTTATTTATGTTTTCATTTTTATTTTAATGTCTTTCTTACTCTGTAAAACACTTTGAATGACTTTGTGCACAGACTGTGCTGTACAAATAAACTTGTCTTGCCTAATCAATAATATAAGTAGCACTGAAACTCGATAATCATTAGTGTCGTAGTACTCCAGACCGGTCCTGGCCTTGATCTCCACGACGCTTGGACTCGTTTCTGTCGTGGACTCGAGGTCTGACACTTGACGAGTACAACCGCATTTAACTTCAGCGTCGTTTAGACTCGGATTTTTCAAACGTCCCGCCCGTGTGCTTCTCGTCAGCCTCGCCGTTCTTCACCTTCTTGCTCTCTCTCTACACATTACACACTGATTAGACTAAGACCAAACTCGGACCAAAAACTAATCCAAACATGTGCTACGATGTCCGCGCAGACGACTGAGACATGTGGCTGAAGTTTCACTCATAAAAGTCAAATCCATTGTCGTGAAAAAAAGTGTTGGAGCACATGTTTAAAATCCAACTCATTTTGAAGCAGTTTCTGTTAAGTCTAAGCAGAAGTTGGCTTGAAACGGGTTCGCAACCTGTGGGTGGAGGTCCAAAAAAGACAGTTTGTTTGGCTTTGAAGCCTAAATCAGCTTTAATCAGATAATTTATTAAAAAACAGTGATATTTATGTGTCAAAATGAGAGTAAAACACAAATAAATGCAGAAAATTACAAAGATCTTGTTTTGGTCTCGATGGATCATGGTCTTGATGGGGCGTGGTTTCGATAGGCCGAGGTCTCGATGGGCCATGGTCAAGGTCTCAGTGGGCGGGGATCTTGATGGGGTGTGATCTTAATGGACCAAGGTCTCGATGAACCAAGGTCTCGATGGACCAAGGTCTCGATGGGCCAAGATCTTGATGGGCCAAGATCTTGATGGGCCAAGATCTTGATGGGCGGAGAGCTCGATGGGCCGAGGTCTCAATGGGCCGAGGTCTTGAGGAGCTTAGGTCTTGATGGGGTGAGGTCGCGAAGGGGTGAGTTCTCGATGGGGCATGGTCTTGATAGGCCGAGGTCTCGATGGGCCTTGGTTTCGATGGGCTGAAGTCTCAATGGACTGAGCTCTCAATGGTCCGAGGTCTCGATGGGCCTTGGTCCTGATTGGCCAAGGTGTCATTAGGCTGAGGTCTTGATGGGGCGTGGTCTCGATGGGCTGAGGTCTTGATCGGCCAAGGTCTAGATGGGCTGAAGTCTCAATGGGCCAAGGACTTGATGGGTCTTGGTCTCGATTGGCCAAGGTCTCAATGGCCCTAGGTCTCGATTGGCCAAGGTCTTGATGGGCTGAGGTCTCAATTGGCCAAGGTCTTGATGGGCTGAGGTCTCAATTGGCCAAGGTCTTGATGGGCTGAGGTCTCAATTGGCCAAGGTCTCAATGGGCCTAGGTCTCGATGGGCCTTAGTCTCTATTGGCCAAGGTCTCGATAGGCTGAGGTCTCAATGGGCCAAGGTCTCGATGGGCCTTGGTCTCGATTGGCCAAGGTCTCGATAGGCCAAGGTCTCAATTGGCCAAGGTCTCAATGGGCCAAGGTCTCGATAGGCTGAGGTCTCGATTGGCCAAGGTCTCGATAGGCTGAGGTCTCGATGGGACGTGGTCTCGATGTGCCAAGGTCTTGATGGGGGTCTTCTGCCTCAATGGGCCGTGGTCTTGGTCTCGTCTTGGTCTCAGACACGTCTCGCTCTCGTTTATTGCGTTCTTGACTACAGCTCTTGATAAACCGCCTCTTTAAACCATCACCAAACTCATTCTGCGGTCACATTCTGTTCTCAACGAAAACATGTGAACAATTAATGATCTACTGTTCATCCGACCGCTAAAAAGGCCCAGGGGGATAATTGTTCTAAATATGTGACAAAAACCCATTCACTTCACTCGAGTTTGTCTTTCTGGCTGAGCGAATCTTCTTTCCAACATCTGTCCTTTGCGTCAAACTCACTTTCCATGTCGGAGCCTCCATTTTGAATCACGAGACGGGGCTGACTCTCCCTCAGAGGCCTTTACTCACAAATCAATGAACTTCTCTGGGCAAACCGGGCCCTTATGAACTAACGACGGCATATTTTTTACACCAGATGCCCTAAATGTAGCGACGATAATCGGGCAGATAGTGTTAGCATCTTGATTATTGCTCGTTTGGGGCACTTTTTCTGCCTGATGCCCTTCCAGTCCACCACTTTTAGGCTTGTCTCTCGACTTTTGACTACATCGAAGTTTTGCGGGTCGATATTCATCTCGTTGGCGTTGCACAGACACAAACAAAACTTTTATATTTATTTTTTTATTGTACGTTTATTATATGTTTTGGGGATATTTTTGCTTTAGAGTTTTTGTGTCGTCGGCTTAAATTAGTTTCAGTTTTATCGTTTACCGTTACTTTCTTCAGCAATATATCGCTCTTCGAAATGTGTTATCGCGGCAGGCTTGACCACTTGTTTGTCTCCATGGTTACGGTATTGCTTTGCCTGGAATGTTCCACAGTATCTATCTAGGTGAGTGAGTTTTTTGTTGTTTTTTTGGGGTTTTTTTTTGCAATAAATAACAATAAATCGCAAGTAAACAAGAATAAAACCAAGATATATAAAAAAATACCATGATCACAATGAAGTAGCGATATGTGTCCGATATGTTTATTACCATTTTGTGGAACATTTCAGGCAAATCTATAATATTTCCATGGAGACAATGACGTGACAGACTACCCCCAGCTGAAAAATTACACAGTGCACCTTTAATATAATTTAAAGGGCCCATATTACGCTATTTTCTGATGTGTTTTAATGTCGTTTTCTCATCAAAAAACAGACCTGGAGTTGTGTTTTTTTGTTTTTTTTTACTTCATTCACACATGTTTAACACACAAACAAACCCGCATATTTACGCTGAGTTCTTCTCTCCAACTTTTCGAAAACACTCCGTTCCACCTCGTGATGTCATCAGGTGGTAATACAGGAAGTGCTCCGCTGTGTTTTTAAACTCCACACACCTTCATTTCTAGAATCGTTTGGGTGATTTCAGATGGGGAATTGCAAATGTCTACTGAACTAAAGGTAAAAGGCACGCTGAAGGCTAACTTGAAAGCTACCACTTGATGACATCACAAGGTGGAACGGAGCATTTTGAGCTTTGGAGATGTAACAGACTAAATTGTTAAACTTGTGCGAATGAAACAAAACACAACTCCAGGTCTGTTTTTGAGGAGGTAACAGCATTAGAACGTGACTTAAAGTTCACAATAAAACCCTCTGTTCCACCTTGTGATGTCATCGTGTGGTGACACAGGAAGTGCTCCATTGTGTTTGTAAACTCCGCACACCTTCACTAGAATCATTTGGGTGATTTCAGGATTTCGGGAATCGCAAATCTGTTCTGAACGAAAGTTAAAAGGTAAAAGGAGCTGTTAGCTTGAAAAAATACCACTTGATGACATCACAAAGTGGAATAGAGCATTTTGAGGTTTGGAGATGTAACAGACTAATAATAAAGTGTGACTCAAACATGTGTGAATGAAACAAAACACAACTCCTGGTCTGTTTTTAATGAGGTAACAGTATTATAACACGGCTTAAATCTCATAAGAAAACACTCCGTTCCACCTCGTGATGTCATCAAGCGGTGATACAGGAAGTGCTCCGCTGTGTCCGTTATCTCCACACACCTTCATTTCTAGAATCACTTGGATCATTTCCGCCTTGGAATTTCCGATCTCCGCGATTAAACTAAAGGTAAAATGAGCTGCTAACTTTGAAAACTACCACTTCGTGACATCACAAGGTGGAACGGGGCGCTTTGAGTTGAAACAAAACCCGACTCCAGGTCGTGTTTTTGAGGCGGTAACAGCTTTAAAAACACGACTTAACGCTCACAAGAGTCCATTTTGCGTAATATAAGACCTTTAAATTATGTACAGGTCTAAGGGAGGCTCATTCAGAAGTAATATTTTCCAACATTTGACCGGCTCGGCTAAAAGCGAAACCCTTTCAAACATCCATGATTAGTATTTGTAAACTTAGCTGTAAATTTAAATGTCATAAGACCCATAAGACCTGTGCACTTTTCTACGCCCCATTATAACTCCACAAAGCCCGTATTCAAAGTCCACCTCGGCTCACTGTACTTTTCATGTAAAACTCTTTGTATTCCGTTCCTTCCTGAGAGAAGTGTGTGCTCATTGGGTTTAATGGGCCTTGAGTTTTCACGGGCGTCCAGAGCCAAAGACAGAATTCCGAACACGAAGCGGACGAGGTTTTGTTAGAAGGGACTCCGCTGATCCGTGAGAGTTCCGAGCGCGACGCCAACAGTGTGACCTTTTTGCTTCTCGGACTGACCGCAGAGAGGATATACGAGGATTTATGGATAAACCCAACACAAACAGAGCCGTACTGACTTAGTAACGAGTCTGACTCAAAGTGTACGGGTTAACTTTTCCCCGTTTGTATCTTTTGGACGAGTTCTTTTGAGTTATAGCTCCCAGAGAACGGCTTTTCCGCGGTGAGAAACAAAACCCGATACGCAAATAAGCAGCGCTGTAGGGCTTTAGTCGTTAGGTCGATTAACCGGTCCCCCTTCAGAACGCTAACACGATGGCCGTTTTGCATCCCGCTAACGAAATTCCTGCACATCGCATCACATTTGTCAAGTTTCTATAGAGTTTTATATCAAGTATTTTATTAATTTTTGTATATGTTATAAGAATAGTTCACCGAGCAGACGATCCCGCACCAACAAATTTATTTTTGTGAAGTTAAAACTAGTAAAATCGCTTGATCTCGTTGATTTGAGCGCAGCCGTAATGACGTTTAAGGCAGATAATCTTGTTTACAGATGGATTTCGAACTTAAAAGAACAGGTAAATTTAAAAAAAGTAAGATTAAACCAGTAAAAAACGTCATTGTGTTTCTGTTCAAGGGGTTAGTGTGTAAAAAGCTCCTACACAATAGAAGCATTTAAAAAGACGTACAGTGTAAAACATTACTTTTTTTGAAAATGACAGGACTCAGGAGTGATTCATATGGACTGTTGTGGTTTGTAGTTTTTCTTTTGTTACATATTGAGTCATTTGTTGTAGAACTGACGCTGCTTTTCTTGG
Source organism: Periophthalmus magnuspinnatus (assembly GCF_009829125.3). Taxonomy (NCBI): domain Eukaryota; kingdom Metazoa; phylum Chordata; class Actinopteri; order Gobiiformes; family Gobiidae; genus Periophthalmus; species Periophthalmus magnuspinnatus. The sequence continues at coordinate 2,734,016 of NC_047143.1, read as the reverse complement.
AATTCTTGTGCGTTGTTATTATTAAATAGTGTTAAGCGTTATAAATCACGATAGAGATGCTACGTACAACCTTATACGAGCTGAATAATGTTTGATTTTGAATGTAATGATTGAATAAATGACTAAAATACTGTATTTATGGAGAATTATCACGGGCTGTGGACAGAATCGTGATAAAAAAGGTTCGAAATGGTGGACGGCTGGTGTTTGGGTCTCATCTTTTTTGCATTTTTTTATTGTTTATTTGAAAAGGGACAGACACAACAAACACGGGCTAACAATTCAGTAATGTGATGCAGGTATCGCCGTGTTTATAGACTACGCTAATTCGCAACAGCGGTCGCCAGAAGGGCTTTTAAAACTGTTCGCATTTCACTAAAACGCAAGATTCTTCCTCAGTTGGTTCATTTTTATTCAACTTCATTTATTTGTACCTAGCGTTATGTATTTTTTTTGTGAGTCCGTGAGTTGTATGGTTCAGATTAGGGCTGTTTTTTAACGACCATAAAGCGCTTTGTGTTACATTTTTACATTTACAAAAGCGTTTTTTTTTTCAATAAAGTTTGATTTGATTTGAACCAAGCCTTGACGTCATTCGAGCGCTGGATTCAAAGCGTCTGCCGATGTACTTAAGTGGCGTCTAAACGTGGCCGTCGTCGTAAAAATAGTAGCATTCTTTTGGAAAATTTGGCAGAACGTAAAGGGTAAACAGTAAAGGTCCAAGAACAGACCCCTGAGGGACTCCACTGACAAAGATCTCGACCTGAACCGGTCCAAAACCGACCCCGAGACCGTTTAAAAGAGTTGCACGGTTCACTGTGTCATAAGTGGCAGGCCATTAAAAATAAAACCTTTAAAAGTGCTGACGCTAGGAAACACTTTGCAGCCTGATGGGAACAAATCAAATGTTTTATGTGGATTTAAAACCAACCGCAGTTGAACTAAAACGCACTTTCTGGACTGTCCCGATTCGAACCTTTCTTACTTTATCTTGGACCAAAAAGAAAGCTTCGAGAGGGGTCAAAAAAGCACCGATCTATCTCTCCATAATCCATCTCTTTAGCTAATTTAAACGAACGCTAGCATCATAACCGGGTTTTTTTAAGTAGAGCTTCAACCGCAGTTTGCTTTCAGAAACTGGGCACCGTCCCCGAGGTGCGGCTGCTGTTTACACCGCGCCGGACGTAAGCGCCAACAGTTGACCGGACGTCTTTCAGGAAGCGCGAGTGGACAGGATCTGTGGGAACGGACGAAGCTTTGAGTTTACTGACAATATGCGTTAGCAAAGGAAAAGCAAACCGGTTCAAACTGTTGCGTAACGTTCGAGGAGCAGGGGTTGCATGGTTATTGAGGGATTAGGCGAAGTGATCGAGAGGTTGGCTCGTAATAGCAGCCGCATTCTCTTAAAAAAAAAAGAGGTCAAGAACGTCTCACGAGGCTCCCGAGAAGACGCGAAAACGGCGGACGGGTCGATTTAAGCGCAGAATCTGTTGTTTTAAAAAGCACGAGGGGGTTATTACGATGTCGCGATGGATTTTTGGTACGTTTTTCAGGACCTTTAACGGCATCGGACTGGCCCTCGCGTTCCAGACTCGCGTCCGTCTGCGCAATATGTTTATGTAAGAGCGGCTCTGCGGAGTGGAGTGTGCCCAAGCCCTCACCTATGTCCTTTTGCCCTCCTATTTTAAATTTCCTGGCTGTGTGTTTGCGCAGTGGCTCCCGGTCAACTATGAAGGTTAAGGGTAGTTTTCATAAAGATTGTACTTAAACAACCCTGCAGGCGAGTCCACGGCGGCGCACCAAGAACGCTCAGGTTTAACTTAAAGTGTGGATGCTCTTTTTCATATTTTTCATGTTTTTTTTTTTATATTTGATGGTATAAAACATGTAGTGACTATTTAGCTTCGTTTTACATCAGTTAAGTGGCAGTTTGTGGGGAAAAAAAAGTTGAAAAGTACAAAAATACAGGAAGTAGTGGTGAGTTTTAAACCACAATTCCTTCTAACTCTGTCACCAACACGAGAAAATCCAAACACAATACTGCGACAATTTGCGTTCAGTTCTTTTTATTTGTCAGATTGTAAATATTGTGCAGTTTAAAGCAGAATTTGCCCTTGTTAACACTATGGTTGCTAGGTAACAGCACTTGAATTTAGAATTTTGAAGTTTGAATTGGGTTTTTATTCTGCACTTTTCTCTTTTAATGCTGATTTTATGATGATTATTCATGTTTTGACTTGTTTGTTTTGTGATTTTAATGTATTTGATTTACTTTGTGCCGGTTGTGCTGTACAAATAAACTTGCGTTGCCTTAAATTACATCGGTGTTTCTCACATCTGTGTCCGACCACGAAGTGAAATAAAACACTTCACCAAAAAATAAATAAAATAGAAAAAAAAAAGGCAAGATTTGTATTGAAATCTTAAATACCCTGATGTTAACTGTGTTTAAGTGAGTCTAATCTGTCATGTGCACTTTAAAGACGGGGATTTACGTCTATGGGGCATTAATTGCAACACAACACACAACATAAACAGACATGGACAAACTACGGCCCTGGGGCCACACACGGCCCTTTGGGTTTATTAATCCGGCCCATCGAACGTGACCAGATTATACTGAAATAGGTGAGGATAAACCTTGTTCAATTTACTTTATTTTTTATTTTTTCTGCTGTTTGTTTAACTGAAATTTGATGAATTAATTATTAATTTAATTCATACATTTGGAAAACAATTTGTACAATGATCCTTGCTGCATGTTACAGGCCAAATCTGTAATGTAACATATTCATATATATTTATCCTGGCCCCGCCCACCTCTGACATAAACACTATATCCGCCCAAAATGACGCATTAACGTGTTTTATAAGTTTCATTTTTGGTGCTCTCTTTGTGCTAAGCCCCTCCCCCTTCAGAGCACTATCACAACACAATCAGCTGCACCTCGCTAATGAAACTACTGCACATCACACCAGGTTTGAGAAGTCGTAGTGTATTGTTTCTTTTTCATGATACCCCTGGACTACTGTATATATAAATATCATAGTGATTGAATTAAACTGACCACACCTTTTTTTCCTGCCATGGCATGAATATAATTTTCAGGGGAATATTGAGTAAAATATTATTATAGTTGAATTGAGCGAATATTAACAAGTGAATTATTCCAGGTAATTTTTATACATTTAATAGATGTTGTATATTTGGGAGTTTTTGAGGTAGACTGAGGTATTTTTGACAAACGCAACAAAGAAACGGAAGAATTGTGTATAGTTTTGTATCATGTTTTTGTATATTTATGGAGGATTGTGCTGGATCTTACAGCAAACGGTAAAAAAGGGTTCAAACAGGGCCCAGGAGAGATCACTAAATTACTCAAACGTGCACGGACGACATCTAAAACCTCCTCAGACATGTTTTCGATGATAAAATAAAGTTATAACCTGGTAGAAAGCTCCAAAAATAAGCTCATTTTGCGTAACACCTCGTCTTCAAACAGTGTCTCTAATCCGTCACATACACTTGAACTTACCCATGACCCATCTCTCCACATCTTGATCCGATTTGCTTTTTGGAGGCTCCACCTGTCTCCTACAAACCGGGGACACACTGCCCTCTGGGTGACGGCAGACGGGGATCCTGGGGTCACCAAACGCTCTGAGTCTCGTGACGTTTTAAAAGACGTACAAAAGTCTTTATCCAGAAATTCCTCGGAGATGTTTACAAGCATGACAAGTCTTTGCAGATGTCACGGACGCCTCCGAGCAAACGCCGAAGAATGCGCTCAGTGACGGCAACAAAGCTAAACTCGGGGGGGATTTGAAATGTTCTTTAAGGCGACGTATTTAATATCAACTTGTGTGAACTTTGAACCGTGTTGAAATAGTTGAATTATCAGATTAAACGTCCAATATTACGCCAAAAAAATGATTATTGTGAGCTGTTTCTTCCTCAAAAACAGACCTGGAGTTGTGTTTTGTTTGATTCACTAACACTTTATTATTAGTCTGTAACATCTTCAAGCCTCAAAATGCGACGTTCCACCTTGTGATGTCATCGAGTGGTAGTTTTCCACAGGTTTTAACAGCGACGTTTTACCTTTAGTTCAGTCGAAATGGGGAATTTTGGAGCTGAAATGATCCAAATGATTCTATAAATGAAGGTGTGTGGAGTTTCAAAACACAACGGAGCACTTCCTGTATTACCACTTGATGACATCACAAGGTGGAACAGAGCGTTTTCGAAAAGTGAGCCTAAATCTGCAGGGTTTTGTGTGTTAAACGTGTGTGAATGAAACGAAAAAAACACAACCCCAGGTCTGTCAAGTAAGAGTAAAGTTACTTCAAAATATTACTCAAGTAGAAGTATAAAGTAGTAGTCCACGAAAATTAATAGTAACTGTCGAGACGTGACATTTAATTTAATTTTTTTAAAGGACAAAGCGTGAAAAAAAATGCACAAATTCTGGTATTTTGAAAGGACAGACACAAAAATGAGCCAAATTAAATCATATCTGAGCTGCAAGAAACGCAAAAGTTCAAATTATTTCATATTTTTCGACATAAAACTCAAGTCACTCAAAGAGAGAAGAACCACAACTTTTACTCGAGTAAGAATACTGTTACTGCGATACAAATATGACTCAAGTAGGAGTAAAAGTATGATAGAAAAGTACTAAATGTAACTGAGTAAATGTACAGTCCACCTGATTTTGAGGGATTCGTGTCGTTTGTTTGAATAATTCCTTATTGTTCCGCATTCAAAGCTTAAGTGTTCCGGGGGGGGGAAAAATCACATTTTCACCTACCCCCTATCTCCGCCCACAGCTCTTCAGACTCCAAACACTCAAAGATTATCTGAAAATTTAAGAAAAAAACATAAAATGGACTCAAACAACACATTTTCAGGAGCGTTTTGTCAATCCGAACGTTCACGGTCCTGTTTACGAGTTCGATTTCAACAAAAAAGGTTAGCGACTAACTGGAAAACTGTTGGCTAACGCTAGCTAGCTTGCGACTGCGACATTATTTGAAAGAAAACAAATCCTCTCACCTGTTGTAGTTCCAGCTAAATCACTTCTTTCTGGTCAGATCGTGTTAAAACAAAGCTCAGATTAAAGCTTAACTTGAGTAACAGACAGACAGAGCAGTGCCTCCGGTTAGCGTCACCCCCCGAGAGAACGTAGATGACATCAGCCGCGAAGCATCAAGAGCAAAACTCCGCCGTCGTATTCCCGTTTACAGAAAATCCCTGTTTATTCCCGCGCGCGCCGACCTCAAACCAGAGGCCGTCAGATTTGGTCTCCTGGTTTATTTACATGTTCTCTGCTGTTTCTCTGCTCGTTTCCAGACTTTTCTTCCCAAAGTTCATCACTCCTCTGCGCAATTAGGCTGGAAAATAAACACGCTTTGGACGGACCACATCAGTCAGGACCAGAGCGGCCACGTAAACTGCAGAAGACAAGAGTACACAACACGCATTCACCCATCGCACCACCTCTGGGTACGAGCCGGATGGAAAAAAAACACAGATTCGTTTTTCACTTTCTGTCAGAGGCAAATGGAGCCAAACGGACTTTTTACACCGTTGTCACAAAAAGGGGAAAAGTTCAACCAGAATGTGACGTTTCTGCCTGCGTCTGTGTGGGTTTCTGGGCTCCTTTTGCGTCACTAAAGATGGAAGTAGGTCCCCGAACCCCAACTCACGGTTAGATGTTCGCCTGGGATTCAGAATATCAGTGTCAGGGTCGTGCGTTTTGATCTTTGGGCCTTCAGGGACGTAACTCCTGGGGCAAAGAGTTCCAAAGGCTGGTCCCAGACTTTGAAACTCTTTGCCCCTAGAGTTAGGCTCAGTCACTACTTTGTCTCTGTTTAAAGTAGTGACTGAGCGTAACTCCAGGGGCAGAGTTCCAAAGGCTGGTCCTAGACTTTGGAACTCTTTGCCCCTAGAGTTAGGCTCAGTCACTACTTTGTCTCTGTTTAAAGTAGTGACTGAGCGTAACTCCAGGGGCAGAGTTCCAAAGGCTGGTCCTAGACTTTGGAACTCTTTGCCCCTAGAGTTAGGCTCAGTCACTACTTTGTCTCTGTTTAAAGTAGTGACTGAGCGTAACTCTAGGGGCAGAGTTCCAAAGGCTGGTCCTAAACTTTGGAACTCTTTGTCCCTAGAGTTAGGCTCAGTCACTACTTTGTCTCTGTTTAAAGTAGTGACTGAGCGTAACTCCAGGGGCAGAGTTCCAAAGGCTGGTCCTAGACTTTGGAACTCTTTGCCCCTAGAGTTAGGCTCAGTCACTACTTTGTCTCTGTTTAAAGTAGTGACTGAGCGTAACTCCAGGGGCAAAGAGTTCCAAAGGCTGGTCCTAGACTTTGGAACTCTTTGCCCCTGGAGTGACTGAGCGTAAATCCAGGGGCAAAGAGTTCCAAAGGCTGGTCCTAGACTTTGGAACTCTTTGCCCCTGGAGTGACTGAGCGTAACTCCAGGGGCAAAGAGTTCCAAAGGCTGGTCCCAGCCTTTGGAACTCTTTGCCCCTAGAGTTACGCTCAGTCACTACTTTGTCTCTGTTTAAAGTAGTGACTGAGCGTAACTCTAGGGGCAAAGAGTTCCAAAGGCTGGTCCTAGACTTTGGAACTCTTTGCCCCTGGAGTGACTGAGCGTAAATCCAGGGGCAAAGAGTTCCAAAGGCTGGTCCTAGACTTTGGAACTCTTTGCCCCTAGAGTTACGCTCAGTCACTACTTTGTCTCTGTTTAAAGCCAAAGCTAAAGACTCATTTGTTCACATTTGCCTTCAGCTAATGACTGTTTTTACTGTTTGTTGTTTTGTATATAGAATTTTTGTTGTTGTTTTTACATTTTAATGCACTTGAAAAGCACTTTGGTTCAGTTTTTGCTGTTGTAAAGTGCTATACAAATAAAGTTTGATTGATTGATTGATTGATTCTATTGAAAAACACTGTGGGTGACGTCGCACTCCTTTAGTTACAGAACGAGCCAAACGTGCTGTCAAAAGTAAAAACAACGATCTAGTAACATTAGTGAGTCACAAATCCAGATTATCTTTGTTGGCGATTATCACGATTAAACAAAATACACCACAAACGACGGCAAAACCCACGATGTCGATGAAACGTTCTGCACCGACAAAGACGCCTACGAAGGTTTGAACTTTGAGAGAGTTTAAACGAGCGAGAAATGTGAGAAAATGTTAACGCCTGTGTGAGAAAAGTGTATAAAGTGTGTGGTGAGGGGTTTTACACACAAAAACAGAGAGAATAATGTAAAAAATAAAGATTATACTTCACAGATTTCACTTATTGCGGGTTATTTTTAGAACGTGACCCCCGAGATAAACGAGGGACCAGTGTATCGTACGTCATCAGAGGTATAATACTCCCTACAACACTGTCACGATGATTTTAGGGCCTCGTACTGAAGATAAATAAACTTTTCTTGCGTCAGAACTCCAGTCTCACGTCGTTTCTTCGAACTCTGGAGCTACTAACATTTATCCAAAACGATTTTTCGATTTTCGCTTAAAAAAACTTAAAAAACAGGCGTCCCAACTGCAGATCTGACCCGTAACTTGGCCATATACATTAGTTTAATGCCATAACTGTGGAAAATTCCCTGCAAATCGTCCCGTCTCTGTCACAAACAAGTTAGTCGATGAGTTGGCGTCGTCTCTTCCGTCCTTATCCCGTCTCCTCCGTGTCCTCATCCATTTTGTCTCGTGATGATTTCTCGTTGCTGAAGTTAAAAAGGTGTTGGACGAACCATAAACTTCACAAACGCTGACGCCGTGACTCACCACATAAAGCACTTATGTTTTCAGATGAATATTTATGTTTCCAGAGGCGGGACTGGACCTCGGCCAAGGCGCGAGCTCCTGTCAACACTTTGTGTCCTTCACCACGAGTTTTTAAAGACGCGCAGCACTTCAGACGTTTATGTGGATTAAACTTATCTCAGAATTAGATCGAAACATTTGTAGAATCATCTGACCCTCTCCTCTTCATCCTCTGACCCTCTCCTCTTCATCCTCTGACCCTCTCCTCTTCATCCTATGACCCTCTCCTCTTCATCCTCTGACCCTCTCCTCTTCATCCTCTGACCGTCTGACCCTCTCCTCTTCATCCTCTGACCCTCTCCTCTTCATCCTCTGCTCCTCTTCTCCTCTTCATCCTCTGACCTTCTCCTCTTCATCCTCTGCTCCTCTGACCCTCTCCTCTTCATCCTCTGATCCTCTCCTCTTCATCCTCTGCTCCTCTGACCCTCTCCTCTTCATCCTCTGACCCTCTCCTCTTCATCCTCTGCTCCTCTGACCCTCTCCTCTTCATCCTCTGACCCTCTCCTCTTCATCCTCTGCTCCTCTGACCCTCTCCTCTTCATCCTCTGACCCTCTCCTCTTCATCCTCTGCTCCTCTGACCCTCTCCTCTTCATCCTCTGCTCCTCTGACCCTGGACACTGCGTCTCATTTGACGCTTTTTTCTTTATATTTACCACTTTTTACATTTTATATTCACACATTCAACAGTTATTTTGAGTTTATTTTTTTGTTATTTTGAATTTTTTTTTTTTTTTTCATAAATATTTTTGAGTTGATTTATTTTATGATTTGTTATATTGAGTTATTTTTTATTTATTTTTTTTTACATGTTTTGAGTTATTTTGAGGTTTTTTGTTGTTGTTGTTTTTTGTTATTTTGAAGATTATTTGAAGTCTATTTTTTGTTTTTTCTTTCTCCTCTCTCTGTCTCTGCTGCCTCAGACTCATTTTGGTTTTAAATGTTCGTATTAACCCTCTACATGATCCTGGGGTTTTTATTTCACTATTTTGTCCATAAATAAATATATGAACATTAACAACAGACAAATCAGGTCCTTCTTTCCCTGAGGTCGCTCCCGTTAGCGTTAGCAACAGGTTTGACTGACAGCGTTACTAAGCGTCCGTTCCGTCGTGTGAAGCGGAAAGGGGCGTTACCTTCAACATCCTCGCTCCGGATTGGCTCTTCGGTTGCTATGACACTCGAGTTCAAAAACACGCAACTCTGCTCCAAATTAGCCGCTATAACTGCTAGCCTCGATTAGCTTCATTTGCCGCGGGTGACGTCACACTCACTCCGTCCGCTTTCTACGGTCGGAACGTCGCATTTTGAGCTTTGCAGATGTAGACAGAATAATAACGCAGGATTATTCGAACGTAAATGAAACAAAACACAACTCCGGGTCTGTTTTCGATGAGGTAACGACATTCTAAAACCGTCACAAGAGTCCGTTTTTTTTCCGTAAAACATCGACCTTTTAAACGCTCCAGTCCTCCGTCGCTCTCAGACTGCTCCCATTGTAATCGCATCGAGTCAGCGTTAAGTAAAGACGCTCCGGGCCTCGCCGCACATGTGATTCCACTCAGCGGCTCGGCACGGTTTGGACGCTCAGACAAACACAGCCATTACCCGGCGACACACTGCTGCTCGCGTCGGCCTGCGCTGGTGCCATCCACATGTGCAAGTCTTTATCACATCGTAGAGGAGGTACGAAGGAGACCGGAGCCGCGGAGGTCGGAATAAATCTGTATTTCACTGAGTTCGCAGTTAACCGTGTCCCCGCTCCGATGCCCGAGGTGGAATAAGAAGCTAGCGTAGCCTCCCGCGTGGTAAGAATTTGCCAAATAATCACTTTTTTTTTTCACTCCGAATGGTGAGAAAAGCGCACGGTAGTAAAGGGGAAGTAGGTCCAATGGCGCGTTTGGTTGAGAGGGTAGCGCGCACGACGGGGTTCTGGGTTCAATTCCCCGGCTGTGGTGGTAAAAAGTATCGAAAAAGTGATGCTAAAGGATAAGAAAGTTAGTATCCGAAGTAGATGCGGATATGGAAACTAAAAAAGTCACATTCACGGGACAGAAATGAGCCTTTTCTGAATATCTTTAGAACGATGTTGATGTTCGAGTCTGTTCCTTCGTATCGAGTTTGGAGTTTTAGTATCGTGACAACTCAAACAAATAAAAATCGCACTTTAAATCGCGACGTGTGCAACTTTTAAGCAGTAGTGGAAGAAGTACTCCGTTTTGTTGCTTAAGTAAAATTACAGATTCGAAGACAAAAAAGAAATACTCAAGTAAAAGCAAAAGACGGAATATAAATCAAATTTCGCCTTTTGCTCTGGATTAGCAAACTTTTTGACACACGGGCCACAACGGGACGACGAGATTTGGCCTGAAACATTAAATTAATAAAAATGTATTCAGTTAAATAAACAGCAGAAAGCCTCACATTCAGTTTTATCAAGTGCCAAAAGAACAACTTACTTTAACTTTTACTTTTAATGTAATTTGGTCACATTGGGCCAGATTAATAAACCCAAAGGACCGTATGTGGCCCCCGGGCCCGTAGTTTGCCCATGTCTGGATTAGACTGAGATGGACGACTGAGGGATTACACAGAAATCTACTCAAGTAAAAGTATCACATGGAAAAATCTACTTCGGTATTAAAGGTACAAAAGTATTAAAGTACCTGTTTAAAAATGTACTTAAAGAGTAAAAAGTACAAGTATTTCACACACGTTTTGACGTATTGAACAGAAACACATGGATCAATCCGGAGTTTTTATTTGTATATTTTTTATTTTACTCGAGCTGTGACCACATTCGAAATAAAACTCTCAGCAGGTCTCAGGCAATAATACATAAATACTTTTACTTTTCAGTCTTGTTAAAACACATAAAACACAGAAAGCACAGATGTAAGTAAAAGTAAAAAGTATGCAGTACAGTACTTTACTACGTTCACCTCGTTACCTTCCATCGCTGCTTTAAAGTCCCACATTTTCCTCGTCTTATATTTGTTTCTCTGCACAAAACCCCGTCATTTAGATCATCACATAGGACACGTAACTCTCGTCTTCGTTACATCATCTTCCCGTTCCCGTTTCCAACTGTCCGACTCGCTCTTGAACGCATCATCCAGTCGAGATCCTCCTGAACATGTGTTTGTTTACTCCCTCCACCGCAAACCCCCAAATCCCAAACATAATCCCCAACACACCACGTTTTCAAAGACCAGGGCCCACGTCTCCATCCTGGTCAAACTCAAGTGATGTATTGGAAAACCGAAAGGGCGAGTTTCCCAAAGTTCAAAACATGTTGCAGTTTAGACCAAATTGTGAAATAAATCTTGGCGTTTTTTGAGTTCTGTTTCAAAACTCAAGAAATGTGTTCTTTGTTTCGCTAAAACTGCAGGATGTGGGAGTCATCGAATTCCAAGTTATGGAGTTGGTTTGGACAAAATGGAGCTTAAATTCAGACGAGTGCTGCAGAACTTTAGATAATTTCATATTTTCTGCCCTTTGGATGAATGCGGCAGAATGGATTTCTTTCTAAAACGTTTGGATTGTTAAACAGATTTTGAAACGAGGCCGTCGAAACGAGCCAGCCCCATTACGGCCCATGTGAGAGAGTTTGCAGGATCCAAGTGAGGTTTTTTATTTTATTTTTTTTGCCGTCGTGTTGTTTTGCAATCCATCAATTTCAAGATTCAGCTCATAGTGCACATTTTAAACTTGTCCAGGTGCATTAAAGGCGCTGTGTTTGACTTTTACTGGGCTAAAAACATGAAAAAAACTGTCACTTTTTTTTTTTTTCCATAGTTTGGGGTGTAATAATAATAATAATAATAATAATAATAATAATAATAATAATACTAATACTACTACTACTACTAATAATAATAATAATACTAATAATAAATAAATGAATAAGTAAATAAAAAAATAAAAAAAAAATAAAAAAACAAAAAACTCACTTTTTTCCATAGTTTGGGTTGTAATAATAATAATAATAATAATAATAATAATAATAATAATAATAATAATAATAATAATAATAAAATGAATAAATAAATTAAAAAAAAAACTGTCACTTTTTTCCATAGTTTGGGTTTTAATAATGATGATAATAATAATAATAATAATAATAATAATAATAATAATAATAATAATAATAATAAAATGAATAAATAAATTAAAAAAAACTGTCACTTTTTTCCATAGTTTGGGTTTTAATAATGATAATAATAATAATAATAATAATAATAATAATAATAATAATAATAATAATAATAATAAATTAATACATAAATAAAAATAAATAATACAAAAAACCTGTCACTTTTTTCCATAGTTTGGTGTGTAATAATAATAATAATAATAATAATAATAATAAAATTAATAAATTAATACATAAATTAAAAAATAAATAAATTAAAAAACAAAAAAAACTGTCACTTTTTCCATAGCTTGGGGTGTAATAATAATAATCTGTGTGGCTCTCAGCTGGACACGGAGGTCATTCCAGAGTCATGGTGCAGCTGAAACATGAAGTTCGGTCCCTCATCGTACGGAGCCTCGCGTTGGGGAACCTGAAGGAGCCACCTGAAGATCTGAGGGTGCGGTTTGAAGAAAGTGATCAGGTCTTTCAGATACAGCGATGCATTTATGGGTCAGTGGAAGGATTTTGTTTCAATCCGGAATGAAACGGGGAACCAGCGTCGTGATTTGAGAAGTTTTCTGACTTTTATTCAGATTCTGGCGTCGCTGTTTTGGGATATACTGTAGTTTTTGGCAGAAATCCCAAAAAAAAGTCCATTACAATAATCCAACCTTGCGGAGATAAAGGCGAGGACAAGTTTCTCTGCGTCTGCGTTCGGGTTTAGAAGTGGGCGGAGTTTGGAGATGTTTCGTAGATATTTTTTTTTGTGCTGTTTTCTCCTCCTTTCTGTGTCAGAGCTTGGAGCTGGGCGAAGATTCTGGCTCCTCCCACACACACACCTGCAACTAAACGCCAATCAAGCTGCACCTGGGGAGGACAAAGGGACCGAGGACCTCCGACCACCGCCATCACGCGCACGCCACGTTTATACCGCATTTTCCGGAGTATAAGTCGCACTGGAGTATAGTTTGGTCTTCCGTTCAAGTCCTAACCCGGCTCAGATTAGCTCAGTTTAAAGCGGACATGTAATTAGATTTGTTTGTTTTTGTTTTCAGCGACGTGTGAAACGAGGAAGCTCATTGGCCGCTGATCGTTTTGAACAAAATCACATTCCTCTCACCGCAGATTAACTCAAAATACACCGTGATTTGCTCGTGAACTCCAGAGAAATCGCAATGTTTTCCATGTTCTCTCTCTTTTTTCCTCATTAGCAGCCATATTTGTTTTGCTATAGAAGAACCACGCTTGTCCCTGATTGGCTGATCCACCTGTCAATCACTCCCATCCGCAAACGAGATACAGACACAGCTTCTTAAAGTGCTTGATCCCAGGTTGCTGTGTCCTCGGGCAAGACATTTCCTCCAAAATCTGGCGTCAAACACGTTAAAATCCGCGCTTTTCCTCGCGAGCCGTGGCGTCCCTGGATAAATAAAGGATCAGGAAAATGAGACGATATAAAAGTGGGTTGAACTTTAGTGAACTGTGCCGTGTCTGTCATTAAACGTTATTACCGCTGTTTACGGGTGCACTTTTAGCGGAGGCAGACGCTAAACAAGCCCCATAAAGCTAATGTGAGGCTAGCACTGAGTCAGATCTGTGGACGGTGGCTTCCTGTTTGGGTTTACGACCTGTTTTAATCACAAACTCAGGATAATGGCACGATTACATTCGCTTCCTCTCGCTCGTAAAAAGCACGACCTTTTTGTTTCAGTTTAAAATGTAAACAATTTAAAGAGGAGGTATTTACTTCTATGGGGTATTAAAGGGGGTATTTTACTTCTATGGGGTATTAAAGAGGAGGTATTTACTTCTGTGGGGTATTAAAGAGGAGGTATTTACTTCTATGGGGTATTAAAGAGGAGGTATTTACTTCTATGGGGTATTAAAGAGGAGGTATTTACTTCTGTGGGGTATTAAAGAGGAGGTATTTACTTCTATGGGGTATTAAAGAGGAGGTATTTACTTCTATGGGGTATTAAAGAGGAGGTATTTACTTCTGTGGGGTATTAAAGAGGAGGTATTTACTTCTATGGGGTATTAAAGAGGAGGTATTTACTTCTATGGGGTATTAAAGAAGAGGTATTTACTTCTGTGGGGTATTAAAGAGGAGGTATTTACTTCTATGGGGTATTAAAGAGGAGGTATTTACTTCTGTGGGGTATTAAAGAGGAGGTATTTACTTCTATGGGGTATTAAAGAGGAGGTATTTACTTCTATGGGGTATTAAAGAGGAGGTATTTACTTCTGTGGGGTATTAAAGAGGAGGTATTTACTTCTATGGGGTATTAAAGAGGAGGTATTTACTTCTATGGGGTATTAAAGAGGAGGTATTTACTTCTGTGGGGTATTAAAGAGGAGGTATTTACTTCTATGGGGTATTAAAGAGGAGGTATTTACTTCTATGGGGTATTAAAGAGGAGGTATTTACTTCTGTGGGGTATTAAAGAGGAGGTATTTACTTCTATGGGGTATTAAAGAGGAGGTATTTACTTCTATGGGGTATTAAAGAAGAGGTATTTACTTCTGTGGGGTATTAAAGAGGAGGTATTTACTTCTATGGGGTATTAAAGAAGAGGTATTTACTTCTGTGGGGTATTAAAGAGGAGGTATTTACTTCTATGGGGTATTAAAGAGGAGGTATTTACTTCTGTGGGGTATTAAAGAGGAGGTATTTACTTCTATGGGGTATTAAAGAGGAGGTATTTACTTCTATGGAGTATTAAAGAGGAGGTATTTACTTCTGTGGGGTATTAAAGAGGAGGTATTTACTTCTATGGGGTATTAAAGAGGAGGTATTTACTTCTGTGGGGTATTAAAGAGGAGGTATTTACTTCTATGGGGTATTAAAGGGGAGGTATTTACTTCTATGGGGTATTAAAGGGGAGGTATTTACTTCTTCCTCTCCCTTTCCTCTTCTCTTTTCCTCATCTTCCTCCTACCTCCTCCTCCTCTCTCTCCCTCTCCTCTGTTCTTTTCTTCCTCCCTCCTCCTCCCTCCCCGTCCTCTCTTCCTCCTCCCTCCTCCTTCCCTTCCTTCTCCTCCTCCTCTCCTTCCTCTTTCCCTTTCCTCCTCCTCATCCTCTTCTCCTCATCTTCCTCCTCCCTCCTCCTCCTCTCTCTCTCCCTCTCCTCTGTTCTTTTCTTCCTCCTCCTCCTTCCTCCTCTCCTCTTTTCTTCATTTTTCATCTTCTCTCTGTCATAAAACACAAATCTCCCGTTCTTTTCGATCATTAAACCTCCTCATATCTCGACTTAACTCTCACACGACTCATATTTATACTTTTTCTTCGTCTAAACCTTTAAATCGTCTTAAATTTGATAAAACCTGTGACATTTGTCCTCGCCCTCGCTCTGATCCGATTGGTGCGTTTGTTCTGAATGGACAGAGACAGTTGTATCGGGCGTAGACGCTGCGGTCGGGGGCAGTGAGGTGGAGTGGATTACATGTGCTGCTCTGATAAGACCCTGTAATGACCCTATTATGTGTAACTGAATACTCTGAGTACACGGCCCGAGTACCGCGCAATCACACCACAGGGGGGCGCACCGAGCAACGGGTGAACAAACACAACACGTGAAGAGTAAAATAAATACTTCGACTGCGTTTACGTCCCGGGTGTGATCAGGTTTTGCAGATAAACGCAGTATTTTTGAAGTATTAGCGTGTTTCTAACAACGCCGAAAGAAGAAATACTGTAGATTCAAATAAGAAAAAGTGAAAAGTGAAGTTTAAATCTAAAAAAGTTGTAGGAGTGAAGACGTTTGGCTGCTCGTCCGATTAAGGTGGAGATGCACAGCAGACTGTTGTCCCGAGCAGCTCTCTCGACGCCGCTCTTATGAAGTTAGCGGTTTAGTTTCTCCGATATAACCGCTCGTTCTGCACGTTTTACTACACCGAATGGACTAGACCACATTATTTTGTTTATGTTTTGGGGTTTTGTCCTAAAGCGTGGACCAGTTTTTGTATTAAAGTGTTCGAAAAGGACAGGAAGAGGAATAAAAACGGCAGAAAAAACACAGATTCTACGTCTACGTGCCACAGTATCCTGTTTGTCGTCGCTGGAGCTGTACTGAGCATGTGCGAACTGAAGTAGCCAAACGACTCAAACTTCTACCAGGGATTTTAAAGTAATAATATTTTATACCTGCGTACAAACTAAAGCATTTGTGGGACTTGGGTTTTTCTGCTGTTAATATTCCTCTTCTGTTCTGTTTAGCAAAGTTGCCAACATGTTTGGCTCCTAGACTGTTTATATAAATGGACGTAGCTAATCTGCTAGCTAACCGGCTCCATTGACTCTGGCTCCTGTTCACTTTCTATTGAAAAACTGTGTCCTCTCTCTGTACCTGCTGTTCTCAGACTCATTTTGGTCTTAAATGTTCGTATTAACCCTCTACATGATCCTGGGTTCATTTATTTATTTATTTATTTTGAGTTGTTTATTTTGAGTTTTTTTTTTGTTTGTTTTCTTTTTAGTTATTTTGATTTTTTTGTTTTTTGTTGTTTTTTTTAGTTGTTTATTTTGAGGGTTTTTTGTTATTTTGAGTGTATTAATTATTATTTTTGTTTATTTTTTTGGTCTTAAATGTTCATATTAACCCTCTACATGATCCTGGGTTCTTTTTTTTCTTTTTTTTTAGTTGTTTATTTTGAGGGTTTTTTTTGTTTGTTTTCTTTTTAGTTATTTAGATTTTTTTGTTTTTTGTTTTTTTGAGTTGTTTATTTTGAGTGTATTAATTAGTATTTTTTGTTTATTTTTTTGGTCTTAAATGTTCGTATTAACCCGCTCTACATGATCCTGGATTCATTTTTTTTTTTTGAGTTGTTTATTTAGATTTTTTTTTTTTTCTTTTTAGTTATTTTGATTTTTTTTTTTTTGTTGTTTTTTTGAGTTGTTTATTTTGAGGTTTTTTTTGTTTGTTTTCTTTTTAGTTATTTAGATTTTATTTTTTTTATTTTTTTTAGTTATTTATTTTGAGGGTTTTTTGTTATTTTGAGTGTATTAATTATTATTTTTGTTTATTTTTTTGGTCTCAAATGTTCGTATTAACCCTCTACATGATCCTGGAGGTTTCATTTTACTATTTTTTTCCATAAATCCAGATTAATAACAGACAAATTAGACGCCTTTTTTACCCACGGTTGCTCCCGTTAGCGACAGCGTTGCTAAGCGCCCTATTTCGTACACGGTTAGCAGGTTAGCTATGTCAACCTACGTATACAGACTACATTTCCAGAAAAAAATAAATAAATAAATAAATAAACAACTTGAGGAAAAAATAGCTTTTCTTGAGATGTTCCATGATAGACATAAGGCCAAATAACAGGTCAGATCTGCGGAGAAGTGAGTTCTCATGGTCAGAATGCTCGTGTTTTCCGAGGTATTTGTGCGCAATCAAACATTTGTAACTAAATAAATGCAAAAAATGGATAGATTTAATGCCAGACTGTGGAACATTCCTATACGTACTTACATCACCGTGCTTCTGCTCTCCATGCTAAGTCACTCCCCCTTCAGAGCGACGTGGTTTGTGAAGTCGCAGTGCACAGTTTTGCATCGTGTTTTTGTTTATTTATGGAGGATTGTCGCGTGGGAGCGTGGGTGATGTCGGCTTGTGGGCGGAGCCTCGTACAGAAACCAACAGCTAACCATAAAAGACGGTTTGAACGGGGCCCAGGAGAGATCTCTAGATGACTCAAACACGCACGGATGACATATAAAACCTCTTCAGACGTGTTTTTGATGAGGAAACGCGGCAAAAAAGCTTAAAAAAAAAGGTTGATTTAGCAGAAAACGGCGTCTTTTAGTCAAAAACACCAAAACGGCGCCCTGAACCCTGCACGCCCCCGTCTCCTGAACACTCTCTCTTCAGAGCGTTATCAGTGAAAGTCCATCCCTCTGTCCCACGAGACTCTGGACAAAGAGCTAAAGAGGACGGCGATGTCGTCCTTGTCTCTTGCGCTGTCTCCGCACAATTAGCACGTTAGCATACAGAGCGTGAGTACTGCGACGTTGAGCGCTTTTAAAGGAGATACAGTTGACTTAAACACGCTTTTAAACGTTTTACCGCAGTCCCGCCTCATCATTAGCGTACTCCGAGTTACATTTTGAGTCATGGATGTTTGAGTAAATCTTTAGAGTGCAAGAAAAAAACAGTTTTCACCTACCCCCTATGTGTTTTTTTTAAATAGCGATTTTCCACTTTCCGATTTTCCATTTTCCAAACTGTCAACCCTCGGATCAGTGCTCAAACGCTCTACCAACTGAGCCGCCGTCAGCCGCGCCCTTTGAAGTACCCGGGTAACGACGGGCGCTCCTCCGCGTAGTCGCCGTGGACCGCGACGGAGCGTACGTCAACCGCTGTCTGCGCGCTTACGTTACGCCGCCTAGCAACCGTCTCGTAGAAGAAGTCGCGCGCAATGCATGATGGGATATAGCAGCGCGCAAAGTCCGCTCGGGTGCTCGCTTCGTTCACGACTGGTCTCCGTGGAAACGCAGGGCACGTTTGTCGGCCTCGTCGCGCCGAAAGTGACGGAATTGTCCTTTAAACGCAGCCGACGAGTTGGGACACGGCGTCTGGACATCATTTCTTTGACTTTGATTCATAAATGTCACTTGCTTTTTTCCAAACAGGAAGTCAGCGACGCAGTTTCTATTTTCAAAATCGTTTTAGATCAAAATCGTAGTTTAATCTGAACTAAATATAAACTTTACCGATGACAGTTTGATGCTAATTACCAGGTAAAAAACCCCCCAAAAAACAACTCCTTTTCAGAAACACAGCTGGTCATTGGGTTGTCTCCATGGAGATGCTACTTCTCCGCTTCGAATGTCCCGCAATATGGCATCAAACACATGTAAACAGATAAGAGGTCAGATCTGTGGAAAGGCAAGCCTGTTCACGTTTATCAAGCCTTTTGTTTTTTTGTTTTTTTTAGCAATAACGACACTTGTAGTAGAATAAATCCAAATTAGATACGTCAAAGTGTTGTTTTTTAATCATTATCGTGGTATCAGAATCGGTATAAAGTATCAAGTCTATTCCTTAGTATCGAAAAGTATCGGGTTTGAAGTTTTAGCATCGCGACAACTAGGGATTTAACTCTTTCCAAATCCCACGGTACGATAGTATTTGTGATGTTTTTATGAATGTGCTCCTTTTAAAATGCTTTGACAAACCTTTAGTTCTGTCGTAAACGTCTAAAAACAGCGATTTGTTCGTGAAATCTGCGAAAAAGCGAAGAAAAGGATCATGGTCTATGTAGTTCCCTCTGTTTTTCCTTATTTCTGCATCACAACAACGACTTTAAATCAGACCTGTTCTACAAAATTGACTTTTTCGTAGCTTTTAACCACGTCCTCGTCGTTTCGTTGTCGTTTATCTTCTCGTCGAAGTTGTATTTGGAGTGATTCGCTATTTCCAAGACGCCGTTTTGTCGATCGCGCCCAACTGTGACGTACGCGCTTCGTTCTTCAAATGACGTATTCCGATGTCCGACGATATTCCTCTGAGACTTTCGATGATCACGGTGTTTTGTTTTTTTTGCTACATATCTCCTGACAGCACCAGTTTAATGCCCTACGGTGGAACACTCCAGTCAAAAACGATAACATTTCCGTAAAAACGCGCACGCGGCGAACCCTCCGGCCTCCGAAAAAGTCACGCGGTTCGTCTTTAAATCCAAACGATGCAACGAATCCGGCCGTGGAAACAGCCCCTTCTCCTCCGCTCTCGTCCCTAAAGACAACGATCGCGCGAAAGTTCCCGTTCGGTTTCTCAACTTTCCGACGGTTCCGGGTGGATTTTATGGTTTGTGTCCATTTCCCAAGTCGTTACTCGCAGGACGGTGTTTTCTTTTTACAACCCTTGACTCTGTTTAATCCGATCGACCGTCCAACCTCACGCTCCATGAACGCTCCCACGGATCGGGCCCAAAAGAATCGGATAAATTTAGACGTCCAGACGAAAAACCGACACTTTGTCAACGAGGAACGAGGTTAAACGCTGCGGAAAGGAAGAAACCGGCATGTCGTGGCTTAAACATTTCGCTCTGATGGATTTTTTCTGTGTTTCGGAAGAGAAGGAAGTACGTGAACTGGAGATCTGGGATTTTCGTATAGTTATTTTTTAATTTTATTTGTAAAAAGTCCAATTCCACTCATGATTTACAGGTTTAATCTCTGTTTTTATAAATACTTTGTGTCCTAGTACTTTTTCTCTGTATAAATACTTCGTGTCCTAGTACTTTTTCTCTGTATAAATAGTAGTTTTTGCATGAGCTCCCCCTGCAGGTGACGTGTTGCCAGTGCAGTTTGGGTCAGATACATAGAGCACAGTGGAATGTAATGAAGTAAAAGTAATAAAGTACTTTGCTTAAATACGATTAAAAGTGTATAATTTTTACTTTTACTTTACTACATTTGAGCGCAGTATTTGTACTTTCTACTCCACTATGTTTTTGAACAGGACTGAAAAGTAAAAGTACTTTTTCTAATAGTTTGAATAAAAAGATGAAAAGTCTGAAGATTTATTTTTAACACAACAAAACTAAAATATTAAAGAGGTATTAAAGAGGAGGTATTTACTTCTGTGGGGTATTAAAGAGGAGGTATTTACTTCTACAGGGTATTAAAGAGGAGGTATTTACTTCTATGGGGTATTAAAGAGGAGGTATTTACTTCTGTGGGGTATTAAAGAGGAGGTATTTACTTCTGTGGGGTATTAAAGAGGAGGTATTTACTTCTTTGGGGTATTAAAGAGGAGGTATTTACTTCTATGGGGTATTAAAGAGGAGGTATTTACTTCTGTGGGGTATTAAAGAGGAGGTATTTACGTCTATGGGGTATTAAAGAGGAGGTATTTACTTCTGTGGGGTATTAAAGAGGAGGTATTTACTTCTACGGGGTATTAAAGAGGAGGTTTTTACTTCTATGGGGTATTAAAGAGGAGGTATTTACTTCTGTGGGGTATTAAAGAGGAGGTATTTACTTCTGTGGGGTATTAAAGAGGAGGTATTTACTTCTATGGGGTATTAAAGAGGAGGTATTTACTTCTATGGGGTATTAAAGAGGAGGTTTTTACTTCTATGGGGTATTAAAGAGGAGGTATTTACTTCTATGGGGTATTAAAGAGGAGGTATTTACTTCTGTGGGGTATTAAAGAGGAGGTATTTTACTTCTGTGGGGTATTAAAGAGGAGGTATTTACTTCTGTGGGGTATTAAAGAGGAGGTATTTACTTCTGTGGGGTATTAAAGAGGAGGTATTTATTTCTGTGGGGTATTAAAGAGGAGGTATTTACTTCTGTGGGGTATTAAAGAGGAGGTATTTACTTCTGTGGGGTATTAAAGAGGAGGTATTTACTTCTATGGGGTATTAAAGAGGAGGTATTTATTTCTTTGGGGTATTAAAGAGGAGGTATTTACTTCTGTGGAGTACTAAAGAGGAGGTATTTACTTCTGTGGGGTATTAAAGAGGAGGTATTTACTTCTATGGGGTATTAAAGAGGAGGTATTTACTTCTGTGGGGTATTAAAGAGGAGGTATTTACTTCTACGGGGTATTAAAGAGGAGGTATTTACTTCTGTGGGGTATTAAAGAGGAGGTATTTACTTCTGTGGGGTATTAAAGAGGAGGTATTTACGTCTATGGGGTATTAAAGAGGAGGTATTTACTTCTGTGGGGTATTAAAGAGGAGGTATTTACTTCTACGGGGTATTAAAGAGGAGGTTTTTACTTCTACGGGGTATTAAAGAGGAGGTATTTACTTCTGTGGGGTATTAAAGAGGAGGTATTTACTTCTATGGGGTATTAAAGAGGAGGTATTTACTTCTGTGGGGTATTAAAGAGGAGGTATTTACTTCTGTGGGGTATTAAAGAGGAGGTATTTACTTCTATGGGGTATTAAAGAGGAGGTATTTACTTGTACGGGGTATTAAAGAGGAGGTATTTACTTCTGTGGGGTATTAAAGAGGAGGTATTTACTTCTATGGGGTATTAAAGAAAACTACCGCACATCACACCAGGTTTGTGAAGTCGTAGTGCACAGTTTCGCGTCACGTTTTTGTTTATTTACGGAGGATTGCCGGGCGGGAGCGCGGGCGACGTCGGCTCGTGGGCGGAGCCTCGTACCTGAACCTCGCAGCTAAACCGTACAGAGGATTCGAATAGCATCCGGCGGAGATCACTAGATGACCCAAACGCGCGCGGATTTCGTCTCAAACCTGTCGTAACGCGGCACAAAGTCGGCGTCGTACCTCCGCTTTAACCCGATCTGCTTTAATCGCTCGTCCTGACACAGACTCCGAGGGTCTCCAGCCTCAATTTACCCCGTTCAGATAATCCAGTGTTTTTCTTATCGGGAGCGGAGCCGGACGGATTCGTTTACCTGCAGGAGACAGTCCTTATCCCGTAACCATCGCCTCCTCTCCTGCCCCTCTCCAGTTACTCCCAAAAAGGTCGCTCCGAAAAGACAAGCTCCGAGACAATGGCGCCACTTAAAATGTCCGAAAGGAGCGAGTCTTTTGTGGGAGCGCGGTCCGGTCCGTCCTGGGTCCGTCCCGGTGCTTTTAGCTCCTTATCTCCGCTCGTCTTTTTCCAGGACAGAAGCCGCTCTGTCCGTCTCAGCTTTGTGTCCAAAAACGGTGGAACATTTAGCCGTCCAAAGCGTCTCGGATGGACGGACGGACGTGGACGGTGGCGCGCGAGGGATTCTTGAAAACGATCCAAAGGACGAGCGGCGTAAAAAAAGAAAAAAAGAAAAGAGGAGCGTGACGTCGGAGTTTTAGTTCGGAGTTAACGTCGTTTGAAGGATAAAAAGTTTAAAAAAGTGAAGGAGAGACGCGAAAATGAGAGAAATTAAATCAAATCTGAAGGAAGAAACTGCAAAAAAAAAACACAAACGTCAACGGAATATTTGGGTTTTTTATGTGTATTTTTTTTTATATTTTATACATAAAAAGTCAGATTCAACTCATAATTCACAAGTTTAATCCATCTCTGTATAAATACTTTGTGTCCTAGTACTTTTACTCTGTATAAATACTTTGTGTCCTAGTACTTTTTCTCTGTATAAATACTTTGTGTCCTAGTACTTTTTCTCTGTATAAATAGTTTGTGTCCTAGTACTTTTTCTCTGTATACTTTGTGTCCTAGTACTTTTTTTCTGTGTAAATACTTTGTGTCCTAGTACTTTTTCTCTGTATAAATACTTTGTGTCCTAGTACTTTTTCTCTGTATAAATAGTTTGTGTCCTAGTACTTTTTCTCTGTATACTTTGTGTCCTAGTACTTTTTCTCTGTGTAAATAGTAGTTTTTGCATGAGCTCCCCCTGCAGGTGACGTGTTGCCAGTGCAGTTTGGGTCAGATACACGGAGCATAGTGGAACTTTAAGAAGTAATAAAGTACTTTGCTTAAGTAGATTTTCCAGTGGATACTTTTTACTTTTACTTCATTACATTTGGGAGCAGTATTTGTACTTTCTACTCCACTACGTTTTTGAACAGGACTAAAAAGTTAAAGTATTTTCGTTACAGTTTGAGACAAGTTTTTTTTGGTTTTTTTGGTGTTTTTTTACATTTTCATAATTTGAGCAAAAATAAATAAATAAAAAATAAAAATAACTAGAAAAAAATATTTATGTTGGAAAAAAAATCAGCTAAAATCTGTATAAAAATCAAATTCAATTCATAATCAATATCAGTCTCAAAATCTGCATGAAATACTTGTACTTTTATCTCTTTAAGTACATTTTTAAACATGTACTTTAATACTTTACTACTTTTTTCAGATGATACTTTTACTTTTACTTGAGTATTTTTCCGCTCCAGTATCTGTACGTTTATTTAAAGCTGCACTATGTAATTTTTCTAGTGGACAGTCTGCCACTGGCTTGTCTCCATGGAGATGCTGGTGTTTCGTCCATAGAAAAGTTCCACAAAACGGCATTAAACTTCAGGTGTTTTTATTCATTAAAAAATAACCTGGAAAAACAACCATCATGTACAGAGACACCTCCTCCACAGATCTGACCTGGACACCTCCTCCTCCACAGATCTGACCTGGACACCTCCTCCGCAGATCTGACCTGGACACCTCCTCCTCCACAGATCTGACCTGGACACCTCCTCCTCCACAGATCTGACCTGGACACCTCCTCCTGGACCCTCCTCCTCCACAGATCTGACCTGGACACCTCCTCCTGGACCCTCCTCCTCCACAGATCTGACCTGGACACCTCCTCCTGGACACCTCCTCCACAGAAATGATCTGGACACCTCCTCCTGGACACCTTCTCCACAGATCTAAGCTGGACACCTCCTCCTGGGCACCTCCTCCACAGACCTGACCCGGACTGCTCCTCCTGGACACCTCCTCCACAGACCTGACCCAGACACCTCCTCCACAGACCTGACCCAGACACCTCCTCCTGGACACCTCCTCCACAGATCTGACCCGGACTGCTCCTCCTAGACACCTCCTCCTGGACACTTCCTCCACAGACCTGACCCGGACTGCTCCTCCTAGACACCTCCTCCACAGACCTGACCCGGACTGCTCCTCCTAGACACCTCCTCCTGGACACCTCCTTCACAGACCTGACCCAGACACCTCCTCCTGGACACCTCCTCCTGGACACCTCCTCCTGGACACCTCCTCCACAGACATGATCTGGACACCTCCTCCTGGACACCTCCTCCACAGATCTAACCTGGACACTACATTTTTAACTTCATAATTTCTCGGGCAAAGCACAAAAATCTCGTCCCTCCAAGAAAAGTCCCACATTGCACCTTTAGCACCTTTAGGGTCAGACACACACGGACACGTAACAGTTTAGCGCTGATGCCACGCCCCCTTTTCCGTCGCCCTATGGCGGAGCAGCACGCGTCTTTACCCGGACAGGCCTAAACTGTCCCACATTTACACAAAGCGTCTCGTTTGACTGTACGAGCCCCTCGGCCGCCGCCACATAAACCCGCCGCGTCGTTTCTGGTACAGTAATGCGCCGCTCGCTAATGAACCCCCCCGCGGCCCCGAGCGCGCCCCGTTAACGCAGCACATGTCTGGGTCACGTCGCCTCCTGAGATGAAGGGGGGGTCCGGAAAAGCAGGGCCAGCTCGCCGCATTCCTGCAACCACGACTCCAGAGCGGGTCAGGAGTCAACGCCGCCGGCACATTGTCCCGCACTTTACAAGCGGCTTCTGTTTGGAGAAGGGCGCGCTAATGCTACCTGATGTGCTACCAGGCGACGGCGCGGGGCTTAAACGGGCCAGACTGCGCCGTGTTTTTAGGTTACGATGTTGTTTACGCGTCAAAAACGTACCCGGAGTTGTGTTTTTGAGGTTTGGGGATGTAAACGGGACGAGAAAACAGCGACTTAAAGCTTCGCAAAAGTCGATTTTACGTGATGTAGTTCCTTTAAAGTTGCACATTTTACGATTTTTTCTGATGTTTTAATGTTGTTTTCTCGTCACAAACAAACCTGGAGTTGTGTTTTGCTTCATTCACACAAGTTTAACACACAAAAAAAAACCCCTGCGTATTTAGGTTTTTAGAGAGTAAAAAAAATGCTCTGTTCCACCTTGTGATGTCATCAAGTGGTGATACAGGAAGTGCTCCGCTGTGTTTTTAAACTCAGCATAGAAAAAGAAAGAGGAAAGAAGGAGGGAGAGAGGAAGGGGAGGAAAACGAGGAGGAGAAGGAAGAGGAGGAGGAGGAAAAGAAAAGAGGAAAGGGAAAGAGGAGGGGGAGGGAAGGAGGAGGAGAAGGAAGAGAAGGAGGAGGAAAAGAAAAGAGGAAAGAGGGAGGGAGAGAGGAGGGGGAGGAAAAGGAGGAGGAGAAGGAAGAGAAGGAGGAAAAGAAAAGAGGAAAGAGGGAGGGAGAGAGGAAGGGGAGGAAAAGGAGGAGGAGAAGGAAGAGAAGGAGGAGAGAGCGAGGAAGGAGAGAGGAGAAGGAAGGAGGAAAAGGAGGAGGAAGAAAATAACAGAGGAGAGGAGCAGGAGGAGGAAAAAAAAGAGGAAAGGGAAAGAGGAGGGGGAGGAAGAAGGAGGAGGAGGAGGAAGACAAGGACGGAGGGTAAAAGAACGATGAAGACTTTGTTTCTGGAGGAGGTTCTGACACCTGTTTGTCTCTTTGGAGATGTCATCGCTTTGCCTGGAATGTTCCACCGTGTGACATTAAACAGAGTGAGGACGCCAATCCACAGACCTATGACATGGTCTGGGGGGCGGGACTTGGTTGTCTCCATGGAGATAGAGAAGTTTAAAGGTCCTGTGTGACACAAAAGTGACTCCTGAAGCTTTAAATTGTGTTATAATGTTGTTTCCTCGTCACAAACAGACCTGGAGTTGTGTTTTGTTTCATTCACACGTTTAACGCACAAATCCTGCAGAAAACACTCTGTTCCACCTTGTGATGTCATCAAGTGGTAATACAGGAAGTGATCTACTGTGTTTTTAAACTCCACTAGAATCATTTGGATCAATTCAGTTCTGGAATAACTGTCAATCTCCACTGAACTAAAGGTAAAAGTAGCTGTGCAACTTGAAAACGACCACTTGATGACATCACAAGGTGGAACAGAGCGTTTTGAGCTGTGGAGATGTAGACAGAGTAACAATAAACACGTGTGAATGAAACAAAACACAACTCCAGGTCTGTTTTTGAGGATCACAACGTGACTTAACCTCACAAAAGTCCATTTTTATGCAACGTACGACCTCTAAACCGCACATTTTCTGACGCTCGCGCATCCGTCGCCCCAGTTATCCGTTTTATTTCCAGCAAAAAATGATGTATTTGACCAACGAGGTATTGTGAAACTTTGGCGTTTTACTGACCTGAATGCGTTTAACATCGGCTTCTTGACTTTGAACGGCCCTGTTTTGTGGGACAGTAAACGCCGCTGTGAAACCTGTTAGCCGTGCTATCGCTCTCATGTGGAAAAGCAAACGTCTCTATCAAAACCTCGACTTCTTCTGCAGATGTCCAAACGCTTTGTATTCAATATCAAAACCCTGGACCCGGCGCGGCGAGGGGAGCCCGGGGACCGCACGCTGCTAACTACAGGAACGATATCGGCAATGTGTTTTTAATATCCCTCATTCTCCGCGCGGGTCGGGACGCGGCGGTTTTGCAAATGTAGGTGACTTTTGGTCCGGTGTCTTGGGTCATAAAACAATCAATAAAAAGATTACAGCGGTTTGTCGTTGAACCGGTTAGAATCTATAACCGCGTTTCCGTCCGTGTGAAAAGCGTAAACTTCCAGAATTCATCAGAAAAGTGCAAAACAAATACGAACGTGTCCCTGTTTCTATCTGAGCATTTATCTGCAGTGAGACTCGTCATTTTGGTCTTAAATGTTCGTATTAATCCTCTACATTATCCTGGAGTTCATTATTTTGATTTTTTTTTTTTTTATTATTATTTTTTTATTTTGAGTTATTTTGATTATTATTATTTTTTGTTATTTTGATTTTTTTATTTCTATTATAATTGTTTTAGTTATTTTGAGTTTTGTTTAATTTATTTTTATTTCTTTATTTTGAGGGTTTTTTTTAGTTATTTTGAGTTTTTTTAAATTTTTTTTTATTTCTTTATTTTGAGATTGTTGTTTTTTTTAGTTATTTTGAGTTGTTTTTTTATATTTTGAGTTTTTTTTCAAGTTATTTTTGGATTTGTTTTTTTATTTTTATTTTTTTATTTTTTGTAAAACTGTGTCTTCTCTCTGTACCTGCTGCTGTCAGACTCGTCATTTTGGTCTTAAATGTTTGTATTAACCCTCTACATGATCCTGGGGTTTTTATTTTTCACTTTTGTGTCTGTAAAACAAGATATGAACATTAATAACAGACAAATCAAGTGTTTTCTTTCATCAGCGTTGCTCCCATTAGCGTTAGCAACAGACGTCCATACACACAAATCTAAATTATATTCATATCAAAAACCCCTCACCACACACTTTATACACTTTTCTCACACAGGCGTTAACATTTTCTCACATTTCTCTCTCGTTTAAACTCTCTCAAAGTTCAAACCTTCGTAGGCGTCTTTGTCGGTGCAGAACGTTTCATCGACATTGTGGGTTTTGTCGGGGAGAAAACAAATCGCAAACGTACAGCACTTTAGAGTCACACTGCGATCCAACGTTTATGTAAATTTGTCTGAACACATTCTGTACTGGACAGGAGACACGGCACGGAGGAGACTGATGGACAATGGTCTACAGTCCAACAGCCAATCAGGACGCACGACACAATGGTCTACAGTCCAACAGCCAATCAGGACGCACGACACAATGGTCTACAGTCCAACAGCCAATCAGGACGCACGACACAATGGTCTACAGTCCAACAGCCAATCAGGACGCAGAACACAATGGTCTACAGTCCAACAGCCAATCAGGACGCACGACACAATGGTCTACAGTCCAACAGCCAATCAGGACGCACGACACAATGGTCTACAGTCCAACAGCCAATCAGGACGCACGACACAATGGTCTACAGTCCAACAGCCAATCAGGACGCAGAACACAATGGTCTACAGTGGTGGGGAGAGCCCTCGTCCTCTGATCTGAAGGTTGAAGGTTGATAGAGCCGGGAGATAAATGCGTCGTGCCTTGTGTCCTTGGGCAAGACACTTAACCCTTATTTTGTTTTGTATTTTTTGTGTGAACGGGCGAGTGTTTTTCTTGCTGCTTTGAGTGACTTGAAGGTAGAAGAGCGATTTATAAATGTGACAATTTAAACAGTTTGTAAATGATCATGATAAATACCATATTGTCCTGAGTATAAGTCGCACTGGAGTATAAGTCGCCAAAAAAATGCATAAAAATGAAGAAAAAAAAGATATATTTCACATATAAGTCGCATCTGAGTATAAGTCGCACCCCCAAACTATCAAAAAAATGTGACTTATAGTTCGGAAAATACGATAGTCACATTTTTATCCAGCACTTTTCCACCTTTAACACACTTTACATCAAGGGGGGAAGTTAGCTTAAGTGTCTTGCCCAAGGACACAACCAAAGCAGTCATCTGTGGGAGCCGGAATCGCACTGCCAACCTCCGGGCCACCGAATCCCACCGCTCGACCAATAACAATCTTTACGTCGAGAGCAGGATCCGACCCGCCAACCTTCAAATCACTGGACCGACGCTCTACCGGCCTGATCAACGCAATAAATGCCATACTGCGGAACATCTCAGGCTGGACTTTGACTGAAAACACTTCCATCCGCATGATTTCTGCACAGCCTCCAGATCTACACACTTTTTACATTTAAACTCGGTGGTCCAGTCTTCAACCGAACCGCGGTACGACGCCAACTGTGCGGCGAAGCTCAGGACTTTTTGCACATATTTTGAGCTTTGAGTTGCACTTTAAATAACCCAGAAAATGTCCCGCAGTGAAACCCTAGTCTGATTTTAGACATGGAGGTCTGTCTTGTGTTAACACGGCTGTCAGGAAGAATGACTTTTTCCACCTTCGACAAGCCCCGACAACCGACTGCTTTTATCATCAACGCAAATACGGAAAACCACAGGCAAAAATGTGTCGGAAAAGGTGAAATTTAGCGAAGATCTACTGTGTTTGTCTCTATATTTTTAATCTCTGACACCTCTGGATCGTTTTGTTGTAATTCGCACGTTTTAAATCGCAATATTCGTCTAAAACGGCTTGAAAAAAAGGCAATAATCCGCCGACTTTCACGTTAGAAAACTGCGCCGTAAACATCATCGCAACAACGATCGGTAAATATCTGCACATCAAGCTAACGAGAAATAGATTTTTGGTTTTCTTTTATATCAAAATGAGTGCGTGATGGTGTCGAATCGTACACATATCATCGATTTAAAGAAAATAAAACTGGAGAACGAAGTTGTACATCACATTGGGCGTGTCCCGGTGGTCGGTGAAAACAGGATTTGAGTTTGAACACTGCTGAAACGTTCATGAATCACAGAGCGTAAATGAGAAGGAGAACAAAAACGACACGGTTAAAAGCTCTGAAAAGTCAAGTCGGCGTAATAGGTCCACTTAAAAACTAACAAAATAAATAAAAATGAGACATGACTCATAGGTCAACGTGAAAAGCTGAAAGATTTGAGTGAAACTGTTTTTTTTACGCTGACTAAACCCGAGGTCGGTGTATTTTTGTTCCACAGTTTGAAGGTTGAACGTAAGACGAGGAGGAGGCGGCACCAGGTCAGCAAACTTTGTGTTTTCTTCTAATCTGGATAAACACAGTGGTCCCTCGTTATATCGCGGTTCACCTTTCGCGGTCTCGCTGTTTCACGTTTTTTTAGTGCAGTTTTCCATGTTTTTTTTTACATCGTATGAACGTGCATTGTGTTGTGCGTCCTGATTGGCTGTTGGACTGTAGACCATTGTGTCGTGCGTCCTGATTGGCTGTTGGACTGTAGACCATTGTGTCGTGCGTCCTGATTGGCTGTTGGACTGTAGACCATTGTGTTGTGCGTCCTGATTGGCTGTTGGACTGTAGACCATTGTGTGGTGCGTCCTGATTGGCTGTTGGACTGTAGACCATTGTGTCCTGCGTCCTGATTGGCTGTTGGACTGTAGACCATTGTGTCGTGCGTCCTGATTGGCTGTTGGACTGTAGACCATTGTCCATCAGTCTCCTCCGTGCCGTGTCTCCTGTCCAGTACAGAATGTGTTCAGACAAATTTACATAAACGTTGGATCTCAGTGTGACTCTGAAGTGCTGTACGTTTGCAATTTGTTTTCTCCCCGACAAAACCCACAATGTCGATGAAACGTTCTGCACCGACAAAGACGCCGACGAAGGTTTGAACTTTGAGAGAGTTTAAACGAGAGAGAAATGTGAGAAAATGTTAACGCCTGTGTGAGAAAAGTGTATAAAGTGTGTGGTGAGGGGTTTTACAGACAAAAACAGAGAGAATAATGTAAAAAATAACGCTGACCTGTCATGCTAACGCTATCTTAGCCTAGCGTAGCTTCTTACCTCAACCGTGTACACTTCCTGTCACACTTCGTCAGTGTTAAACGAGTTCCGTCCCTTTGTAGTGTGGGATGTGTCAAGGAAACTGTAGAAGAGGAAACTGCAAATATGTCCATTTTTAATCAGCTGATCGACCCGGAAGTGACATCACACTGAACACATCAGCTGACCTTCTTCTGCCCCGCCCACTTTTGCCTCTAAATGCGACTTAAGCTCTGTTTCTGTGTGGCGCCGAGTAGGAATCCCGTTCATTTCTCTGCAAAATAACACAACCCCAGCGATAATTGAAAAAAAAAATAAAGCTGATACTGATACGGCGGGTTATTTTTAAACGTGACCCTCGCGATAAACAAAGTGATAAACTGTAGCGTAAAAAGCTGCTGGTTTTTTAGATGTTTGGACTTCGCCTTCGTCAGAGCTCTCCCCTCTGCTGTGACGTGTCTCCGATCAGCTGCTGTGGTCGGTTTGACGTCCGGCAGATCCATCAGACCGACCGCCACCTGCCGTCGGGTGGTGGTCTCTGAGAGCGAGTCGAGGTAAACGCCCCCTCGTCTCCGTCGATTGGTCTCTGCGCCCCCCGCTTCCTCATTTCAAAAGCTTCTCGTATCCAGAAAAACACAAAAAGCGAACGCAAAAGACTATTTAAATCAGGAAGAGAGACGCGTGGACCGTGAACGGGGACGAGGGGGCATGTCCATTGTTTCACGCTCACTCTTCATTTCCATCAGACTCTTGACATCGACTTACACCTAGCGCATGATAATTTGCACTATTATTTATTCGATTTTTATTTATTTGCTCTTTTTATCTTATTATTTATCTATTTTATACCAAATTTTCTCTTTACTTTGGCGCCTTTTGTTATAAAAAGACAAAATACACTTTCTAAACATAACGACCAGCGCAGGATCAGCAATAAAAACACCACCAGTTTAATGCCACAGTATGGAAAATTGAAGACCATGCAATTACATCGACATAGAGACAAGCTAATGCCGGATTCCACACCTTAAAAGTTACATAATACGCCTTTAAGCTACAACTACTACAACATAGAGATGGAAAAGTGTCAGGGCTGAAGAACGAAAAGGTTCAAAACGTCAATACAGTTCATAAAAAAACAACAAAAAACAAAAAAAAAACAGTTTCATTTTATACTTCTTCCAGTTATTTTCACGTCGTCTTTCAAAGTTCTGTGTGGTACGCATCAGTGGAATAAAATAATACAAGTAAAAACACAATGAGCTGAACAAAACTCAAATATAAAGAGTCAGGGCCCGACAAACAAAGTCCAAAGTCCAAAGTCCAAATCCCGGTATCTGGTATCGCTCAGTCCTCTCCTCCTCCTTTCCTCTGTGCTTCATGTATCTCCTCTTCTATCATTCTTCCTCCAGTATTTTTCTCTCTTTCCGTGTATAATTTCTGTTAAACCCATCGGTCGAAGGCGCTGGCGTCGGGTTGAAAGGGACTGCGGGCTGGAAGAAGAGCAGAGGAGCGGAGCGCGAGACGAGACACATCTGAGGAGCTACGCAAAAGACACAGACGTTCAGAGGCTAAATAAGAGAATAATCCGCACTGCGGCTAAAGATACACTGTGTAACTTTGCCAGGCGGGGTGTGCTGCATGCTTGTTTCCATGGAGATGCTATTTATTGCTTTTTAGTCTTTTATAGTATGTTTTTTTTTTTTTTATTTCTTGAGATAACGGCTTTAAAACGCGCATCGGCTACGTTACATTTGTCTCCATGGAGATAGATAGATAGAAGTTTAATGCCATACTGTGGAACTTTTCCGGCAAAGCGGCAACATCTCAGTGGAGCTAAGCAAGTGGCGGACAACCCTCCATGAAAAAAAGTCGCATAGTGGACCTTTACATTTGACAGAGTTATATATATATAAACTCATATTTTAATAGTTTTCCATGTCCCATTTCCACTCGTGCTGCACGGTAACCACAGGCTAAGTGGTTCAATTCCCTTCCTTAAATGAATTCGTACTGCGTCTGTCCTTGAGCAAGACACCCTACCCTCCCTGAAGCTTCCGTACTTAACTTTTATGTACTAATTTAACGTTTTAAAAAGTGACCGAAAGGACAAGATCGCAGATACAAGCGGCCCTTGGAGATACGGTGAAAGTAAACGCCTTCGGGTCCCACTGGAGGAGCTGGAGGAAGTGTCTGGGGTGAGGGAAGTCCGGGAGTCCCTGCTTGGACTGCTGCCCCAGGACCCAACCCCGGATAATCGCACGAAAATGGAAGGGTAAATGGATTTTGAACAGTTTGCAGTGGTCCAAAGTTCTTCCTCACTTACCTTGCGCATTCAGAACATCCTAAGTATTCACAGTGATGAGTTTATAAGCACTTTTCACATGTTCCAGAGACCAGAGTGGAGTTTTTTTCCATCACGATAAAGCTAACAACAACAGCTACCATGGTAACAGTGCATTTCCCGTTTATCTGGCATGAAAACGCTTTATAATTCGATGCAAACAGCACATTGCGGCGTCGTTTTGACCTGAAAAACTGCTTAAACGATATATTTGTGCTGAGGAAACACACATTTTGCTCAAATACGTGTAAAAAAAAAAGTGGTGCAAGTCCTTTAAGTTCAAAAGGTTTACAACGAAAGCAAAACAAAGCCTCAAAAACACACCAGCACGACACAGGTTTGGGGTTAAATGAGGTGAACGCCGGAGAGGACTTGTAAAAACGATGTACCAAAGTCTGACGCGCGATGAGAGACGGCGGCGTCCAGTAACCCGCGCGTTTGGAGTTTACAGTCACTGTTCGGGGCCGTTTCATGAGCTCAGAGGTATGTGGACTCGGAGTGACTCAGGGCTAAAGGGGAGACTCTGGGAAAAGTGAGTGCGGAGCGGGTCAGGCGGAGGTTCACGCGGGTGTAAGCGGTAAACACGCTTCAAATTTAAGAAGCAAAGACAAGGACGAGGCGTGTTGTGCGAGCGTGTTCTGAGAAAACTACGCCGGGTTGATGACTTTTTTATTCGCAAAAAATGGAGAAGACAGTCGATACTTTGCACCGACGTCGGGTCACGCGGGTGTTCTGCATGTATGTCTATGGCAGAATGTTCAGCAGTTCCCATGGCGGCCCAACGCACGCAGTACAAAATGAGCTCAGCTAGTTCCAGCTTAGTCAGTTCTTTG
Source organism: Periophthalmus magnuspinnatus (assembly GCF_009829125.3). Classification (NCBI taxonomy): domain Eukaryota; kingdom Metazoa; phylum Chordata; class Actinopteri; order Gobiiformes; family Gobiidae; genus Periophthalmus; species Periophthalmus magnuspinnatus. Next base: position 2,699,890 of record NC_047143.1, on the reverse strand, counting down.
TGGTCAGATTGTGGTAAAATAAAGTTCAGTTTAAATTCTAACAGAGCTTCAGACAGAGCAGTGCCTCCAGTTAGCATCACCCCTACGTAACTTCAAAAAAAAAAAAATTTCATTTCTTTCAACTCTTTTTGTCTTCACCTGCCGAGGTGTGTTGGGTCAACTTATTTCTTGTCCCATAATTATGCTTAAAAATTTAGAGAGCGAGTGTTACTTTGCACTGACATCACGCTGACGGTGTTCTGCATGTATGTCTATGGGAGAATGTTCAGCAGTTGCCACGGTGACCCAACGTGGACATTAGCCAACACTGCCAAAGAAGTCATCATTATGCCCTGTTCGGGTGTTTGATTTTTAACGAAAACGGTGCGAGTGACTAACTGAAAAACTGTTGGCTAATGCTAACGCTAGCTAGCTTGTAACTGTAAGATTATTTGAAAGGGACTCGTTAAACAGTACGGAATTAGCTCATTTGTCGTAGTTCCAGCTAAGTCACATCTTTATGGTGAGACTGTGGTAAAATAAACTTCAAATTCTAACAGAGCATCAGACAGAGCAGTGCCTCCAGTTAGCATCACTCCAAGTTTTCAAATTTTCTTTTTTTTCAAAACTCTTTTTGTCTTCACTTGCCGAGGTGTCCTGGGTCAACTGAAAATACGATGTGTAAATGTAAACAATTTCTAAAACTGAAAGTAAAACCTGAAAGTGAGGAAATGTTTCTGTCCCATTTCGGGTAATATGAGCGTTTGACCCACATTTGACCCATCCTCCACGACCAAGGACCCCCAAGGACCCGCAAGGACCTCCAAGGACCCCCGCAAGGACCTCCAAGGACCCCCAAGGACCCCCAGGACCTCCAAGGACCCCCAAGGACCTCCGCAAGGACCCACAAGGACCCCCCCAAGGACCTCTAAGGACCTCCAGGACCTCCAAGGACCCCCGCAAGGACCTCCAAGGACCCTCCAAGGACCCTCCAAGGACCTCCAAGAACCCCCAGGACCTCCAAGGACCCTCCAAGGACCCCCAAGGACCCTCCAAGGACCCCCAAGGACTCCCAAAGACCCCCAGGACCTCCAAGGACCCCCAAGGACCCCCCAAGGACCTCCAAGGACCCCCAAGGACCTCCAAGGACCCCCCAAGGACCTCCAAGGACCCCCAAGGACCTCCAAAGGACCCCCAAGGACCTCCAAGGACCCCCCAGGACCCCCCAAGGACCCCCAAGGACCCATCTCCAGATCATGACTTCCACATGCAGCATCAACATTCTCTGTGTGATGCTAACTGTAGGCACTGCTCTGTCTGAGGCTGTTAGACTTAAATCAGAGCTTTAATTAAACACTGTCTGACCACAAAGAACTGACTAATCTGGAACTACAACATGTGAGGAGGTTTTGTGCAGTTAAACACATCTCCCACGCAAAAGATTACAGTCACAAGTTAGCTAGCGTTAGCCAACAGTTCTTCAGTTAGTCATCCTCACCGTTTCCCTAAAAAAATTTATAAAAAAAAAACTCATTAATCTCAGGCTACTGAAAATGTGTTATAAATAATTTACTTTTTTTCTTGAGTTTTCAGACAGTCTAAAAACATATCTGGCTGCGCAACATTCCGCCATAGACATATATCCAAACCCCCACCCCCAGCGTAATGTCACTGTAAAGCATCTGTTATTAATGTAGCTTAGATTGAAAGTGAAACCAAATGATCTAATGCTGTTCCCTCCTCAAAAACAGACCTGGAGTTGTGTTTTGTTTCATTCTCACATGTTTGAGTCACACTTTATTATTCGTCTGTTACATCTCCAAAGCTCAAAATGCGACGTTCCACCTTGTGATGTCATCAAGTGGTAGTTAACGGCTCTTTTTACCTTTAGTTCAGTCGAGATTAGTGGCAATGATACGACTAAAATGATCCAAATGATTCTAGAAATGAAGGTGTGTGGAGTTTAAAAACAGTGGAGCACTTCCTGTATCACCACATGATGACATCACAAGGTAGAACAGAGTGTTTTCTGTTTGAGAGAAGAACTCAAACATGTGTGAATGAAACAAAACACAACTCCAGGTCTGTTTGTGATGAGGAAACATGAGAACAGATCAGAAAACAGCGTAATATGGGAATAATAAGTTTTCATGTTGTAACAGATAAATTCTAAGAGATATTTATACAGAAAGACGGTACATGGAGGTTTTTTTGAGTTTTAATTTAAGACACGTTTTCTTTCAAACTGTGCTTGAAAATCGGCATCAACACGACGTCAACACGGGATGAACACACCTGCAGGTTTAGAAAATAAAACAGCACCAACACAGGGCATCTGCTTTTATTTCCTCTGTGAGATTTTGTCGTCTTTTTACATCGACTAAGTTCTTCCCGCTGCTGCCTCCAACGTCGTACCATCGATTCTTTGAGGCCAAACTTTGTGCATTGGCTCTACTTCCTTCTTTGAGGCCAAACTTACGTGCAGTGGCTCTATTTCCTTCTTTGAGGCCAAACTTACGTGCAGTGGCTCTATTTCCTTCTTTGAGGCCAAACTTACGTGCAGTGGCTCTACTTCCTTCTTTGACGCCAAACTTACGTGCAGTGGCTCTATTTCCTTCCTTGAATCCAAACTTACGTGCAGTGGCTCTACTTCCTTCTTTGACGCCAAACTTACGTGCAGGGGCTCTACTTCCTTCTTTGACGCCAAACTTATGTGCTGTGGCTCTACTTCCTTCCTTGAATCCAAACTTACGTGCAGTGCCTCTACTTCCTTCTTTGAATACAAACTTACGTGCAGTGGCTCTATTTCCTTCTTTGAGGCCAAACTTACGTGCAGTGTCTCTACTTCCTTCTTTGAGGCCAAACTTACGTGCAGTGGCTCTATTTCCTTCTTTGAATACAAACTTACGTGCAGTGGCTCTATTTCCTTCTTTGAGGCCAAACTTACGTGCAGTGGCTCTACTTCCTTCTTTGAGGCCAAACTTATGTGCAGCGGCTCTATTTCCTTTGAGGCCAAACTTTCGTGCAGTGGCTCTATTTCCTTCGTTGAGGCCAAACTTACGTGCAGTGGCTCTATTTCCTTCTTTGATGCCAGATCCATTGCCTTTATCTTAAAAGCTGCAATTCTTAGAGTTTTTTCCATGATGAGGCCGTGTACATGATGAAAAAATCAAAACTCATGTATTCTTCAGAGCATGATCTTTCCCCACGTCTGTCTCACTTTTGCGTTTACTGTTAAAGTGCGCCCCCGAGTGGCCGTTAGCCCGTAAAAACCTATAAATTAGCTGCACCTTTGTATAAGCTGCAGGACTCAAAGTGTGGGGAGAAAAGTAGCACAACATCATTCAAAATATATTCAGGAAATGTTCATTTTTGTCCTGTATATATGTCTTTTATAGTATCGATACCTGCTCAAATGAGTATCTAGTTTCGATACTGGTTTTAGCATCGATTTGTATCTGTTTTTCGATACTTTTGACAACCCCACACAGCCTTTCTTTATCCCCTCGAATACAAAATATCATTGTTTTCAACTCGTTCTCGAAGCCAAATGAAATTAAGTTGGGTTTTCCGAGCGAGTGATTTTAAATTAAATATCTTCACGGAGATCAGGTTAAATCAGACGGAAAAGGGTTTGGGAGAATCCTTCCTTATGCGCGTCCCAAACATCTTGAGATGGAGCAGCGATTATGGGATTACAGCTCGTACAAACCGCTTTTATCAACAGAAAAACACCATCCATCCAACTCCTTCAAGTCCACAACCAGACTCACTTTTTCCATTCAAACCTCTCTCAAATGTAAGCACCATTAGCGGAACCCAAAGCACCGCCACGGACGAGTCTCTGTTTTCTTTCATTTCTTTCATCATAACTTAAATTTTGTTCACTGCAAAAATAAAATAAAGTTGCACGGTGTAACTTTTCCAGCGAGGGGTCTGCCACCTGCCTGTCTCCATGGACGCGTTATCGTTTTGTCTAGAATATTCGACTTTAAACATATGGAAAATGTACTTTATAAACTTCACCTTTGTTTCTGATGAAGTATTTAGGTGTTGGAGCGCCCCCTGCTGTCAGCTACAACCGGTAAATAAACAAATTAAAGTTCTTATCCCTCGTGGTTGCTATGGTAATACACAGAATGATTTAAAGATGGTTTAAAGACTTACAAACTGTACAGAAGAAGAATGGGTTTTTGCCTATGACGCAACAATTTGGGTGGAATGCAGAATGCAAACGGAGCATTTTTGAGTTTGGTTTATGTAATGAAACGAGCGTGAATGAAGCAAAATGCGGCTATGACACGGTGAAACGTCAATTTTGCGTTTGTGTTCTTTCAAGTGGGAGTAAACGCCTAAACTCCGCCCACAACCGCGTTTTAAATAAAGGTGTGAACTTGGGCAGAAGTGGGCGGCGTTTGGAGGACTAAAAGGGAGCATGAGAGAGGAGGAGGCGGGGTTAGGAGGACTAAAGGAGAGAATGACGGTGGAGGAGGAGGGACGGAGTTAGGAGGACTAAAAGGGAGAATGAGGGAGGAGGAGGAGGGACGGAGTTAGGAGGACTAAAGGGGAGAATGAGGGTGGAGGAGGTGGGACGGAGTTAGGAGGACTAAAAGGGAGAATGAGGGTGGAGGAGGGGTGTGGAGGACTAAAGAGGAGAGGGAGGAGGGGTGGAGTCTGGAGGCGTGTTCTGGGTGTATAAGGCGCAGTGTGATTGGTCTAACAGGTGTTCACAGTTCAAACTCCGCCTCTGCAGCCCGGTGTTTGTCATCAAAAACACCTGTCTGTAATCAGGGCAGTTCTGTGTGATGTCACCAACTACTTTGAAATAGCAGAGGCCACTGGAGCCGAGCGTTTTTTGACCAGAAAGCTGCAAATTTACCTCGTTTTTTGCACTAAAGTTGCCAAAAAAAATGTCGATAACGCGGCGCTGAAACACGCTAACATAGATCTGTGGGAACTTAGCTAAACTCTCGATCATTTCTGTTAGCGAATATCAACAATTTGACATACTTTTGACTTTTGTGACTGGACGGAGACGCTTTTCCCTTGTGTAGAGTGGGTCGCTCTGCGGTTCTCGGTCAGCTATGAAATAAATGGATTTAACCAAACAGGAAAGCAGAAACACTCTGAGCTCCAAACCAAAGAATATCATTATTTCACAACACGATTTAGGTCCCAAAACCACCTACAACGATCGTTTTCAGAGCCTGTGTAGCCCAAGTCGACCGCTGAGGCATAAATAAACAATACGGAAACTGTTGCCTGTCGCCCAACGCGTTTGATCAAAGCGAAGAGCGAGCTTATTTTGAATGTTGTGTCTCTATTGTCAGACCAAACAAAATGTCCGCCGCGGTTTTGGACTGGTCATCAATGAGTCCCAGAGGCGATGGGCTTTATTAAATGTGCATTGGAGACAGAGGCTTCTCACCGCAAGACAAATAAAAAGATGGTTTGTCTTTTATAGTGACAAGTCAGTAGTAGAATAACTCCAAATGTGCTGAGGAGTCAGAGCTGCGTTCCAAACTGTCATTTTTTCGGAGTTTCTGAGCTTGACAAGTTTGCGGGTTTAATTTAAAGCCGCGGTACGACATTTTTTTTAGCCCAAAATGGACGACATTGAAAGGTTTTTGTTGTTTTTATTGCTCTGAAAAACATGCTGACTCTTATCTGGGCTGGAGGGGGGTAATTTAAAGCCACAGTACGGCACTTTTTAGCCCAAAATAGACTCAAATTAAAGCTTTTTCGTCATTTTGGTTGTTGCATCTTTACTGTGAGCTTGCATCTCCACAAACCTGACTCTTATCTGGGCTGGAGGAGGGTAATTTAAAGCCACAGTAGGGCACTTTTTAGCCTAAAATAGATTAAACTGAAAGCTTTTTGTTGTTTTTATTGCTCTGAAAAACATACATTCTTACTATGAGCTTGCATCTCCACAAACCTGACTCTTATTTGAGCTGGAGGAGGGTAATTTAAAGCCACAGTACGACACTTTTCAGCCCAAAATAGACAAAATTTGAAGCTTTTTAAAAAATTATTTTGGTTGTTTCTGTTACTCTAAAGAACATGCATGTTTACTGTGAGCTCGCATCTCCACAAACCTGACTCTTATCTGGGCTGGAAGAAGGTAATTTAAAGCCACAGTACGAAACACTTTTTAGCCCAAAATAGACAAAAATTTAAGCTTTTTTTTTTTCATTTTTGTTGTTTTTATTGCTCTGAAAAACATGTATCTTTACTGTGAGCTTGCATCTCCACAAACCTGACTCTTATTTGAGCTGGAGGAGGGTTTTCTTCTTGTTCTTGTTCTTGTTCTTCTTCTTGTCTTTCTGGAAATGAGATTATTAAGGGATGATGTCACTTCCTGGTCCAACTGGCCACTTCACAGCTGATTTCAACTTTTGGTTTTAATCAAACAACAGACAATTATTAAAAAAAACAACATTTAAAAGTTCACATTTTTGTCATTTTTGAGTTTATCGACGTAAAATAAAAAGTGACTGAAACATAAAACCTGCCTCTTTAGCTGTTTACTGAACTGTTTCCCTTCCAGACCAAAATAAACGACAACACGGCGAACGCGTTTATCGAATCGTGACACTTTTTCGAACGATTTGACATTATATAGATTATCGTTACATCTAATGATTAACTACAAATGATAATTTCCCACACAGTTGTCCCTCGTTATATCATGGTTCGCCTTTCGTGGCCTCGCTTCTGTGTCATAACTTGTCATGCTAACGCTATCTTAGCCTAGCGTAGCTTCTTACCTGAACCTCGTACACTTCCTGTCACACTTTGTTAGCGTTAAACGACTTTTGTCCCTTTTTAACGCGAGACAAGTCATGGATAAAATAAGAGAAAACTGTAAATATGTCCGTTTTTAATCAGCCGATGGACCCGGAAGTGACATCACACTTAACGACTCACCTGACCTTCTTCTGCCCCGCCCACTTTCACCTCTAAATGCGACTAAAACGCTCTTTCTTTGCGTATTTTTAAGTGGGAATCCCGTTCATTTCTCTGCAAAAATAACACAACCCCATCGAGTTTACGTCAACCTCCGGAATGATGTGAATAATGTTCCACCGTACAGCATGAAATCTTCACGGAGAACGTTCCAAAGTATGGTTTTAACTTCCTATTTCCATGAAAAGTAACTGCAACTGTTACTTTACGATTTGGAAAATGAAACCCATGTTTTGGACGCGAGCGGAGTGAAGAGCTGGCACCGCTCAGGCCTGCATAAAAAGGATAAACTCATCATCGTTTTTTCCCGTGGGACTTTTTCACAGCCGTATTCCAAAATTTCGCCACAATCTGACAGAGCGGATGTGCGTCCAGAGCGGGAAGCGTTTGTCAAACCGGTGAATGACGTTGTCTGCGCCGTGTCCGAGCGGGTTTGAACGTCGTCATCGCTCCAGACAGATTGTGCAAATATGAAGTTTTTGACGATAATCGCACGGAGCAAACGGAGTCGTCGTAAAATCAAATGTAACTCGTGTTCTTTCTGTTTGGTCCTGAGGGTGAAGGAGGTGGAGGAGGAGGAGGAGGTGGAGGAGGAGGAGGAGGAGGAGGGAGGGTGGAGGCCTCACATCTGCAGCACAGATCTGACTCTTTCATCTGAACAACATCAGCCAACGGTTCAGCAGAATGTCACAGGGAGAACAAGGAAACCCGCGGCATCCTCCCAGCTGCGCCTCACTCAGACCTGACTCCTCTGCTCCTCTTCCTCCTGCTCCTGTTCATCCTCCTCTTGTTCCTCCTGCTGCTCCTGCTCCCTCTCCTCCTTCTCCCCCTCCTTTTCTCCTGTCCAGTTTCCTCCATCAACCCAAAACATGTCGGGTTGAATATAGGTCAATAGGTCAAGTTTTCCATCTTAAGTCGTCCTGACCTGGTTTAGTTTTAGGCCTGGAATAGTCCTGTTATAGACCTGGTTTAGACCTGGTTTAGACCTGGTTTAGACCTGGTTTAGTCCTGGTTTAGACCTGGTTTAGCCCTGGTTTAGACCTGGTTTAGACCTGGTTTAGTCCTGGTTTAGACCTGGTTTAGACCTGGTTTAGACCCTGGTTTAGACCTGATTTAGACCTGGTTTAGTCCTGGTTTAGACCTGGTTTAGACCTGGTTTAGAGCCTCTTGGAGCCTCTTGGAGCCTCTGGGAGCCTCTGGGAACCTTTAGGAGCCTCTGGGAGCCTTTAGGAGCCTTTAGGAGCCTCTGGGAGCCTTTAGGAGCCTTTAGGAGCCTCTGGGAGCTTTTAGGAGCCTCTGGGAGCCTTTGGGAGCCTTTAGGAGCCTCTGGGAGCCTTTAGGAGCCTTTAGGAGCCTCTGGGAGCCTCTGGGAGCCTTTAGGAGCCTCTGGGAGCCTTTAGGAGCCTCTGGGAGCCTTTGGGAGCCTTTAGGAGCCTCTGGGAGCCTTTAGGAGCCTCTGGGAGCCTTTAGGAGCCTTTAGGAGCCTCTCTGTCACTTCATATTTTCACACAGAATCTTCCAGTGAACTTTTGGTCGGACGTAGAACATTTGAGGAGAGCTTCTGCCAGCTCCATGTTCTCTGCAAATCTCCCGAGGCCAGAGTAATGCGTTTTGGACGGACTTGAGACAGAATTCCTCCTTTTTGTCTGGTTCCGTAGATTTTACTGGTTTGCTGGTATGCACTAACCAGGCAGATAATTGTTTAGATGTTTCTCGTAAGTCTTAAGCTCTGGACCTCTAGAATAAACACGTGCTTCATCAGTAAAGAATGGACTCTTTTCCACTGGGAGAAATCAACGACGCTTTTACCCAAATAACAAATCATTATCTCAACCATCTTAGGAACATCTCCCAAACTACAGGCTTCAGAAGGACACAAAGAATTCCCAGATTCCTGTTTTTTTTTTTCCCGAGATGCCGATACATATTTGGTTTGATATTAAAACTCAGACCAATGATGGGTTGGTTTGTTTTCTTTTTCGGAAACAGGACAAAAAAAAAACGGAGCTATTACATTTCAAACGGTTTGTGGTGATCCAAAGTTATTCCTCACTCACCTTGAGCATTCCGAACTTCCTAATTACTCACCGCGATGAGTTTATAAGCTCTTTTCACAACAGAGCGCGGCAGAGTGACGTTTTACTAGCAAACTAGCAACAACTAGCATGCTAACACACACTACCTGATTATGTCATAGTGCTCTGAAGGGGGAGTGACTTAACGCAGAGAGCAAAGGGAGAAAAAGGTGAAACTTGTAAAACATGTTAAATACCTCCTCTTTAATACCCCACAGAAGTAAATACCTCCTCTTTAATACCCCATAGAAGTAAATACCTCCTCTTTAATACCCCATAGAAGTCAATACCTCCTCTTTAATACCCCAGGGAAGTAAATACCTCCTCTTTAATACCCCATAGAAGTAAATACCTCCTCTTTAATACCCCATAGAGGTAAATACCTCCTCTTTAATACCCCACAGAAGTAAATACCTCCTCTTTAATACCCCACAGAAGTAAATACCTCCTCTTTAATACCCCATAGAAGTCAATACCTCCTCTTTAATACCCCACAGAAGTAAATACCTCCTCTTTAATACCCCATAGAAGTAAAATACCTCCTCTTTAATACCCCGTAGAAGTAAATACCTCCTCTTTAAAACCCCATAGAAGTAAGTACCTCCTCTTTAATACCCCATAGAAGTAAATACCTCCTCTTTAATACCCCATAGAAGTAAAATACCTCCTCTTTAATACCCTATAGAAGTAAATACCTCCTCTTTAATACCCCATAGAAGTAAATACCTCCTCTTTAATACCCCATAGAAGTAAATACCTCCTCTTTAATACCCCACAGAAGTCAATACCTCCTCTTTAATACCCCATAGAAGTAAATACCTCCTCTTTAATACCCCACAGAAGTAAATACCTCCTCTTTAATATCCCGTAGAAGTAAATACCGCCTCTTTAATACCCCATAGAAGTAAATACCTCCTCTTTAATACCCCACAGAAGTAAATACCTCCTCTTTAATACCCCATAGAAGTAAAATACCTCCTCTTTAATACCCTATAGAAGTAAATACCTCCTCTTTAATACCCCATAGAAGTAAATACCTCCTCTTTAATACCCCATAGAAGTAAATACCTCCTCTTTAATACCCCACAGAAGTCAATACCTCCTCTTTAATACCCCATAGAAGTAAATACCTCCTCTTTAATACCCCACAGAAGTAAATACCTCCTCTTTAATACCACATAGAAGTAAATACCTCCTCTTTAATACCACATAGAAGTAAATACCTCCTCTTTAATATCCCGTAGAAGTAAATACCTCCTCTTTAATACCCCATAGAAGTAAATACCTCCTCTTTAATACCCCACAGAAGTAAATACCTCCTCTTTAATACCCCATAGAAGTAAAATACCTCCTCTTTAATACCCTATAGAAGTAAATACCTCCTCTTTAATCCAGTTTATCTGCTGCAGTTTGACTCATTTGATCCTTGGCTTGACTTTTAATTTCACTTTTGCTTTTTTAGTGTCATTTTTAGATCCTCATTTTGAAAAAAGTCCTGCAGTGCAACTCAATTTAAGCAAAGAAACAAACAAATAACGACAAACAAATAAATAAACCCGCACGTTTCCGCTGTAGTTTCAGTTTCCGTGGTTTCTCGAGGTAAAGTTTGATTTTCGTTTTGATGGATGACCTGTCAGTTCTCGCGCTGGCGTCTCTTGGGGGAAGCGTTTCGGAGCAGGAGAGTGGGAACAGGGCCAATTAGCGAACTTGAACTCCGGAGGTCGCCGAGCAGAAAGTTCACGACCTCTTCTCAGTGAGGTCGCGACCCCAACCAGGAACAAACACACACCTCTTCCAGCGCAACAGGCCGGGAGGGGAATGCCCCGTTTAGACCTGGTTTACTCACGGTTACACCACTTTTATGTGTTTTAGCCACGTAAAAAATGGAATTTGTTCATTTTGCAGCGGTTCAACGTTACTCCTCATTTACTTTACGTAGTCAGACCATCCTGAGTATTCACCATGATGAGTTTATAAGTGCTTTTTGTAACTTTTAAAGACCAGAGTGGAGTTTACGATCATGGTATTGTCATTAGTGGAAGAAGAACCGTGTTTTTTGGATTATAAATTGCACTTTTCATAGTTTGGGGTGCGATTTATACTAAATATAACGTCACATCTTTGTTACGGTCGCCTTGACAACCTGATAACCGTGTTGTTGTTTTTTTTTTAATTATTGTGCATTTTTTTATTTATACTCCAGAGCGATTTATAATCCAGAAAAAACGTTGCTCAATTTTGTTGCCTGAGTAAAAGTACAAGTACCGGAGCAAACAAAATACTATAAAAGTAGAATTAAAAGTACAAGTATCACATGAACAAATCAACAGTACCCTTTTAAAAATTTCCTTAAAGAGTAAAAAGTAAAAGTATTTCATGCAGATTTTTAGCTCTTATAAAGATTCAAACCTATTTGCGCTAGCTAGCTGTTTTTATTTGTATATTTCTTATAAAAGCGCTAAAAATAAACACTTGTACTTTTCAGCAGGTCTCAAACTATAATAAAAAAGTACTTTTACTTTTCAGTCCTATTCAAAAATGTAGTGAAGTAGAAAGTACAGATACTGCTCTCAAATGTACTGAAGTAAAAGTAAAAAGTATCCACTGGAAAATGTACGAAAGTAAAGCACAGATACTTAAAAAATCTACTTAAGTACAGTACTTTACCACATGTACTTTGCTACGTTCCACCGCTGGGTATTGCTAACAACAACTAGCATGCCAAATGTGCACTTCCTGATTCTCGGACATTAAAAAAATGTAGTAGAAAATATAGATACTGCTTTCAAATATAGTAAAGTAGACGTAAAAAGGACAGATACCTAAAACTTCTACTTAAGAACAGTACTTTACTACTACACTGGGCATTGCTAACAACAACTAGCATGCCATCTGCGCACTTCCTGATTCTCAGACATGAAAAAATATAGTAGAAAGTACAGATACTGCTTTCAAATGTAGTAAAGTAGAAGTAAAAAGGACAGATATCTAAAGATTCTACTTAAGAACAGCACTTTACTACTACACTGAGCATTGCTAACAACAACTAGCATGCCAAATGTGCACTTTCTGACTCTCGTACATGAAAACGGTCTATAATTCGATGCAGGCAGCGCGCCGTGGACTTATTTTGACCTCGAGAGCTGCTTATGCAATATATCTGTACTGGGACACGACGCTTTTAGCTCAGATTCATGGGAAAAATCCGCTAACATTGCGGCTAACAGTTATGGAATTAACTATGTGCACTTTAAGGTCTGTGTAGAAAGGTCACGACCCCAACCAGGAACAAACCCACACCTTTTCAAAATGACGGGGGGGATCAGGAACTTGGAGGAAACGGAGGGAAAGAAAGAGAAAGAAAGCGAGCGAGAGAGGGAGCGTTGTATCCATGTGTTGTCCAGATGGGTTTTGGGAGCTCTGAGTTTCCCCCGCAGAGAGCAGATTGTTCCCAGCCTCGGGTCGACTCGAGGCTAAACCTGACACCTGACAATGTCTTACTCCACATGAGAGGTAAGCTAGCTGCACTTACCGCTAGCCTAGCCCGCTCTATTTTCCCGTCCCGTACAAAGAAATGACTCTGGAAGCTTGTGGTCTGTGTGCGATTTCAAAGGGGTGTGATTGACAGGCGGAGCGGCCAATCGGAGAGCGAGTTTTCAGATATAAACACGGCGTCTTTCCAGTTTTATCATGATTCGGCAAAACGTTAGCCTTCGCGCGTAATCGTCTTTGAATAAAAGCCACACATGATGAAGGTCGCACAGACAAAAAACGTTTTAAAAATGCTAATATTTGTGGTTAATAATCGTAAATCACAAATTTGAGTCAGCGACAAAATTAACTTTATCAGAGGTAAGCTAGCTGCACTTACCGCTAGCCTAGCCCGCCCTATTTTCCCGTCCCGTACAAAGAAATGACTCTGGAAGCTTGTGGTCTGTGTGCGATTTTAAAGGAGTGTGATTGACAGGCCAATCGGAGAGCGAGCTTTCGGATATAAACACGGCGTCTTTCCAGTTTTATCATAATTCGGCAAAACGTTAGCATTCACGTAATTGTTTTTGAATGAAAGTCACACACAACGAACGCGGCACAATCAACAAACTGTGAGAAAATATAATAAATATAGAAATATTTGTGGTTAACGATCGTAAATCACAAATTTGAGTCAGCGACAACATAAGCTCTATTAGCGGTAAGCTAGCTGCACTTACCAAACTATGGACATTTTTGTAGTAAAACGAACAACATTTCCAAAGAGAAAAGTTTGTGGAGATGCAAGCTCGCTGACAGTAAGGATGCACATTTTTATTTGTGTTTCAGTGCAATTAAACATTTATAATAAAAAAACACAATTCATTTCAGTTTTATTTCGGCGTATCATGGTTTTAGATATTTGTAGGAAGATAAAGATCAAACTTGAGCAGCCAGTTCCTTCTACGTCCAGTTTGACTCCAGAAGGTCTAAAATTGTACCACAGTGTCACAAAACTCCGTCCTGACTTGGGACGGTCCAGCCACAGTCGCTCATTTGTTTCTCAAACTCAGATGATTCTTCTCTCCAAAATTCTCAGAAAAATCGTCTGTGTGATCCCTCAGTCGTCCAGGTCTGATCCACAGTAAAAGACGAAGTTTAAATCTGTCAACTGGACCAAAAGTTGTAGAAGTGAAGACGTTTCTCTGCTCGTCCAAGCTGCTTCTTCAGTTCTGGTCAGATTACTGCTGGACACTGAATTATATTTGTCTGAAACTGAAACTGTAAACAGCTTTTGTCTCCAGTTTCAGTCTTAACGTCCCTGTTCAACCTTTAATGGCCCTCCTATTGTTCTCTTTGTTCCTGTTTGCTTTGGGTCTGAGCATTGTCTCGTAACAATCAGAACAAAATACATAAAATCACATTTTTTACTCGATAGCCGCCATGTTTGTTTTGACACGAATGGATCACGCATCTCTCTGATTGGTTGGCCCGTGGCTCCAATTAACTTTTTATTGAAAAACTGTGTTCCTTCATTTCTCAGACTCACTTCGGTCTTTTTTTTATTTTTTGAGTTGAGTTTTTTATTGTGAGGTTTTTTGTTTGGTTGCTTTTTTAGTTATTTTTAGTGTATTTTTTTTGTTTATTTTCTTCATTTTTTGAGTTATTTTGAGTTTATTTTATTTTTAGTTGTTTTTAGTTTTTGTTGTTGTTTTTTTCATTATTTTGAGTTAATTTATTTTATGATTTGTTATATTGAGTTTTTTTTTATTTTAGTTTTTTTTATTTTTTGTTGAGTTATTTTTAGTTTTTTTAGTTTTAGTTTATTTTTTTATCGTATTATTATTATTATTATTTGTTATTTTGACTCTACATGATCCTGGTGTTTTTATTTCACTATTGTGTCTGTAAATCAAGATGTGAACATTAATAACAGACAAATCAGGCGCCTTCTTTCCCTGAGGTCGCTCCTGTTAGCGTTAGCAACAGGCTTGATTGACAGCGTTGCTAAGTGCCCACTTCCTGCTAAACCAATGGTGGAGCGTTACCTTCAACAGCCTCGCTCTGGATTGGCTCTTTGGTTGCTATGATACTCGTGATCAGAATACCAAATTTGGAACTCGACTCCAGATTAGCCGCTATAACTGCTAGCCTCGATTAGCTTCATTTTGGAGCTGAACGCCGTGGGTGACGTCACACTCACTCCGTCCACTTCTTTACGCCGTCTATGGTACAAAATCATGAGTGTGCACGTTCTCCCTGCGTCTGGGTGCGTTTCCTCTTAGTAATCCTCCAGCTAAGGTACTCGTGACCCATTTCCCGCGGTTCAAGACCTCGACGTGGTATTCTGGCCGTTTGGTTACCCACGATTCCTGACAGTTAGCGCGGGGCTGGAGGAGGCTAGCTTACCGTACGTGCTGACACATGGTTAGTCACTGCACTCACAGGTTCATGCCAGATTTAGTCAAGACTTTTGTGTGAAAAACTGTGTCAGAAAACAAACGTGTAGCTTCACAAACACCACCACATCACTGACCACTGTGTGACTGTGCGTGGATAAACGTGTGCAGAATCATACTGACCACATTAAATACAAATCAATAACATCTGCAGCTTTTTATCATCAAAAAAACATGTCAAAACCCAAAGGTAAACTGTCAAAACCAGACTCACAGAGACTTATCCTGCGTTTGTGTCCAGTAGATCAGACGACTGTAACGTCCTGATCACTGGACTCTCCAAACGAACCAGGAAGTACTTCAGACATGTGGCTCAGGACTAGAACCAGGAAGTACTTCACACATGTGGCTCAGGACTAGAACCAGGAAGTACTTCACACATGTGGCTCAGGTCTCTGGCTCCTGTGGCTCAGAGAAGAGACTAAACCTGGTGAATCAGTGTTTCAGTTTTCTGCAGCTAAAACCCGGAACATTCTTCCTGAAGATGTGACTCAGACCTCGACTTTGTTTAAATCAGTGTTTAAATCCAGGCTCAAAAACGTTGTGTTTATCTGTGACTGAAGGTTTATTCTGCCTCTTCTCTTTTAAAGTTAATTTTATGATGATTATTTATGTGTTTTTTTATGTCTTTCTCATTCTCTAGACCTGTTTGAGTTACTTTTCAGCGTTTACTCAATATCATGCTCAAAAATACCTTGAAACAATCTCCATCCTTGGTTTGAACATAGCCACCTCTCCACAGATCTGACTTGTCTGTGTGGATAGTTTGTTTTTACAGCACATTTAAAGCAACTTGAGCTGAACAAAGTGCTTCATATAAAAGTCAACAAAAAACATAAATATATATACTAAAACTGACACGATACATAGAAAAAAACACTAAAACACATGTATGTCCTGTGTAGTGTTAAATACCAGGGAGGAGAGGTGGGTTTAAAGCCACACTGAGGGACATTCAGAGCTCTAACATCTCAATGGAGACAAGGAAGTAGCAGACGTCCTATCAGAAATGTTCCATAGTGCATCTTTAGTGGTCCATGGGTCTAGATCATTATAAACAGATTCAGGTTCATTTCTGTCGTGTGACTTTTTTAATATCGATACCTGTGAAAAATGAGTATCTCGTTTCGATATTAGTTTTAGTATCGATTAGCAGCTGATTTGTGAGATTTTTGACAATCTCAGTCAAAGGAATGTGATCACGGAAACGTCCAGAGTCTGGGCTGAGTGGGAGACAGTGTTGACCTTTTGTTGACCTTTTGTTGACCTTTTGGTGACCTTCCAAAGGCAGCGATCGAGATGTGATTTTTATGTGATATTTATGTGATTGTGGAGTCGTCCAAACAGCTGCAGAGAGACGGGGTCACGCAGGGGTCAGAGGGGACCGGAGGAGACCGCAGGGGTCACCCACTGGACACAGAGGTCAACAGAGAGAGAGAGAGAGGAGAGAGAGAGGGAAGAGGGAGAGAGATGGAGAGACAGACAGAGAGAGAGAGAGAGAAAGATGGAGAGACAGACAGAGAGAGAGAGAGACGGAGAGACAGACAGAGAGAGAGATGGAGAGACAGACAGAGAGAGAGATGGAGAGACAGACAGAGAGAGAGATGAGAGACAGAGAGAGAGAGATATGGAGAGAGACAGAGAGATGGAGAGACAGACAGAGAGATGGAGAGAGAGAGAGAGAGAGAGGACTCACAGACTTGTCACAGGTCAACAGAGAGAGAGATGGAGAGAGAGAGATGGAGAGACAGACAGAGAGAGAGATGGAGAGACAGAGAGAGATGGAGAGACAGACAGAGAGAGAGATGGAGAGACAGACAGAGAGAGAGAGAGAGGGAGGAGTCATCGACCGGACACAGAGGTCAACAGAGAGAGAGAGAGAAGGAGAGACAGACAGAGAGAGAGATGGAGAGACAGACCGAGAGAGAGACAGAGAGATGGAGAGAGACAGAGAGAGAGAGAGAGACAGAGAGAGAGAGGACTCACAGACTTGTCACAGGTCAACAGAGACAGACAGAAGAACAAATATAAAACCACATAAAGTTGTAAACACAAATATCTCAGGCATCTTGTTTTTCTCCGAGCTCCAAACTTTTATGTCGTCTTGTGATTTGTGGGACGGTGAACGAGCCGTGACCTCCGTCGGGGATGACGTCAGCTCCGAGATGAGGCGTCACACGTGGAGGTCGCGGCGGTGTGGTGCTGTCGGTCCGTGGGGACGACTGAATCATCTCCTCACGAAGCTGCGGTTTTCAGGCTAAACTCTGACCTGGTTTTGTTGGTTTCATTTTAAAATCTGAACCTCAAACCCACAACTAAACCAGGAGGACAACAGTCTGACAGGATCACACAGTGGCTCAGTTGGTAGAGTGAATCCAGCTCCCACAAATGAATAATGAATGAATAAAATCAAAACGCTCTGTTCCACCTTGTGATGTCATCAAGTGGTAGTTGTTTTTTTTTTCAAGTTAACGGCTCCTTTTACCTTTAGTTCAGTTGTAGATTATCAATTATTCCAGAGCTGAAATGATCCAAAATGATTCTAGAAATGAAGGTGTGTGGAGTTTAAAAACACAAACACAGCGGAGCACTTCCTGTATCACCACTCGATGACATCACAAGGTGGAACAGAGTGTTTTCTTTAGAGCTTTAAGTCACGTTCTAACGCTGTTTCCTCCTCAAAAACAGACCTGGAGTTGTGTTTTGTTTCATTCTCACATGTTTGAGTCACACTTTATTATTAGTCTGTCACATCTACAAAGATCAAAATGAGACGTTCCACCTTGTGATGTCATCAAGTGGTAGTTTTTTTCAAGTGAACAGCTCCTTTTACTTTCATTTGAGTCGAGATTGTCCGTTCCAAAGCTGAAATTATCCGTGATTCTAGTGAAGGTCTGTGGAGTTTAAAAACACAATGTAGCACTTCCTGTATCGCCACTTGATGACATCACAAGGTGGAATGGAGTGTTTTCTTCTAGTTTTAAATCATGCTCTAATGCTGTTTCCTCTTTGAAAACAGACCTGGAGTTGTGTTTTGTTTCATTCACACATGTTTGAGTCACACTTTATTATTAGTCTGTTACATCTACAAAGCTCAAAATGCGACGTTCCACCTTGTGATGTCATCAAGTGGTAGTTTTAACAGGTTTTAACAGCTCGTTTTTACCTTTAGTTCAGTAGAAATGGGAAATTCTAGAGCTGAAATTATCCAAATGATTCTATAAATGAAGGTGTGTGGAGTTTAAAAACACAATGTAGCACTTCCTGTATCGCCACATGATGACATCACAAGGTGGAACAGAGAGTTTTTCAGTTTGACAAAATCCTAAATTTGCAGAGTTTGTGTGTTTTAAACATGTGTGAATGAAACAAAACACAACTCCAGGTCTGTTTTTGATGAGGAAACGACATTAGAACAGATTTTTAAAAATAGTGTAATACGAGCTCTTTAAAGTAAAAGTAATTTGAAGAACAAAAAAAAGACACAAAAATAATCCAAACTAAATCAAATCTGAAGGCGCTGCAAGAAACACAAACGTTCAAATCGCTTCATATCGTCGACATGAAGCTCAAGTCTCAAGGAAACACAACTTTTACTCGAGTAGGAGTACTGTTACTGCAATACAAATACCAAACTAGGAGTAAAAGTATGCAGTACGAAGCTATTCAAGTAAATCTAACTGCGTAAGTGAAGTATTTGAGCAGTACTGCAGTGTATATCTCCCATCTTTCCGTCCTCACAGTCTCAGAGCTGCATTCTCGGCCGCCTCTCGCGTTCTGGCCGCCGTTCAGGAGCTGCAGGGTGAACGGGAGGGCATCAGGGCTAAAAAGGCAGGCTACAGACGTTTACAATAAAAGAGTGTGATAAAGGATCAGATCATATCTCCAGAACACAGCGCAGAGCCGGGGTCGCGACCTCTGCCTCTTCCTGTGTCTGATATGAAAAGTGCATGTTTGGGTTCGGGCCCAACCACAGGAGCAGATACGAGTCGGAGCCGCGTCGGGGGCGAGCCGGAGCACATGGGGGAAGCGCGTTTGAAATGTGCGGCGCTGGAGAGGCTCCCGTCGGCTCGGATTATGCACCGTTTGTTATTGGGCTAAAACGAGCGGAGAACGCATTTTTACACTTTTTATAAACGTAAAATGTACAGTTTGAACTTTGAGAGAGTTTAAAATGTGAGAAAATGTTAACGCCTGTGTGAGAAAAGTGTATAAAGTGTGTGGTGAGGGGTTTTACAGACAAAAACATAGAGAAGAATGTAAAAAATAAAGCTGATACTACGCAGATTTCGCCTATTGCGGGTTATTTTCAGAACGTGACCCCCGCGATAAACGAGGGACCACTGTATTGTATGTCATCAGAGGTATAATACTCCCTACAACACTGTCACTGAAGATAAATAAACTTTTCTTGCGTGTTTTCGATTTTCGCTTAAAAAACCTTGAAAAACAGGCATCCCAACTGCAGATCTGACCCGTAACTTAGCCAAAATACATTAGTTTAACATCATACTGTGGAAAATTCCCGGCGAAGCGTAAGTTTTCTCGTTGATCCGTGTGACAAAAAGTGTATAAAGTGTGTGGTGAGGGGTTTTACAGCTGTGAAACATCTAGAATAATTGTAAAAAATAAAGCTGATACTTCGCCGATTTCGTTTATTGCGGGTTATTTTTGGAACGTGACCCCCAAAATTGCACTAAAAAAACATGAAAAAGTGAGACCGCGAAAGGTGAACCACAATATAACGTTTCCTCATCACAAACAGACCTGGAGATGTGTTTTGTTTCATTCACAAATGTTTAACACACAAACCCTGCAGATTTAGGCTGAGTTCTTCTCTCAGACTGAAAACACTCTGTTCCACCTTGTGATGTCATCATGTGGTGATACAGGAAGTGCTCCATTGTGTTTTTAAACTCCACACACCTTCACTAGAATCATCTGGATCATTTCAGTCCTGGATTTGCCAAATATCTCGACTGAACTAAAGGTAAAAGGAGCCATTCACTTGAAAACTAATAGTACTAAGTCAGGTCTGTGGAAAGGCGACCCCACTCCCAGTAAAACTGCATCCCCTCTCTCTCTCTCTCTCTCTCTCTCTCTCTCTTTCTCTCTGTCAACACCATCCCTTCATCTATTTCCTCTATTACCATCCTCCCCCATCTCTGTACTACCTCTCTCTCTACCTGCCTCCTCTCTCTCTGTCACTACAATCTCTCCATCCTTTCTCTCTTTCTTCCTCCCTTCTCTCTCTTTCTATGTCACCACCATCTCTCTTTCTCTCACTGTCACCCCCATCTCTCCCTCCTCTCTCTTCTCTTTCTATTCACCACTCTCCCTCTCTTTCTCTTTCTCTCTGTCACCAACATCCCTTCATCCCTCTTTTCTCTCTCTCTATTTCCCCTATTCCCATCCTCCCCCCTCTCTCTCCCTCCTTTCTCTCTCTACCTCCCTCCTCTCTCTCTATGTCACTACTATCTTTCCCTCCTCTCTTTTCTCTTTCTATTCACCACTCTCCCTCTCTTCTCTCTCTCTCTCTCTCGCTCGTCTCTCTCTATGTAACGCTCCGTTCCACCTTGTGATGTCATCAAGTGCTCCGCTGTGTTTTTAAACTCCACACACCTCCATTTCTAGAATCATTTGGCTCATTTCAGCTTCTGGAATTCCCACTGTCGACTAAAACAAAACCGAAAACGCAGCTGTTCACTTGAAACCTGCCACTTGATGACATCACAAGGTGGAACGCCGCATTTTGATCTTTGTAGACGTTACAGACACGCGTGAACGAAACAAAACACAACTCCAGGTCTGTTTTTGAGGAGGTAACAGCATTAGAACACAACTTAAAGCTCACAAGAAAACACTCTGTTCCACCTTGTGATGTCATCGTGTGGTGATACAGGAAGTGCTCCACTGTGTTTGTGTTTTTAAACTCCACACACCTTCATTTCTAGAATCATTTGGATCATTTCAGTCCTGGAATAGTTGACAATCTACAACTGATGTAAAGGTAAAAGGAGAAAAAAAACTCCCACTTGATGACATCACAAGGTGGAACGCCGCATTTTGATCTTTGTAGACGTTACAGACACGAGCGAACGAAACAAAACACAACTCCGGGTTCGCTTTTTTGAGGCGGTAACACCTTTATAACTCGACTTAAAGCTTCGGGTTTTAGCGTAACGCGGGACCTTTAAACCCCCCGGATCTCGACGCTAACTCCGCCGTGACCTCTCCTGACCCGGGATCTGATTAAACCCGTGCCCAAACCTTCCATTACAAACCGCGGAGAGCAACACTGGATACTCCCGACTGTTCTGGAGCCAGCGCGAGTCACAGACCGTGTTATGCTCCAGGTATATTAATGGAAAATAGGTTGGATATTACCGCAGTGGGCCCAGGACACGCTGCATAAATTGGGGTTAGTGTAAAACCATAAAGGAGCCATTTTAGATCAAAGTATGTCTGTACGCGGCGCTGATCTGATTTCCACATGCTCCTCTGATGTCTCTGCTACGCTCAGAAACCAAGAAATAAAGCACTTTTACGAAATATTCCAGCCCAGAGCAAAGAAAAACACGAAAGCTGCTAGATTTACAGTCGTCCCGAAGAATTAAAGACACAAAATATCTCTAAAAGTTTGGACTCGAGCCTCCGGATTTAAATAACTGTCTGTTTGACCACGATCGATGTTGATGGTTTTGTATCAGTGGAGCAGTTTTTGGAATCAAAGGTTTATCTTCAGGACGTTGTGTTTTAAAGCGGACGTATGACGGCGTTTTCTGATCTGTGTGAAAATGGTGTTTTCTCGTCACAAACAGACCTGGAGTTGTGTTTTGTTTTTGTTTTTTTGTTTTTTGTTTAATTCATACATGTTTAACACGCAAAAAGTTCTTCTCTCAAACTGAAAACGCGACGTTCCACCTTGTGATGTCATCGCGTGGTGATACAGGAAGTGCTCCGCTGTGTTTGTGTTTTTAAACTCCACACACCTTCATTTCTAGAATCATTTGGATCATTTCAGTCCTGGAATTATCATTATCTCTACTGAGCTAAAGGTAAAAAGTTGATGCTAACATGAAAATTACCACTTGATGACATCACAAGGTGGAACGTCGCATTTTGAGGTTTGTAGATGTAACAGACTAAAAATAAAGTGTAACTCAAACATGTGTGAATGAAACAAAACACAACTCAGGTCTGTTTTTAATCAGGAAACAGCGTTAGAACGTGACTTTAAGCTCACAATAAAACGCTCTGTTCCACTTTGTGATGTCATCAAGTGGTAAGTGGCGATACAGGAAGTGCTCCACTGTGTTTTTAAACTCCACACACCTTCATTTCTAGAATCATTCAAATGATTTCAGCTCTGGAGTTACCAATTTCTACAAAACAAAAGGTAAAAAGGAGCTGTTTACGTCATAAACTACCACCTGATGACATCACGAGGTGGAACGTCGCATTTTGAGCTTTGGAGATGTGACAGACGAATAATAAAGTGTGACTCAAACATGTGCGAATGAAACAAAAACACAACTCCAGGTCTGTTTTTGAGACTTAAAGCTTCACAAGAGTCAATTTTGCGTAATACAGCACCTTTAATAACAATATTTACAATCATAATTTTAAAGATGCACTGCGTAACTTTTCGGGTGGAGGGTTCACTTTCCTCGGAGTCGTTTATCGCTTTGGCCAAAATGTTCTGCAGTAGGGCATTTTGTCAATAGTAGACTTAGTTACGGTGAAAAATATTAGTAGCAGGAGCTAAATCTGGTACAAATCATCTTCTTTTTTTTATAAGATTAATGCATTTGTCCGTGGTCCCTGACAAATAAAGAATAAAAAAAGAATAAATACAGAAAGAAAGATCCAGACAGTGTTTTTTTGTTTTTTTGTTTTTTTTTTATCAAACACACCTTGAAACACTAGACGGTTAATTAATAGATTCGATACTTCTTCTTCTTCTTCTTCTTCTTCTTCTTCTTCTTCTTCTTCTTCTTCTTCTTCTCCTTCTTCTCCTCCTCCTCCTCCTCCTCCTTCTTCTTCTTCTTCTTCTTCTTCTTCTTCTTCTTCTTCTCTTCTTCTTCTTCTTCTCCTCCTCCTCCTCCTTCTTCTTCTTCTTCTTCTCTTCTTCTTCCTCTTCTCCTTCTTCTTCTTCCTCTTCTCCTTCTTCTTCTTCTTCTCCTCCTCTTCTTCTCCTCCTCCTCCTTCTTCTTCTCCTCTTCTTCTTCTCCTCCTCCTCCTTCTTCTCCTCTTCTTCTTCTTCTTCTTCTCCTCTTCTTCTTCTTCTTCTTCTTCTTCTTCTTCTCCTCTTCTTCTTCTTCTTCTTCTTCTTCTTCTTCTTCTTCTTCTTCTCTTCTGTTCAAATCTTGGGAAACGTTGGTAAAAATTAAACCAGTCCTGTTGTGCTTGTGTCTCTATGGTTCTCATCTCTGACTCTGTGGATCATTTTGTTTTATTTTCACATTTTAAAACACAATCTCCATCTAAAACACATGTGTCAAACTCAAGGCCCGTGGGCAAAATGTGGCCCTACAGATCATTTTATGTGGCCCTCGACAGGGTAAATCAAAAAGTCTGATGGTCTGAGTTACACAGACATATTTTCACATCTACACAAAGTAAGTAATAAATACAGAAACAGTTAATTAAAAAAAAAAAAAAAAAGTGAAAATGTGTTTGACGCCCCTGATCTAAAACGACTTCATAAAAGAAACAAATCTGCAGCGTCCAATGGGAACTGATGTCTCTCTGTCTCCCCCATCCCTCCCTCCTCTCTCTTCTCTTTCTATTCACCACTCTCACTCTCTCTCCCTATCTCTCGCTCTCTTTCTCTCTGTCAACACCATCTCTTCATCCCTCTTCTCTCTCTCCTTTCTCTCTCTCTACCTGCCTCCTCTTTCTCTCTCTCTCTCTCTCTATTTCCCCTATTCCCATCCTCCCCCCTCTCTCTCCTTTCTCTGTCTCTCTACCTGCATCCTCTCTCTCTCTCTGTCACTATAATCTCTCCCTCCTTTCTCTCTCTCTTCCTCCCTCTTCTCTCCCTCCTCTCTCTTCTCTTTCTATTCACCACTCTCCCTATCTCTCTCTCTTTCTCTCTGTCAACACCATCCCTTCATCTATTTCCCCTATTCCCATCCTCCCCCCTCTCTCTGCCTCCTCTCTCTCTCTATTTCTCTCTCTCTCTCTATGTCACTACAATCTCTCCTTCCTTTCTCTCTCTCTTCCTCCCTCTTCTATCTCTCTCTCTGTCACCCCATCTCTCCCTCCTCTCTCTCTATTTCCTCTATTCCCATCCTCCCCCTATCTCTCTCTACCTCCCTCCTCTCTCTCTATTCACCACTCTCCCTCTCTTCTCTCCCTCTCTTCTCTCTCTCTTCTCTCTCTCGCTCGTTAGAAAATTGGTGTCCAATGGGAGCTGACGTCGCCGTAAACGCCGTCATAACAAAGCGCCGTGGGGCTGTTGGCGCCCCCTGTGGACAGCTGCACATCACACTAGCAATACTTTTAAAAAATTGGTTCAAAAATGACGACGCAACGCTAACGAATTCTACGAGTATCATCAATTAAGAAAATAAAACTGGAGAAGGAAGTGCGTACGTCACAGTGGACGTGTCACAGTGGACGTGTCACAGGGGGGCGTGTCACAGGGGGCGTGTCACAGGGGGCGGGTCACAGGGGGCGTGTCACAGGGGGCGGGTCACAGGGGGTGGGTCACAGGGGGCGTGTCACAGGGGGCGGGTCACAGGGGGCGTGTCACAGGGGGCGGGTCACAGGGGGTGGGTCACAGGGGGCGTGTCACAGGGGGCGGGTCACAGGGGGCGTGTCACAGGGCGCGTGTCACAGGGGGCGTGTCACAGGGGGCGTGTCACAGGGGGCGTGTCACAGGGGGCGTGTCACGGGTCGCGTGTCACAGGGGGTGTGTCACAGTGGGCGTGTCGCAGTGGGCGTGTCACAGGGCGCGTGTCACAGTGGGCGTGTCACAGTGGGCGTGTCGCAGTGGGCGTGTCGCAGTGGGCGTGTCGCAGTGGGCGTGTCACAGTGAAGGTGAAAACGGGGATTTATCGACAAAATGGCGTCTCGAAAAAAGTTGACTAAAGATCAAACTCAAATACGAATCACTCCAAATACAACTTGAGGCGAGAAAATGGCGTAAAAAAACTATTATTAAATTAAAACCTCTGACAAATCGATTTTTCAGATTTAATAAAAGCTAAACTTGCGCTTACACCAACAAAAACACTTTCTCTACTTCCTCCGATTAACTCCGATCACACTTTCGTTGCGTGTGAGGCGTTTCGTTTCTCCGCACCTCCGCGTCTTGACGACCCTCGTTAACTTCAAAAACACATTCTTTTTCTGTTTATGGCATATTTCGGAGAGCGCATTCCTGGCTCCGTTTACGACCGATCGCGTTCTTAATTTCTCCGTCGGCGATCGCGCCCATGTGCTTGTAAACCGCGGCTGATAAAAATACCTTTCGTATTAACACTCGGGGCCGACACTCGGGCTGAGCGGCGGCGCAGGTGGGAGAAATAGTTGTAATGCCTCGTTGATGTGAAAGTGAGGTTGGCCAGCGGCTTTAAACGATCGCAGTCGTTTCAGAGGTGAGCGAGCGGTCAGCGCGGTTTTGTAATGTCAAACAAAGGCTACGCGGGCTACGCTAACGAAAAAAGGAGCGGCGCGATTGGCCTAAAAACGTATCCACGCCGCAAACTCCGCTGAGATGTGTTTGTAATCAGAAACACCTGGGCAGTCCTGTGTGATGTCACCAGCTACTTGGAATTGCAAAGGTCACTGAAGCAGCACAAACTCAGATCTACTTATTTTTAACTCTTTTTATTATGTTTTTGTAATATAGAACAAACAAAAAAAGAAAAAAATGTAATAAAAAATATATATATAAATAAAATAATAATAATAATAATAATAAAGAAAATTATTAAAAACAAAAAAATAATAATTAAGATAAAAATACAAAATGAATAAATAAGAATAAAAATAATAATACAAATAATAATAATAATAATAATGATAAAAATAAAAAAAATAAAAAATAAAGATAAAAATACAAAATAAATAAATAATAACAAATATAATAATACAAATAATAATACAGATGATAATAATAATAATAATAATAATAATAATAATTATAATAATAATTATAATAATAATAGTAGTAGTAGTAGATATAAAAAATAAATAACAAAACTAAATACCTGCGCATACACACATACATAAACACATATATACATACACATACAAATCTATACACATATTTATACATTTATACACATAGGAAGATGTGTATTTCTTCCTATGTATTTATAAATATTTATCAATATTTATCTATTATTAAAATAATCAATAAAAAGCTGCCAGATGGTATAAAAAAAACTCTGTTTGTTTTTTTAGTTGTAAGTGTTGAATTATGTCTCTCAGAAGATTTTGGTGAGTTTGGGTTTTTTTGCTTTTCCAGTTCAATAAAATGAAGCGTCTGTCCAACAGTGTAACGTAACTCAAGATATTCTTTTGTTTGTTTGTTATTAAGGCACAAAATTTACAGTAGATGCTCCAAAAAGTGCCATTAGATTGAGGTATTTTTGAGTAGAAAGCTGCACATTTACGGGTTTGGCATTAAAATTTGCCGAAAACGACTATTGATTTGGCATTCCACGGTGTCCTCTATCGCCCTCTACTGTTTTCTTGTGTTTTTTTTTGAGTATTTAGTGTCAGAAAAGCGCTTAACAAGTCCCGTGTGTTACTACTATCCTCTGTGGAGTTTGCTTGTTCTCTCTGCATCTTCCTCTGGCAACTCGTTACTCAAAAAATACGTAATGCGGAAACCTCTTCTGAAAGATAAGGTATCGTAAGGAAAGGTTAAGCGTCCCTGTAATCGCACGGATAGCGGCCTTAGCGGTTTTGACGAGGAACAGAGCAGAGACGACGTGTCCAGGGCAAACCCAAGTGTATTTATTTCCCACATCGACAAAAAAAAAGACAAAAATAACGGCAAAAGTAACGTCCTGTCCACTCGGTTCTTCCTCGAGCGAACGTCCTCTCCCTTAATTGGTTCACTCCCAGGTAAGTTTCAGCAAATCTAATAATAAAAAGTTGTTAAAAGTCATCTTCAGCCAAACATTTAATCTTTATTCAGTCAAATCTGTTAATAAAATAGAGCTCTGTTTTACTTTATGAGTGTTCACTGTAGAAAACGAAGGGAGGAGTGTCCAAAATACTTTAGTTTTTTGTATCTACCATATTTTTCACATTATAAGTCTCACTTTTTTATCATAGTTTGACCAGAGGTGCGACTTATACTCAGATGTGACTTATATCTGCACTATAAGTTTTTGATTTTTTCATTATTATGCATTTTTTGACTTATCCTCCAGTGTGAACTATACTCCGGAAAATACAGTAGATACAAAAAGCTAGAACATTTTGGACACCGCTCCTCCTCCTCCTCCTCCTCCTCCTCCACCTCCGCCGCCACCTCCGCCGCCACCCCACACAGTCGTCTGCCCCGGAACCTTCTTCAGTTGCTCCGGCTCCAGGGGGGACTCATGACTGTAACACCTAAGATGGCCGACCACATTGGTAAGTAGAAATTTGAAACAATTCAATTACGACAAATTCTACGGAGCCCCACATAGGACACTTGCGAAATATAATATTAACGCGTGGCCATGAGATAATATCACGTTCCCACATTATATTATCTTGAGGGAACGCGTTAATTATCACAAGGGAACGAGTTAATTAAGACATGTGCAGATATAACCGTCCAAAGTGAGTGTTGCTAATATGTCGTTGTAGCTCATCCCCAGCGTTTTTATTTTTTAAGTTAAATATCTCGTGAAAATACATGTATAGCAATGATTATTACATATTTTTGACAAGCAGGTACAGCAGGCGACCTCTTGGTGGCGCACATGTGCTAGAAGTACAGGTAGAAAAGGAAGCGCGGTAAAAAGAAGGGAAGAGAGGCTCGTATGTGATCGGGACAGGACGTTAAAATCAAACATTATTTTATGCTGCGGATGAGCTACAGTGACATGTTAGCAACGCTGCTTTGGACAGTTATATGTTAAGAAAAAGACATTTGATGAGGATTTCTGCGCATGTCTTAATTAAGTCGTTCAAGAAAGAAAATATCTCGTTCCCTCAAGATATTTAACTCGTTCCCTCAAGATATTATCTCGTGGCCACGCGTTAATATTATATTTGGCAAATGTCCTCTGTGGGGCTCCATATTTTTCTGATGCATTTATACTTGTATGTTTTTCTTCCAGGCCACATTTACCTACAACAATCTCAACCAATAAACATTTAACCCTTGTGTCAAAAAAAAAAACAACTCTGTCATTTCTTAATAAAATGGGTTGAAAATTCAGCCACTTGTTCATTTTGATGATTTCTATCAAAAATGAAAAAAAATAAATAAAAATTGATTGCACAGTAAGAATTTAAAGAAAACACAGTGTGGATCGTTTCAGCCAGTCTGGAGTTGTCAATCTTCTACTGAACTAAAGGTAAAAGGAGCTGTTAATGTGAAAACTGCCACTTGATGACATCACAAGGTGGGACAGAGCATTCCGATCTTGGGCGTACGTTTACTACTATTTGACTAATGTTTTTATCAAAGTAACAGTACTCTTGAGTAAAAGTTTTCATCACTCTTCCCGCAATTTTTTTTTAATTTTTTTGATTTATGTATTTATTTTTTGTCTATATTTGTGAGTAAATTAAAGCGGACGTATGACACTATTTTCCGATCTGTTCTAATGTCGTTTCCTCGTCACAATCAGACCTGGAGTTGTGTTTTGTTTCATTCAAACATGTTTAACGCACAAACAAACCTCCATATTTTAAAACCTCCATATTTAAAAACACTCAGTTCCACCTTGTGATGTCATCATGTGGTAAAACAGGAAGTGCTTCACTGTGTTTTTAAACTGCACACACCTTCATTTCTAGAATCATTTGGATCATTTCAGCCAATCTGGAGTTGCCCAATCTTCTACTGAACTAAAAGTAAAAGGAGCTGTTAACGTGAAAACTACCACTTGATGACATCACAAGGTGGAACGTCGCATTTTGAGCTTTGTAGATGTTACAGACTAATAATAAAGTGTGACTCAAACATGTGTGAATGAAACAAAAACACAACTCCAGGTCTGTTTTTCGAGACTTAAAGCTTCACACGAGTCCATTTTTGCGTAATGCAGCACCTTTAATAACAATATTTACACTCATGATTTTAAAGCTGCACTGTGTAACTTTTCAGGCCGAGGGTTCACGTTCCTTGGAGTCATTTATCGCTATGGCTGGAATGTTCCGTAGTATGGCATTTTGTTACTTGTGGACTTAGTTACGGTGGGAAAAGGAACCTGTTGCTGTTTTTTCAATTAAAGTATTAGCGGCAGGAGCTAAATCTGGAACAAATCGTCTCTTGTTTTGTAAGATTTTGTAAGAATAAAGAAAGAAAAATGAAAGAAAAATCACCAATACTGAGCTTGTGTCTCTATGGTTCTCATCTCCGTGGATCATTTTGTTATAATTTACACATTTTAAATCACAATATTCATCTAAAACGACTTAATAAAACAAACAAATTCACTGATATCCGCGTTAGAAAATGGCGGTGTCCAACGGGAGCTGACGTCGCCTTAAACGTCGTCACAACAAAGCGCCGTGTAGCCGTCGGCGCCCCCTACGGATCACACGTCACACTAGCGAACCGCACTTTTTTTGTTTGTTTTTAATTCGTACCAAAATGACGAATCCTACGAGTATCACCGATTAAGGAAATAAAACTGGAAAACGAAGTGCGTACGTCACAGCGGAGGTGAAAACGAGGATTGTTCTACAAAATGGCGTCTTGAAAATACAAAAAAACCACCACTCAAACACGCACAAATCACTCCGACACGTTTAAACGCTTCGTAAAGTCGATTCTTCGGGATAAATCCGCTTTAACCTCCTGAGACCTGGTGTCCTCATCTGTGGACAACACCTTTTGGGTTGTTTAGGCCACAGTGCAAATTTTTAGAACAAGAACATGTTCAATTTTGAATATTTCTAGGAGTTTAGAATATTTATTTTTATTTTTTTTTTATTTTTATTTGATTAGATTTTTTAAAATTATTATTATTTATTTGATTAGATTTTTAAAAATTGTTTTTAATTAATTTATTTTATTTTAATTAATTAATTTATTTTTATTTTTTATATTTTTGTGTTTTTATTTGTTTTATTATTTTATTATTTATTGTATTTTAATTTATTTATTTTATTTTAATTTATTTATTTTATTTTATTTATTTATTTGTATTTGATTTTATATTTTTTGTCTTTTTATTTGTTTTATTATTTTTTATTTTATTTTTTTATTGTATTTTAATTAATTTATTTATTTTATTTATTTTTATTTTTATATTTTTGTGTTTTTATTTGTTTTATTATTTATTATTTTATTATTTATTGTATTTTAATTTATTTAGTTTATTTGATTTTATATTTTTGTATTTTTTGTATATTTATTATTATTATTTTTTTATTATTGTTATTGTCATTTTGCTTTTTACAATATATGTGTTCAACCACTTAATAGTTTTGCAAATAAAGTCCTGCAAGAGCTCGGGTCTCAGGACGTTAAACTGCTCTTTCTCTCCGTCTGCCAACCTTTAAATCCTTCCAGTCCTACACATTTACGAAAACGACTTGACCCCGTCCGTACAGCTCCGGCTCTCCCTCCCCCGCAGGCCGCACGTCGCCGCAATCGCCATCTGTCCGAAACCACTCTCACGTTCTCCCCGTTTCCCTCCTGACGTCCTCCTCAAACAAAAGCTCAAAGTGCAAAACCAAAATACTGCTTACGTTTTATCTGTGTAAATCTTTTCTGACCGTGGCTTCCTGCGTAATTGTAGGTTCGGGGCCACGGAAAAACCGCCAGACAATAAACACGAAATCCCCCGACGGAGCGGAAGAATCGCCGTGATGAATTTGTTTTCTATTGATTCTGATTCACACAATATGGTTTACGTTTTGTGTGTGTTAAATAAAATAACTGAATCGATATTTTTGGCCGCGCGTTTACGAAATCCAAAGGGAACCCGACCCGTTCTTTTATTCAAAACACAACCCCCCAATCGGAAGACCTTAAGTAGCCCAATTTCCACTCCGGAGAGGATCAATGGGGAGAATTTAAGAGGAATTTCCAAGATTAAACACGTGAATTGTGTGCGAGGACGGCCTGCTTTTTGCCACTAGAAAGACGCGATGACAGATTCGCTTTGGTCTGTGAATTATCGAGTGTCCCGGGACGTTTGGGAAGGAACCCGGAGACGGAAAACATGCGCCACCAGGTTCATCTTTTGGCTGTGATCCATGAGAAGCTTTTAAAGTTAGCAGGGATAGCGGTTTACCTTCAGGAACATGTGGACGAGAGGTACGGGACGCGTCTGCGGAGTCTCTGGTCTTTACGCGGAGGAGACAGTAACACTGTCCATGTCCCGGCGCAGCTCCAGTCAAGGCTGGGACGGGATCGCGTTTCGTTTTTTTGTGTGGAGATTTTAACCTTATTTTAACTTTTATTCTCGTCAGATACCTGCAGTTAAAGGGGCTGTGCCTGATTTCAAGCTATGAATCAGGAGCATAGCTAACGCGCTAGCTGACGCGGTACAAACAGGAAGTCGGCTCCATCGACTCTGGCTCTAATTCACTTTCTATTGAAAAACTGTAAAACTGTGTCCTCTCTCTGTCTCTGCTGCTTCAGACTTGTCATTTTGGTCTTAAATGTTCAGATTAAGCCGCTCTACATGATTTTTTTGGGGGGGGTTTGGGTTTTTTTTGTTATTTTGAGGTTGTTTTGTTTTTAATTTTTTAGTAGTTTTTTTTTGTTGAGTTGTTTATTTTGAGTTGTTGTGTTTCTTTGTTGTTGTTTTTTTGAGTTATTTTTAGTTTATATATATATATATATATTTTTTTTTTAAAGTTTATTTTCTTGATTTTTTTAGTTATTTTGAGGTGTTTTTTTATAGTTATTTTGAGTTGATTTATTTTATGATTTGTTATATAGAGTTATTTATTTATTTTTTGCATTATTTTATTAATTTCTTTCTCTAATTTTTTGTTTTTTGAAAAACTGTGCTCTCTCTCTCTGTCTCTGCTGCTTCAGACTCATTTTGGTCTTAAATGTATTAACCCGCTCTACATGATCCTGGGTTCATTTTTTATTATTATTATTATGAGGGGTTTTTTTCTTTGGTTTTTTTGTGTTTTGGGTTGGGTTTTTTTAGTAGAGTTGAGTTGTTTATTTTGAGTTTGTTTTTTTGTTTTGTTTTTTTTGAGTAATTTTGAGTTTATTAATTTTTTATTTTATTTTATTCATTTTTTGAGTTTCTTTTTTTATTATTTTGAGTTGATTTATTTTATGATTTGTTATATTTTTTTGGTTGTTTTTTTAAGTTATTTTGAGTTTTTTTCTTTTTTATGTTGTTTTAAGTTTTTTTTTGTCTATTTTTTGTTTGCTGCTGCTGTCAGACTCATTCTGGTCTTAAATGTTCGTATTAACCCTCTACATGATCCTGAGGTTTTTATTTCACTTTTGTGTCTGTAAATCAAGATATGAACATTAATAACAGACAAATCAGGTCCTTCTTTCCCCGACGTCACTCCTGTTAGCGTTAGCAACAGGTTTGATTGACAGCGTACGAACTTTTAGCCTCGTCGGAGTTTGAACCAATCACAGTGTTCCTTATTCCTCCAGACTCCGCCCACTTCAGCAGCTCTATTTCAAATGTCTTTTTTATTTGAGTTTAGTCGTTTAGTCCCAGTTTAAAATCACTTTTAAATACCAGGGCTGAGGTGTGATAACTCATTCGACGCCAGAAAACGTTACAAAAGCTCTTTAAAAAGTGCAAAAGTGGCTCCGAGTCGAGTGGCGATCACACGTGTTTGTGTTTTGTGACGTGTGCGACTCAACCGTGCGTGTAATTGTGAAACGGCTCTGAGTGTTTGATCTCTCTGGGGGAAGGAAATCCAATAACCAACGACATTTTGATACAGAACATACAGTTTAAACCCAGGGTCGTTTTATCATCGCTCTCAGGCTGAGGATGGGAAAACAGCAAAGACGCGCAGCCACGAGGTTCCCGGTTCAGATCTCAGACAAGAAAGAAACGAAAAATCGATATTAAAACGTTTAGTAGATTCTTATTTACTAAAAAAGTCTCACAGGAGAAAAATGAACCTTTCCTGAGTCGATTTGAACTGATTTTGTATCAGAAAAGTATCGATTAGAGTATCGATTCTTCAGTATCGATATTGAGTCTGACATTTTTGTTATCGTGACGACACTTTAAACATTTGCAGGGAGCTAACGCTAAAGAACGGCAAACGCTAAAGAACGGCTAACGCTAAAGAACGGCTAAAGAACGACTAATGCTAAAGAACGGCTAACGCTAAAGAACGACTAACGCTAAAGAACGGCAAACGCTAAAGAACTGCTAATGCTAAAGAACGACTAACGCTAAAGAACGGCAAACGCTAAAGCACGGCAAACGCTAAAGAACGGCACACGCTAAAGAACGGCACACGCTAAAGAACTGCTAACACTAAAGAACGACTAAGGCGAAAGAACGACTAATGCTAAAGAACGGCTAACGCTAAAGAACTGCTAACGCTAAAGAACAGCTAATGCAAAAGAACGGCTAACGCTAAAGAACTGCTAACACGAAAGAATGGCTAACACTAAAGAACGACTAAGGCGAAAGAACGACTAACGCTAAAGCACGGCAGACGCTAAAGAACGGCTAACGCTAAAGCACGGCTAACGCTAAAGCATGGCAAACGCTAAAGCACGGCAAACGCTAAAGCACGGCAAACGCTAAAGCACGGCTAACGCTAAAAGACGGTTAGTGCTTCATTTTAACTACACTTTAATGAGCCTCAACAAACGTGAAGAAGAACGTAACTTTTCGTGGTGAAACGGGCCCGACGTGGTCAAAATCGGACTTAGACGCCGATAAATTCCCAATTAATAAAGTTTATTACAGCTCAGCGTGGAAAAATAATGCAAATTTACAACAATTAACGGTGCAAAACTAAAGCAAAAGTGACAGAAATTAAGAAACTAAGGGGGGAAAAAAAACACATGTACACAGCTCCCTGATTCTGCTGAAAGCTGGACGCGCTCTGCTTTTATACGCTCTCAAATCAGAAGCTCCGCCCCCAGGTAAACGCCATTTACGTCTCAGTTACGGCAGGTACAACTTTAGCAGGAAATCATCACACTGTGGACTTACGAGAGACGAACATCCCTTTAACTCAAAAAGTGTTTAAAATAAAGTGTTACGTACCCGTCCTGTTCACTGCGGGTGGGTCTGGGTAAGCGGTGGGTGGATCCGCTTGCCCAGATATGTCACTTTTTACGTAAAATTAGCATAAAAGCATGTTGTTTTTTCATTTGAGTTGCGTTTAAAGCTCTGAAACACTTACGTACACTCGTTTTTACTTTGAGCGGACCCAGTACGGCATAAAATCGCCGCTAACCTGGAGCGGCTAGCGATCAATTTTGTGGTTTATTTTTCTATTATCTAGGAGTTTAATTTGTATCCGCTTTTGAAAATTATTTTGTAAGAATAAATCTACTGAGAGGCACGTAACGATAAAACTATAAACACTTAAAGATTGAAAGAAAAACACAAAGACATGGAAAAATAAATAAATAAATAACGTAACCCACGACAACAAACAAGGCTTTAAAAATGGCCGACATAGGAACGTAGGCCACGCCCCCTCTGTGTCTGGAGATTCAGGTAAAAATAGATGGATATTTTAAACTAAATTGACTAAAAATAACCAAATAAAACATCTTTAAAGTAACAGGTGTGTGTGGCGTTTAAATTAAAGGTCGACCGACTGAAAAACAAAACAAAACAAACCCGGGATTGTTCTGTTTTTGTTGTAAATTGAAACATTATTGGCAAAGAACAAATGTGAATAAACCGAATTATGTTGATATTAAATAAAGAAACAGGGATGATTATGGTTTAGTAACGACTTAAATAATATCCTCACAATTAAAGCTACAGTGTGTAACTTTCTGGAGGTGGCACATCGCCTGTTTGATTCTGTGGAAATAGAAATAATCCGGAACATTTTCCTTAGCGATAGATGAGTTTTATGAGCTTAAACTCCGCCCACAAATACGTTTCAAATAGAGGTGCTAAACTGGGCGGAGTCTGGAGGAGTAAAGGGGAGGAGTTGGGGAGGGGAGGAGGGGCGGGGTCTGGAGGTATAAGGACCAGTCTGATTGGTCTAACACAGGGCTGTCCAAACTAAGGCCCAGGGGCCAAATGCGGCCCTCGGAGTAAATTTTGTCGGCCCTCATGCCTCATCAGGAAGTATTTTTTACTACAAATTGAAGAGATTCTACTTCTATCGACGTAAAAATAATCTTCCGTGTCTTATTAAAAATTAAATGCGCCGTTTGACTCGTTGTGTCGTCCTCCGCTTCAAATATGTTTCAGTGTGCGGCCGTCGGTGAAAAAGGTTTGGACACTCCCGGTCTAACAGGTGTCCGCACTTCAAACTCCGCCCCTGGAGCCAGGTGTTTGTGATCAAAAGCATCTGTCTGTAATCAAGTCAGTCTTTTGTGACGTCACCTACTACTTGAAATCGCCGAGGCCGCTGGAGGGGGGCTGGGGGCTGGCCTTTTTCCTAATTTATTTCTAAAAATGTTTTTGAACTGTCAGTCAACGTAACGCCCAAACATATTTTCGCTCCACACAAATGTAAGGGGATTATTCAGACTTGTTTTTGTGTTTTGGTTAAAATGAAAAAATATGATCATGGGAACGAAGCTCAAAGAAACATCTGCTCTGAAACGACGGTATTACACACGGACCTTATGCACTCAGAGCATCCGACGTATTCACCACGATGAGTTTGTAAGCTCTTTTTACTAGTGTCACAGATGGCAAAATAAACAACAACTAGCATGCTAACAGTACACTTCTATGGGGTATTAAACAGGAGGTATTTACTTCTATGTGGTATTAAAGAGGAGGTATTTACTTCTATGGGGTATTAAACAGGAGGTATTTACTTCTATGGGGTATTAAAGAGGAGGTATTTACTTCTATGGGGTATTAAAGAGGAGGTATTTACTTCTATGGGGTATTAAAGAGGAGGTATTTACTTCTATGGGGTATTAAAGAGGAGGTATTTTACTTCTGTGGGGTATTAAAGAGGAGGTATTTACTTCTATGGGGTATTAAAGAGGAGGTATTTACTTCTGTGGGGTATTAAAGAGGAGGTATTTACTTCTGTGGGGTATTAAAGAGGAGGTATTTACTTCTGTGGGGTATTAAAGAGGAGGTATTTACTTCTGTGGGGTATTAAAGAGGAGGTATGTACTTCTACGGGGTATTAAAGAGGAGGTATTTACATGTTTTATTAGTTTCAGTTTCGTCTCCTCGCACTTCGCTCTCTGTGCTAAGCCCCCCCCCTTCAGAGCACTATCACAATCAGCCGCATCGCACTAATAAAACTCCTACACATCACACCAGGTTTGTGAAGTCGTAGTGCACAGTTTCGTATCATGTTTTTGCATATTCATGGAGGATTGTCGTGTGGGAGCGTGGGCGATGTCAGCTCGCGGGCGGAGCCTCGTACGGAATCTCACAGCTTAAACGCAAAGGCGAGATCTCTAGATTACTCAGACATGCGCGGACCACGTTTTTTCGACGACGGAACAGTTAAGTTGAGTTAAAACGCGGCAGAAAAGCTTCAAAGTCTCGATGTATTTGCCGCTTTAAATCCCGATAAAACCCCAAAAAGACAAAAACACAAAAGTACAAACCGTTAAATCGCTCCGACTCGTCACGCTTTCAATTAAAAAATATGATCATGGGAACGCGGACTTGGAAATCTGCTCAGAAAACAACTGTAGTCTTTCTCCGCTGGCACATAATGGACCGATTTCCACCACAGACAGAGCTTTAAATCAGACAAATGTGACAAGTAATGAAGAACACTGTAAGGGTCTTAACGCTGTCGCCGTAAATCAACTTAAGTACGTGCGGAGCGGCCTGTTCCAACTCTCAACCCGGTCCCACCAAACAAGACTCTAGTTTACTGTCCCCATAAAACTGAACCCAGATTAAACCCCATGGTCGTGTTTTGGCCTCCGAACTATTCATTTTACCTAATCTCTATTGACTTTAGTTGGTTGTTAAAGTGTCGGCACCTTGTAACACAAAATAGAGCAGCGCGATGTGGAACTACAGGCAAATAAATAGGATTTTTCCAGCGGGATTTGGTCCGTGTTTTGTTTGTGCCGCCCGCAATAAGTCACTGCGCTGGATTTTAAAGCTGTACTACGGAACTTTGTCGGTAAAAAGGGTTCGCGAGACTGCGGTTTCAGCTCGATTTTGACGCTAAGGAGTGGAATTGATACGCGATACCACGATGATAATAAAAAAAAACAGTCTGTCTTTAGATCAGAGGTGGGTCAGAATTAAAAACTGCGACAAATTCATGCGCCAAACTCTAAATTTATTGAAAAATCGACTGCAGCTGATGTGTAATGTTTAAACTTTTTCACACGGAAATAAGATTTAATTTAGCTTAAAACGCAAAATCTGGAACAACTCAAGCTTCATATCACAAACACAAACAGAGAGAAATGAAATGTGAAATAAAAGACACATCAGGAGTATTCATTTCGTATATATATAAATAAATAAAATAAATTATGTCTCTCTCCGTAGTAATTTAGCCCATGTGACCATTAGCTTTGTCGCTAACGAATCGGACATTTGCTCGTCTCGACTGTACGTACTCGCAAAGCATTCTGGGATTTGTAGTATCAGCGGTGCATGTGCTGTACACCGGCGAGCCAGATCTAACGCACATTTAATATGACCTCACGGGCCAAATATATTTACATCGCGAGCCAGATTTAGCCCCCGGGCCTGAGTTTGACGTATGTGCTTTAAGACGATAGAATCTGATTTTCCACATTAAATAATTATTAAATTATTGAATTAAATCTGGTTTTCGATACTTTTGGTGACTCTAGGGTCCACCGCCTGTTTGTCGATGTCGTTGCTTTGCTTTAAATATTTCACAGTATGGCATTAAGCTGGACCAAACGTCATACTGTGGAACATTTCAGGCAAAATGTTCGAGTTAGAATTAAACTAATAGCACGTTTTACACATTTAGACGAATGAAACGATGATTAAAATGGTTTTGAGTCACAACGACAGAAATTGTTCCGGGCAGCATTCCGTAACGTTTCCATGGATACCAGAAAAGTTACATAGTGCGCGTTTAATCAATACTCACATGGGCGCAGCTACTTTAATTCCTCCTAGCAACACCATTTAGTCTGCAAAATGAACCATAGCAACCGAGTTTTATGAAACGTGTCCGTCGCTCTTGTCTATCTGTGCGTTTCAGAGCGATGAAAATGACAACCGTTGCCATAGCGATTAACAATTTAAAACAAAATATCCTGAGTATGAGCACTTTTTTTTAACGCTTGTGTCATCCTGGGGTAATTTATGACCCCAAAAAATCACTCACTCACAGCAGAACTTGGACATTTCTTCATCAAAAAGGTTGAAACTTGGGCCATTTGTTCTTTTGGATGATTTCTGTCAAAAATTAAAGTTTGAAAAAATGTTGATTGTAGAATAAGAACTGTCTGAAAAACAAGTTACGTTAAAGTTCAATTTGTTTCTCTTTTAACTCAGATCGACTTAATTTCCACCTCTGCGCTCGACAAACACAGGACAGTGATGGAAATGAAGAGTTTCAGGAGATTTCGACGTCCAAAAATGCACAATCTTTACTAAAATACGGCCTATTAGCAAAAATAAAAAATAAATAAATTTTGTATCAGTGCATTAGTTTGAAATCAGACTAAAAATAAGACCCAAATTATAAAAAAAAAATAAAAAAAGTATGTTATTTTATGGCTGAGTTATAAGAAAAATTAATTGGTTGGAGGAACATACGAGGGTTAAAAGATATTGTGCGTTTCAGAGTACTTTTCTACTTTTCAGCGTACGTTTACTCCTATTTGAGTAATATTTTTATCGAAGTAACAGTGAGTTTTGGTCACTCTTCCCACAATTTTTTTCAATTTTTTTTATTTCTATTTTTTCTATATCTGTGCGTTACTTAAAGGGCCCATATTACACTATTTTCTGATCTGTTCTGATGTTGTTAGCACATTAACTAACTCCCACTTGATGACATCACAAGGTGGAACGTCGCATTTTGAGCTTTGGAGACGTTACAGACGAATAATAAACTGTTTTTGATAAAGTAACAACATTCTAACGTGAATAAAAGCTCAAAAACAGTCCATTTAGTCTCACACAGGACGTTTAACATTTATCCTACAAATGACATTAACTTTACTTTACTTTACTTTACGTTACTCCCAGACAGTTACTTTTACTTAAGTAACTTTTTGGACGACTACTTTATAATTCAACTGGAGTAAACGAACGAGCGGAACTGAAGAAGCGTCTTGGATGAGCGGCGAAACGGACAAATCAGGCGCCTTCTTTCGTTAAAAGTTGATCCTTTTAGCCTTAGCAACAGGTTTGATTGACAGCGTTGCTAAGGGCCCGCCTCCTTCAACAGCTTCACTCCGGATTGGCTCTTTGGTTGCTATGATACTATAACTGCTAGCACATTCAGTTTATGGTCTTTACTCAGGAAAAAACAACAACATTTTGACGAATAAAATCGAATCTTTCTTTTACTCTGGGTCACACCTGGACGACTGAGGGATTACTTGAGTATTTTGAAGTACTGTCAGGCGAGTACTCTTTTCGCGTACTCCACCGCCTCCGCGTAACGATGCAGCTCGGTTGTTAAAACGTCTGCGCCTCGTGACGGAAACGCACGGCCCGATACTTGATCTGAGGCGGCGCGCTGAAGCCTCATAAGAACCGGGATGACGGATGTGTGTTTCTCGACAAACTTTTTGGGGAGTTTCTTTGAAGATGAGATTGAAAAACGTCGTCATTACAATGTTTTACGTCGCTCGGGAGGATCCGGGTCCAGAAGAGGTCGAGGTGAGACGCTCGGAGCCCAAGTGTGAAGACAGGGCCATGGCAACGATGAGGGTTAAGTATCCGGGGTTTATGAGCCGCTACTGCTGCTGCTGCTCTGATCAAGCTCTAAACTTTGGTGTTTTGGACTTAGCTCTGGACGGAGGTGGTAGAGACGCCAAAAATGTACTCGAGTAACCGCGACGATGCTTCAAAACAATGTTACTCAAGTAGAAATGGCTCAAGTACGGGTTAAAAGTATTTGGGAAAAGTATTACTCAAGAAAGAATAGCTTAAAGAGTCACTGTCGGGATGGAAAAATTGGATTTATAATGTAAAGATAATGTCAGGCATGTCCAAACTGTGGCCCGGGGGCTAAGTGCGGCCCTCAGACCAGCTTTTCTTGGCCCTTAAACTTCCAGGAGAATTGGCCCATTTTACCTTAAACAGTACTTTTTACTGTACATGTCTGAAAATCTACTTTAAAAGGCCATATCAAATGTTTAATGTGTCGCATTGAGGGTGTGAGCGTGAACAAAGGCCTAGTGCACATGTGTCAAACTCGAGGCGCGTGGGCCAAATGCGGTCCGCCAGGTCATTTTATGTGGCCCGCGACAAGGTAAATTTAAAAAGTATGACTGTTTTGAAATGACAGTTTATCATTAGAAACAGTTAAACAGCCATTTTTTCACATCTATGCAAATCCATCTGCAATATTTGTAACTTGAGTAAGAAAAAATATATAGATACAGAAACGGTTAATTAACAAGATTAGTTTGACGTCCCTGGTCTAGTGGTTCAGTCTAACTCCTAACGCAGATTTGAAGTATTCACTGTATTCGTGATCAGTCTATGTCCCTCAGCTTTGTTTGTGTTTTTATTTGTGGCCCTTAACGAGAAAAGTTTGGACTCCCCCTGCGTTAAATCAAGAACCATCAACCAGGATTTGAACCACCAACCTTCAGATCAGTGGACAAACACCAACACCAACTGAGCAAATATCATGATTTTAGGCATTTTCACAACACAGACTGGTATGCTAACTGCACACTTCCTGTTATAATAAGATAAACAGACTCATTTTCACCCTTAGAGCTGCTTTTACAAATGATCTGTTTATTTTACTTCAGCGCTTTTTTTCATTTTGCTTGTTAAAAACGTACATAACCTGCGTCGTTACTGTGAGCGGGCCTCGCGTCTCCACAGACCTGACTCTTATTTGGCGTAGAGGAGCACCTCCTTGTACTTGTTTCCGTAGAAATGCTGTTTCTTTGGCTGTAATATTCCACAGTATGGCTTAAAATCTATCTATCTCCATGGAGCATGTTCTGAAGTATGGTTTTAACTTTCATGATTTCCGTGTAATCATGCAGGCCACGCCCCCTTTCGAAAAGTTACACACTGTTACTTTAATTACATGGAAAAAAAAAATGTGTAGAGCCACTTCAAGTCATCGTAAACCCTAAACAAATAGAATAGATTTTTTAAGATTATGAGATCGTTATGTGGTAATTTGCACGTTTTAAATCGCAAAATTCATCTAAAACGACTTAATAAAAGAGACAAATCCGTAACTATGGTGCCCAACGGGAGCCGACGTCGCCGTGAACGTCGTTACAACAAAGAGTCGCCCCCTCGATGGATAACTGCGCCGCACACCAACGAGTAGCAGATTTATTTATTTTTTATTTGTGCCAAAATAACTACACAACGCCGCTGAATCTGACGAGTATTGAGAAAATAAAACCGGAGAACGAAGTGCGTACGTCACAGTGGGGATTGTAAATAAATCATAAAATAAATCAACTCAAAATAACTAAAAAAAAAATAAAAATAAAAAACTTAAAATAACTAAAAAAGAAACTTAAAATAACTCAAAAAATTTTGAAAATAAACAAAAAAATGTATAAACTCAAAATAACTTAAAAAAACAAAAAAACAAAACAAAGAACAACAACTCAAAATAAACAAAAAAATCTAAATAACAAAAAAACAACAAAAACTTAAAATAACTAAAAAAAATTAAGAAAATAAACAAAAAAATGTATAAACTCAAAATAACTAAAAAAACAAAAAACAAAAAAACAAAACAAAGAACAACAACTCAAAATAAACAAAAAACTCTAAATAACAAAAAAAAAAAAAGAAGGATCATGTAGAGCGGGTTAAAACGAACATTTAAGAACAAAATGTCGAGTCTGACAAAAAAAAAAAATAACTCAAAATAACTCATTAAAAAAACCTCATAAAGAAATCATAAAATACATTAACTCAAAATAACTTAAAAAAACAACAAAAACGTTAAATAACTAAAAAAGAAACTTAAAATAACTCAAAAAATTAAGAAAATAAAAAAGTATAAACTCAAAAGAACAAAAAAAGAACAACTCAAAATAAACAAAAAACTCTAAATAACAAAAAACAACAAAAACTTAAAATAACTAAAAA
The DNA here is from genome assembly GCF_009829125.3 of Periophthalmus magnuspinnatus. Classification (NCBI taxonomy): domain Eukaryota; kingdom Metazoa; phylum Chordata; class Actinopteri; order Gobiiformes; family Gobiidae; genus Periophthalmus; species Periophthalmus magnuspinnatus. Next base: position 2,657,401 of record NC_047143.1, on the reverse strand, counting down.
GAAACTTAAAATAACTCAAAAAAATTAAGAAAATAAACAAAAAAAATGTATAAACTCAAAATAACAAAAAAAAAAGAAAAACAAAAAGAAAAAAAACAAACAAAAAACCAAAGAACAACAACTCAAAATAAACAAAAAACTCTAAATAACAAAAAAAAAAAAGAAGGATCATGTAGAGCGGGTTAAAACGAACATTTAAGAACAAAATGTCGAGTCTGACAAAAAAAAAAAATAACTCAAAATAACTCATTAAAAAAACCTCATAAAGAAATCATAAAATACATTAACTCAAAATAACTTAAAAAAACAACAAAAACGTTAAATAACTAAAAAAGAAACTTAAAATAACTCAAAAAATTAAGAAAATAAAAAAGTATAAACTCAAAAGAACAAAAAAAGAACAACTCAAAATAAACAAAAAACTCTAAATAACAAAAAACAACAAAAACTTAAAATAACTAAAAAGAAACTTAAAATAACTCAAAAAAATTAAGAAAATAAACAAAAAAAATGTATAAACTCAAAATAACAAAAAAAAAAGAAAAACAAAAAGAAAAAAAACAAACAAAAAACCAAAGAACAACAACTCAAAATAAACAAAAAACTCTAAATAACAAAAAAAAAAAAGAAGGATCATGTAGAGCGGGTTAAAACGAACATTTAAGAACAAAATGTCGAGTCTGACAAAAAAAAAAAAAAACTCAAAATAACTCATTAAAAAAACCTCATAAAGAAATCATAAAATACATTAACTCAAAATAACTTAAAAAAACAACAAAAACGTTAAATAACTAAAAAAGAAACTTAAAATAACTCAAAAAATTAAGAAAATAAAAAAGTATAAACTCAAAAGAACAAAAAAAGAACAACTCAAAATAAACAAAAAACTCTAAATAACAAAAAACAACAAAAACTTAAAATAACTAAAAAGAAACTTAAAATAACTCAAAAAAATTAAGAAAATAAACAAAAAAAATGTATAAACTCAAAATAACAAAAAAAAAAGAAAAACAAAAAGAAAAAAAACAAACAAAAAACCAAAGAACAACAACTCAAAATAAACAAAAAACTCTAAATAACAAAAAAAAAAAAGAAAAGAAGAAGGATCATGTAGAGCGGGTTAAAACGAACATTTAAGAACAAAATGTCGAGTCTGACAAAAAAAAAAAAAAAAAAACTCAAAATAACTCATTAAAAAAACCTCATAAAATACATTAACTCAAAATAACTTAAAAAAACAACAAAAACGTAAAATAACTAAAAAAAACGGGAGTCGACGGCGAAAACGGGAGTCGATCGGCAAAATGGCGTCTTGAAAATACACGAATCGCTCCAAAAAAAACAACTTTGCGTGAGTAAATACTGACGCGAAACGACTGTAACATCCTTAAAACCTCTGAAAAGTCCATTTGGCAGACGAGTCCGCGCTAATGGAAACCGTCTCGTTGGATCGCCGTCGTTTTGTTCTCGTCTAGTGAAGATGGTGTTTCATAGTTTATGGGAAAAGCCTTTAAATATATTCAATAACATATTACATTCATCCGAGCGTTTCAGTTAATCGTGTGGAGACCGGGGCCCGAGCGAACTCCTCCTTCTGGGACTTCGGGGTCAAGTTGAGTCGCCATCCATCTTGATCCGGAAACATTTCATAAGCTCTCGACACAGAACTGACAATACAGTAGTCTCGCTCACGGCCCGGGGTTATTGTTGGGCGTAATTGCTCTGAAAACAGTCCCGAACAGTGCGTGTGTGTGTGTGTGTGTGTGTGTGTGGCGGCGAGGCGGAGAGGGGCCGTAGAGGGGGCGCTCGGAGGTGGGGGGGGCCGTGGGAGTCGTAAAACGTAAAATACTGAGCGGTGCAGAGAGAGCCGTGTGCAAAGGTTATCCAAACAAACCAGTACAATGTCAAGTTACGGCCCCTGGTTCCTCAGGGTTTTACTGGCTGCCCTCGGAGTTACTCGTAGGTCACGGCCGGCGCACGAGGCGAAAGTTCAGTCCGGGGTTTCACTTCACTTCGCTTCGCTCTGTACTGTATTTTCCACAAAAAAAAAAACGGCGGCGATGCGGTGATGCTAAACCTGTTTTTACGGATGTACGTTTAGTAAAATATACTTGTATGAGCTTTTAACCGCGCTGTAACGCTGTTCTGTCGTCAAAAACGTACCTCGCGTCGCGCTCGGCCTCGTAAAAACATGTCATTTCGATTTTCCGGGATTGTTACGTCATAGGTAAAAGGCCTCTGCGCTGTTTTGTTAAAGCTTATGAATCAAAATCAGAGCGTTTTCGTCGTCAGATCGTTGGCTCAGTTGCATGTTCGTGTTGGGGCATGTTGCTGAACCTAGTTGTTTGGTGGTTTTACAGTAGTAATTCCATCTGTTACCAGTAGAGGGCAATATAGCTGCAGTTCTTTGTATTGGGAGAACAGCTGTGAGAACGTGCTGTTGTTATTTTAAGTTGTAACACGTGAAACGTCAAGGCAAACAAACTCGAGAGCATGTTTAAAGCAACACGAACTACACGACTAAAGGTGCACTGTGCAACTTTTAATTACAGGTCTGATCTGTGAAGAGGATGACGCTTGAATTGAATAGATGCAACACAAATACGTTGAGTGCCATACAACAAAAGTGAGAACACATTTTCACCGAGGGCCGTGTCAACAAAATGGCCGCCCTCAAAGGACCAGATTTAGAATAAATAAACTACTTTTTAAATTATGAATCAAATGTTTCTGTATTTTTTACTTATTATTCATTTGCATAGATGTAGAAATATGTCTGTGTAACGACGTATCTCTTCATAAAATGACATCTTAAGACTATCATACTTTAATTTACTCCATCGACGGCCACAAAAAATGATGTAGAGGGCCACATTTGGCTCGTGGGCCTTGCGTTTGACACATACAGTGTAACATTCCAGATACAATATCGAAATAAAAAACAGCAGGATTCAATTCAATTTATTTTTGTAAAGCCCAAAATCACAACAGCAGTCGCCTCCTGTGGCTGAAGAGATCATGAAGAGCGGGTTAATACGAACATTTAAGACCTCAAAAGAACTCATTAAAAAAAATGAATTAATTAAAAAAAAATCTAAATAAATCATAAAATAAATCAACTCAAAATAACAAAAAAAACTTCAAATAACTAAAAAAGAAACTTCAAATAACTCAGAAAAATTAAGAAAATAAACAAAAAAAAATTATAAACTCAAAATAACTCAAAAATAAAACAAAAAAACAAACAAAAAAACAAAGAACAACAACTCAAAATAAACAAAAACTCTAAACAACAAAAAAAAAAAAGAAGGATCATGTAGAACGGGTTAAAACGAACATTTAAGAACAAAATGTCGAGTCTGACAGCAGCAGGTACAGAGAGAGGACACATTTTTAAAAAAACAAAAAATAGATTTAAAAAACCCTCAAAATAACTCATAAAAAAACTCATAAAGAAATCATAAAATACATTAACTCAAAATAACTTTAAAAAACAACAAAAACGTAAAATAACTAAAAAAAACTCAAAATAACTCAAAAAATGAAAAAATAAACAAACAAAAAAACTCAAAATATCTCAAAAAAATGAAACAACTCAAAATAAACAACTCAACTCAACTAAAAAAACAAAAAAAAAAAAACAAAAACAAAACCTAGGATCATGTAGAGCGGGTTAACACGAAGATTTAAAACCAAAATGTCAAGTGAATTCCATGGAGACTAGCAGACTAAGAATATTCCGTAGTATGGCCTTAAACTTCATCGTTCCTCTTTCGTACTCTGACCCTGCTCCTCGGCCTGGACTCGGCCTTAAACTGAACCTGTTTTGGCTCTGGTTTGTTTGGACTCTGTGGACCCGGGCGTTATGTTACTGCACGGGCTCTGGGTCACGCTCAGAGCAGGGGTCTTCAAGGGGCCGATCACACCCCCCTCCAGAGCTCCACCACCTCCTCCACCACCACCACCTCCCCCTCCGGACCCCCTCATCCAAACATCTGAGAACTCGATAACTGCGCAGAATGTGAGAATATACGGCACTGGAGCGAGGTGGGAAAAGTGAACGCCCGGTGCATTTAAGACGACTCGTATTTCAGAAAATCGACTGGAACATGAGGTGGAAATGTACTAATGTTTATAGAGCGGTGTAGAGCAGTCAAAGATAGTACTAAGTAAGAGTAACGTTACTTCAAATATATATATAAATATCCAAAAGTTTAAATATTTAGCTTCAGAAAGTGGTGTCATTATTGGACCTATAGACTCTTTATATAAATGGACATAGCTAACCTGCTAGCATAGCTAACCTGCTAGCCACCGTGTTCAAAAACAGGAAGTGATCATGAGCACGCTTCCTGCTCCATCGACTCTGGCTTCACTTTCTACTGAAAAACTGTGGCCCAGACTCGTCATTTTGGTCTTAAATGTTCGTATTAACTCGCTCTACGTGATCCTGGGATTCATTTTTTCGAGTTATTTTGGGTTTATTTTTGTTTTGTTTTTTAGGTTGTTTTTTTTTTTAGTTTTTTTATTTAAGTAATTTTTATTAGAATTTATTTATTTATTTTTTGCTATTTTGAGGTGTGTTTTTTAGTTTTTCTTTCTTTCTTTATTGTTATTTTGAGTTTTTTTTATTTAAGTTAAGTTTTTTTTATTATTTTTATTTTTTTTGCTATTTTGAGGTGTGTCTTTTAGTTTATTTTCTTTATTGTTTTATTTGGGTTTTTTGTTATTTTGAGTTTATTTTTATTTATTTATTTATTTATAGTTTCTTAGTTCATTTTGTGATTTTTTTTGTAAAACTGTGTCCTCTCTCTGTACCTGCTGCTTCAGACTCATCATTTTGTCTTAAATGTTCGTATTAACCCTCTACATGATCCTGGGGCTCATTTTTTATTTATTTTTTTGTTATTTTGGGTTTATTTTTGTTTTGTTTTTAGTTTTTTTTTTGTAAGTTATTTTTATTAGAATTTATTTATTTATTTTTTGCTATTTTGAGGTGTGTTTTTTTAGTTTTTCTTTCTTTCTTTCTTTATTTATTTATTGTTATTTTGAGTTTTTTTTATTTAAGTTAGGTTTTTTATTAGAATTTTTTTTTTTTTTGCTATTTTGAGGTGTGTCTTTTAGTTTATTTTCTTTATTGTTTTGTTTGGGTTTTGTTTGTTGTTATTTTGAGTTTATTTTTATTTATTTAGTTTCTTAGTTCATTTTTTTATTTTTATTTTTAAAAACTGTCCCCTCTCTCTGTACCTAGCGTGTACCCTAGCGTTAGCAACAGGTTTGATTGACAGCGTTGCTAAGAGAAAGAGCATTAACTTCCACATCCTCGCTCCTGATTGGCTCTTTGGTTGCTATGATACTCGCGATCAGAACTATATATTTATGCTAAAATATTCCAAAGTACATCCGTCAGGGCCGCCATGTTTGTTTTGGTTGATTGGACCGAACGACTCGTCACCATGGCAACCGCAACCCGCCCCGTTTATTCTTTCATAAGTCGTTTTAGATCGACAACTAAACAGCAGACAAAAGCATAATCACGTCTTATGTTGATACTTTGCAGTGACAGCACATTGGGGAAGACGTGGTTCTGCATGTATGTCTATGACGAAATGTGCAGCAGTTACCATGGTGACAGTCTTTACACAGTCTACTTATTATTCGACCCCAGAGACGTGATTGTTGTCAGGAGAAAGGATTTTAAACCACAAGAAAAATATAAGTTTTGAGAGTCACAAACACAATAATTGACACTCCAAGACTTCGCTCACCCCAGACACTTCCTCCAGCTCCTCTCAATGTAGAGGAGCAGCGACTCTACTCCGAGCTCCTCCTGTGTGACGCAGAGGAAACTCATTTTAACCATTTTTATCCACCATCTTGTCCTTTTGGTTGTTGCCCGAACCTCAAAATCTGAATCACTTGAAATTATGACAAAATAATTTAATGTTTTTTCTTTTTTTTAAAGCACAAACAACTAAAACCAAACTCGATGAAAACAGCTGAAACCAACGTATGTCTCTATGTCGACTGCGACAAGTCACAGAGAGACTCTTAAAGTTTACAGGAGAGGGTGGAGTTTACAGTAGAAGGTGGAGGTGTGAAGTCGACTGTAAACGTTTAACAGACGAGTGACTTTAAAGACGCACAGTGTCTTTAACATCTTTAAGTTTGTGTAAGAGACGCACACGAGCAAATTTAACAACACAACACAACAAAAGAACTGGGTTTAGTGTAACAGGAGTGGGACAGAGGAGGAGGAGGAGAGGAGGAGGAGGAGAGGAGGGCTCAGTGAGAGGAGGAGAGGAGGAGGAGAGGAGGAGGAGAGGAGGAGGGCTCAGTGAGAGGAGGAGGAGGAGAGAGAGGAGGAGGAGGAGAGGAGGAGGAGAGAGAGGAGGAGGGCTCAGTGAGAGGAGGGGAGGAGAGAGGAGGAGGAGAGAGAGGAGGAGGAGAGAGAGGAGAGCTCAGTGAGAGGAGGAGAGGAGGAGGAGGAGGAGGAGGAGAGGAGGGGGAGAGTGCAACAACCTGTGAAGTTATGAGAGAGCTCAAATATGAGAGAGCGAGAGGAGGAGGAGAGGGGGAGAGGAGGGGTAGAGCTCAAATACGAGACAGAGAGGAGGAGAGGGAAAGAAAGGAGGAGAGGAGAGAAGGGGTAGAGCTCAAATACAAGTGAGAGAGGAGAGGAGAGGGAGAGAAAGAAGAGGAGGAGAGCGCAAATGTGAGAGAAAGGGGAACAGGAGGAGAGAGAAAGAGGAAAGGAGAGAGGGAGGGGGGAGAGAGAGACAGGGGGTGGAGAGAGAGATGGAGGGGGAGAGGAAAGAAGAGAGAGAAAGGAGGACAGAAGAGGGAGAGAGAGGAGAAGAGGAGGGGGTGAGATGAGAGAAAGGGGGAGAGAGGAGTCATGACGGATACTTCGAGCCGATTGGTCGAAGCCAAACTTTACGGATAAACAAAAATAATCTTTATTTCTTCTCAAATATTCTGATGTCTGTGTCTGTCAGAGTCGCCGTATTTGGTTTGGTTCTTTGAGCAATTCACTTTAGGCTCCGCCCCAAACTACCACGCTGCTCTGTGATTGGTCTGAAACGACTCGTCACCATGGCAACCGCAACCCCTCTCTTTTATTTTGTCATAAGTCGTTTTACATCAACAACTAAACAGCAGAAAAAAAACATAATTACGTTTTATATTGATACTTCGCAGTGACATCACATTGGCGGAGATTCGGTTCTGCATGTATGTCTATGACGAAATGTTGAGCAGTTACCACGGTGACACAACGCGCACATTCGCACTCTTCTATTCTATTGACTGTCGTTTTAGATCAATAACTGAAAGGCAGACAAAACCATGATTACGTCTTACATTGACGTCACACTGAGCGAGAGGGGCTTCTGCATGTGTGTCTATGACGAAATGTGCAGCAGTTACCGCGGTTACACAACGCACACATCAGCACGCGCCGACAAACACGTTTTTAGATCTGAAAACGAGCGTTCATCATTCTGTTTAGATGTTTAATTTTCAACCAAAAAAGTGAGAGCGACTAACTAAAAAAAAACTGTCGGCTAAAGCTAATGCTAATGCTAATGCGAGCTAGCGTGTGACTGTAATGTTACGCGAGAGGAACTAGCTTAGCCGCACGAACCAGCTCACCTTTGTAGCACCTTGTTCTTTGAGGTCAGATTGCGTTAAAACAAAGCTCAGATTAAAAGTCTAACTCGAGTAACGGCGCTTCAGACCGAGCAGTGCCTCTGGTTAGCATCGCACATCCCCAGGGGGAACGTTAATGACATCAGCTAAAAGCGTATTAATATCGTTTTGGCAACCAGTTTCCAAACATCCACCGCGAGTTCAGGCCATAGTTCATTTCAGCGGCGTGTGAAGTTATGGGAGAGTTAAAATACTGCGAGCGGAGGGGGCGGTGTCGGGTTACGGGCCGGCGGCGATGAAGGGGTGAGAAGAGGGTGAGGTTGGACGGAGGGGAAGAGGTGAATTTGGTGTTAGCGGGACACGGGGGTGATTGCCGCGGTGATGGGGGGTGGGAGGGAAGGGGGGCGGAGTCGGGTTTCAGGTCAAAAGGTGTAGGTACGAGGAGAAACACAAAAGGGGGTGAACAAGTGAACGTGAGCGAGGAGGAGGGGGACGGCGGGGCAGATGTGGAGAGCGTGGAGAGCGTGCGGCGCGGCGTATACACCCACATTTGGTTATAATAAAACGTTATGTAATTATCATTTCGGTGTGGAAGGAATACGGATCAAATGCACTACTCCAAAGAAAGTAGAACAAAAAAACAACATAGTAAGTTATATGTTTGTGTTCAAAATGGAGCCGCCTTATACTATGTCCAAAGTGTGGCCCCGGGGCTAAATCCGGCCCTCAGACCAATTTTTCTTGGCCCTCAGGCTTCCGCGTAAATGGCCCATATCACCTCAAACAATATTTTTGACTGTATATTTCTGAAAACCTGCTTTAACAAGGTCATTTCAAATATTTAAGCGTGAATAAAGGTCTAGAGGTTCCGTCGAATAATAATAAAAACGCAGATTTGAAGTATTCGCCGCGGAAAAGTTCGGACACCTCTTCTTTTTCTGCGTACAAATAAATGTGTTTCCTGGGTTAACGTCGTCGTTTTCGGATGTGTGTGATTGACAGATGGTTTATAGAATCTGAAAATGACAAATTATTGTTATTTCAAATGTATTTATGTATTTATTTACAATACGCGCCCTGTGCCACATCTCCGAGGAGTGTTTGTTGAGCTGCTTCACACTCGGCAGTTTGTGATTTTTCTATCCGTGACGCAGTAAACCATTGGTCGCTTATCGTTTAGAACAAATTCACTCTATCTCACCGTTTTGAGATTTGCTTCGCTTGTTGATTCTGTAGAAATCTCTCCAGTCCCTTGTGATATTTTCATTTTTTTCCCGCTCATAAACAGCCATATTTATTTTGATACTGATGGATCAAGTATTTTATTTCCTATAAAGTTTGGCTGGGGGTGCGACTTATACTCAGGTGTGAAATATGTTTTTTTTTTTCATTATAATGCACTTTTTGGTTGGTGCGACTTATACTCCGGAAAATACGATACTTCTCTAGCAGCATAATTTTACTCCTACTTGAATAATATATTTACAGTGTAGCAGTACTCTTGAATAAAAGTTGTGGTTCCTCTTCGCATTGTGAGTCTAAAAGTAAAAAAAAAGTATTAATATTAACTGACTTGAACACTTTTCTACGGCCGCAGTTATATATTTATATTTATATTATTTGTGAAATCATAGCCTGGTGAGCAAACTTGTCCCACTTTCTCTTCAAATGCAAGAAAGTCTGGACACGGCACAATCTCTGTCACTAAACCTGGAGCTGGAGTCGTTCCTGGCTCCTCCCGCGCACACCTGCATCCCATCAGTGCAATCATCATCACCTGCCATGGATAAGAGGAGCCAGGACCAGACACTCGGGGCCAGATCGTCCGCGTGTCAAACGTGACTATTCCTGCTCGTCTTTTTGTACTCTCGTGTTGCCTTTTTGATGCTGACTGGATTTTTGCTGCCCTCAGATTCCTGCTCCCTGGACCGTCCCAGCTCCTCTGCCTCTGGCTCCGCTCCTGACCCCGCGTCCCTGCTCCGGTATTGTCTGTTTTGTCTCCGCCACGTTGTCTCGTCCTGGACCCCGGCTTTGCACCCCGTCTCCCGTTCTGGTTCCCGCTTCTGGCTCCGTCCCTGTTCCTGTCTCCCGCTCCGGTACTGGTCACTCCCTGTCCCTGTCCCTGCTCCCTTGAGTTCGACACCCCTGCATTAAGACATAAATTAAATACTTTGTTTAAGCTTCATATTCAGTAATACAAAACACCGATAACTCCATCCAAACATTTTTTTTGACAGTTGAAACATTGATTTAAAAGGTGGTTTCATTTATATTTATGTAGCGATAGGAAAAAAAGACATTCTGTCAACTGGACAAAAGTTTTAGAGTGAAGGCGTTTGGCTTCAGTTCCGGTCAGATTAACTATTAGCAAACTGGGCGGAGTTATAAATCGGAGATAGATGATGCCTAAGATCTCCATTCTTGCTCAAAGATGGATTGTCTTTCCTAACAAAAATCCAATCTCAAACCAGTTTTTTCTCTGGCTCAGATCTGAACTTTACAATCTTCAAAGTAGCGGTTAGTGTCTTCGAGATGAACTGCAGATTGGCGTCCTGAACTGCTCTTGCGACTCTTACGGACTGTTTAGTTTAGTTTCTCCGATGTAACGCTCACTACACCGAATGAACTTTGCCACATTATTTTGTTTGTGGCTCGGAGTTCTGTCCTTTGGATGAACCGGTTTGTGTCTTCAAGTGTTTGTAGATTTGAAATTAACCGGAATCTCAAACTGTCTGAAAATCCCCTGAAGATGAACCTTCCCTTTAAGGTTCAGGTTCCCCGTTGTCCTGTTTTAGATCTATTGAAGGCCCTTTTTGGATTTCCACGAGGAGAATGGGCTTTCTCCACGAGGCGTTATTCCTTCACTTTTTCCTCGGATAATGCGGTGAATAAAACGTGCGAGATAGCGATGGTGCGTGTGGACTTCCTTTAGACTCCTACCTTCCTTCCACCGGTCTTTTTCTACATTTCCCGCACAATCTAAGAAGCCCGGTTTGTTCTCCTCGTCCTCTTCCCGTGTGAACTTGACGTTTGGATCCACCGCTTTAATATTTGCAGTAAAAAGGTTCCAGATCTTGAGTTTTGTCATCCACACAGCGCTACCAAGGCGTGGGTGGAGCGGCTGGAAACGAGGCCAGCGCATTCTGTTCAAATTGTTCCACATATTTATATTTACTAGTCTAATAACTACTGTGTAAAGTTTTAGCCCTTGTTAACATTACGGTTGCTTGGTAACGGTCATGGAATTAACTCTGCGGCATCTGCGTCCCATGTCCGACCAGCACGGAAAATTATAAACTTCACCCAGATTAAATAACTAGGCAAGATTATTTTTGTTAAATTCTTTAAAGCCGCAAAATGTAACTTTTTGCCAAAAATAAATTAAAAACTTTTCTTATTCTGGTTGATTTTATGGCTTTGAACAACTTAGAACAACATGCGTGGGCTTGCATCTCCACAAACCTGGCTATTATTTTACCTTCTCCTCCTTGTTTCCATGGAGATGTTGTTCCTTTGGCTATAATATTCAACAGCTTGACAAAAAAAACATGGAGAATGTTCCAGAGTGTGGTTTTAACTTTCAATCTGAATAGAAACATTAGATGTTTAAGAGAAAATTCTATATCCGCAGTAAACAAAATATTAACATTTTATAAGTTTCAGTTTCGTTTTTGACGCTCAGGACTCTCCCCTCACTTTGCTCTCCATGCTAAGTCACTCCCCCTTCAGAGCGCTAACCCAACCAGCTGCATCCCGCTAAAAAAACGACTCCACATCGCATCAGGTTTGTGAAGTTGTAGTGTAATTTTGCATCATGTTTTCGTATATTTTTGGAAGATTGTCGTGTCGGAGCATGGGCGACGTAGGCTTGTGGGCGGAGCCTCGTACAGAATCTTACAGCTAACCATAAAAAGAGACTGAAAAGGGCCCAGACGAGATCGCTAAATGACTCGAACATGCATGGATGACATTTAAAACCTCGTCAGACATGTTTTTGACAGGGAACATGGGAGAAAGCTAAAAAAACAGGATTTTGCGCAATACAGAACCACTTTTTTGACTATATTTCAGTGCGGAGTCTTTCTGCCGCTCTTGTCGCACGTCTTAGGTCAAACTCTCGTCTTCAAAGTCACGTTTTCTCCTCGGGACAGACACATTTTTGAACAGTTAAACCAGTGGAACAATGCGCTGGTCTTTGTTGCCTGTGTGCTGTGTCTGCGTTGGATCATACTGAAGTCATTTGTGATTTGGGGTCATGGCTCTCGCGACTGTGCTGCTCCGGGCGCGCTGCAGACGAGAGCGTTTTGATATAAAAGGCTCCCCTACCGTCTGACCTCCTCGGTGAACACACAAACTCCACCGCTCCACTCGGGACTTGGCAACGACTCGCCTTCAAAACCACAAAAAGCTCATGAAATATCTGCAGGCTGCGAGTTTTTTTCCTCCTTTTTACAAATGATCCCAACCCAGAACTAATGGTGGCAGAAGTTCACAGTGGTTACACATGGGTCTCAGAGAAGAGCTGCTTTTCATTTAAGTTTTGTTTAAGTTTTCGGGGCAGTTGTAGAAGCAAAGACTCCTTAGATTTTGGCTGTTGGAGCTTTACACCATCAGCTTAAATACACAATACTAATGTAAAGGGTTTGGCATGTTTTTCCTCTTACAACACTGACCAAAATGCAACTCTACGTCCAACTTCGTAGACTTTGAATCCTGGATTTGTACGGAAAACTGCATATGTTGCGTAATGTAACGTATATAATATTTTCTCCTAGCTGTTTTTATTTGCACATTTTTGTTTGCACGAACTACGAACGTGCTAAAAAAAAACACCCCGGCCTTTTCCTTTCCGGTCTTGCTCAAAAAAAATGTAGTTGGGTAAAAGTAGAACGTATCCAAAATCTACTTAACAGTCGCTCATCTGCATCACGTTCATCTTAAACGCGACATTTAGAACAAAATAAATAACTTCTTTGACCTGAGATGAGAGTATAACGCTTCGACTGTGCGCTTTTCCTCAATCCTTTAAGCTTTTTCGTTCTTTTTTCCCTTTTTTTTAACCCAACATTGTGTCTCTCTGATTGGTTAATCCACCTGTCAATCACGTCTGTGGAATCCAGGCTCCAGATCCTCTCGTCTTTGTGTACGATTCTTTCGTTGTTTAGTCTTGGTCCGATCCACAGTGAGTTGGGATCGTAACGTCACGCAGAAGATGCGAGGTAGAAGAAGATTGCACGGACTCCCAGCGCTCTTTTAACTCTAGAGAACAGCTTCGTAAACCACTGAGTCCTCAACTTATAAAAAATAGCCTAAAGATTATTTTTATTGTCCTCGTTTAAGGGTTTCACCTCAGGCACCAAAAGAACTGGGAAGAGAGGAGACAGGAGGTACAGTTGTCCCTCGCTATATCGCTGTTTATCTTTTTCTTGGTGGAATTTAGCTGGTTTTTTTTTATAGTTTACTGCAGGAAGAAGAACATTACGGGACATTACAGCGGAGCCACGGCAGGACGAAGAGGCGGAGTCAGAGGAAAAGGTGCGGTCACAGAAAGAGGCATGGTCAGAGGAACTTTGAAATACGCTACGAGTCGCGAGTTGTATTTTTCTTCGCATACGAGTCACTATTAATCATTTCTTATGTGTCCAACCTCGTAAATTGATCATTAAAATAAAACCTGTCATTTTTATTTACAGTACAGTTTAGTATTTTGTGTCGTTCTTTAATACTGTGGGTTTTTTTTTTTTAATCTACGAAGGTTTGAACTTTGAGAGAGTTTAAACGAGAGAGAAATGTGAGAAAATGTTAACGCCTGTGTGAGAAAAGTGTATAAAGTGTGTGGTGAGGGGTTTTACAGACAAAAACATAGAGAATAATGTAAAAAATAAAGCTGATACTTCGTGGATTTTGTCTATTGCGGGTTATTTTTTTAACGTGACCCCCGAAATAAATGAGGGACCACTGTATTGTACGTCATCAGAGGTATAATACTCCCTACAACACTGTCACGATGATTTTAGGGTCTCGTACTGATGAAAAATGAACTTTTCTTACGTCAGAACTCCAGTCTCACTTCGTTTCTTCCAACTCAGGCCACTAACCCCCTCGACCATCTCCTGCGCGCTTAAACGCTTTTACCGTATTCCCCCTCGACCATCTCCCGCGCGCTTAAACGCTTTTACCGTATTCCCCCTCGACCATCTCCCGCGCGCTTAAACGCTTTTACCGTATTCCCCCTCGACCATCTCCCGCGCGCTTAAACGCTTTTACCGTATTCCCCCTCGACCGTCTCCCGCGCGCTTAACCGCTATTTTTACCGTATTCCACCTCGACCATCTCCCGCGCGCTTAACCGGTTTTACCATATTCCCCCTCGACCATCTCCCGCGCGCTTAAACGCTTTTACCGTATTTACCTCGACCATCTCCCGCGCGCTTAAACGCTTTCACCGTATTCCCCCTCGACCATCTCCCGCGCGCTTAAACGCTATCACCGTATTCCCCCTCGACCATCTCCCGCGCGCTTTAACGCTTTTACCGTATTCCCCCTCCACCATCTCCCGCGCGCTTAAACGCTTTTACCGTATTCCCCCTCGACCATCTCCCGCGCGCTTAAACGCTTTTACCGTATTCCCCCTCGACCATCTCCCGCGCGCTTAAACGCTTTTACCGTATTCCCCCTCGACCGTCTCCCGCGCGCTTAACCGCTATTTTTACCGTATTCCACCTCGACCATCTCCCGCGCGCTTAACCGGTTTTACCATATTCCCCCTCGACCATCTCCGGCGCGCTTAAACGCTTTTACCGTATTCCCCCTCGACCATCTCCCGCGCGCTTAAACGCTTTTACCGTATTCCACCTCGACCATCTCCCGCGCGCTTAAACGCTTTTACCGTATTCCCCCTCGACCATCTCCCGCGCGCTTAAACGCTTTTACCGTATTCCACCTCGACCATCTCCCGCGCGCTTAAACGCTTTTACCGTATTCTCCCTTGACCATCTCCCGTGCGCTTAAACGCTTTTACCGTATTCTCCCTTGACCATCTCCCGCGCGCTTAAACGCCTCCCCCAAACCCTAAACTCTCTCTGACTCCCCTTTACCCTCCGCTCCTGAAAAAACCTCTACGTGCCGAGTTCAAACTCCATACCAACCCGCAAGCAGAATTATTAGCAACGTGATGATTTTAATGATGTATAGAGTTTCGCTATGGAAAGAACGCGCCGATATTTCTGAAAAACCTTTGAGCGTTTTCGTATTTTTCTTGCGTCCGTCTTCACCTTGGCCTTCGCGGCGCCCCTGTCTCAACTATGCCAGTAATGTGGAAGTATTTATACGCTCCCGTCTCTTGCGCCGTGGCCTAGAATATTATTGTGGTTGGCTGTTTCGAATAGGCCCCAAACTGGCATCGGATATCGACAAAGAAAAGGAAAGAGCTGAGACGCGCAGGCCAACGCGATCATTAACGGTCGTGTATTTGGGCTCATTTATTCGTGTTAAATGTTTATTCTGTGTCAGGTCTAGTTCTGGTGTTAAGTCCTTGTCGAGCGGCGGATAAAATCAGCAAATGTTCAAATGTAATGGAGATCTGAACGCTCTAATAAAAACACCGGCCCCCCCACACACGCACCTTTCCACGGTTCAATACGAGCGAGAACAACGCGGCTTTGTCTTGAAGTAATGCTGCACTATGTGACTTTTCCACCTGCTCGTCGCCGTGGAGATGTGTTTGCGTCGCGTAAAATGTTCCTCGAGCGTTAAACACTCTCTCGTCTCTCGTCTCGCCTGTGTTTTTATTGCTGTAAAATATCTTGTAAAACAGGTTTTCTCACTATGAGCGAGCTTCGAACTTCACAGATCTGACCGGTAACTTGGCCTGTTGCCTTGGCCCCATGAGGTTTAATGCCGCACTGTGGAACACGCAAGGCAAAGGGATACTATCCCCATGGAGACAAGAAGGTAAAGCTTCTTGCGCCAGAAAGAAAAACAGTGTAGTTTATAGTGAATCTTCTGCTCCATCTGACCACGTCTTCTTCATCCTCTGCTCCTTCTATCGCTCTCCTCTTCATCCTCTGCTCCTCTGACGCTCTCCTCTTCATCCTCTTCTCCTCTGACCCTCTCCTCTTCATCCTCTGCTCCTCTTCATCCTCTTCTCCTCTGACCCTCTCCTCTTCATCCTTTGCTCCTTCTATCGCTCTCCTCGTCATCCTCTGACCCTCTGCCCCTCTCCTCTTCATCCTCTGCTCCTCTGACCCTCTCCTCTTCATCCTCTGACCCTCTGCTCTTCATCTTCTGCTCCTCTGACCCTCTCTTCTTCATCCTCTGCTCTTCTGACCCTCTCCTCTTCATCCTCTGCTCCTCTGCCCCTCTCCTCTTCATCCTCTGCTCCTTCTAACTCTCTCCTCTTCATCCTCTGCTCCTTCTAACTCTCTCCTCTTCATCCTCTGCTCCTTCTAACTCTCTCCTCTTCATCCTCTGCTCCTCTTTCCCCTCTCCTCTTCATCCTCTGCTCCTCTGCCCCTCTCCTCTTCATCCTCTGCCCCTCTCCTCTTCATCCTCTGACCCTCTCTTCATCCTCTGCTCCTCTGACCCTCTCCTCTTCATCCTCTGCTCCTCTGACCCTCTCCTCTTCACCCTCTGCTCCTCTGCCCCTCTCCTCTTCATCCTCTGCTCCTCTGACCCTCTCCTCTTCATCCTCTGCCCCTCTCCTCTTCATCCTCTGCTCCTCTGCCCCTCTCCTCTTCATCCTCTGCTCCTCTGACCCTCTCCTCTTCATCCTCTGCCCCTCTCCTCTTCATCCTCTGCTCCTCTGCCCCTCTCCTCTTCATCCTCTGCCCCTCTCCTCTTCATCCTCTGACCCTCTCTTCATCCTCTGCTCCTCTGACCCTCTCCTCTTCATCCTCTGCTCCTCTGACCCTCTCCTCTTCATCCTCTGCTCCTCTGCCCCTCTCCTCTTCATCCTCTGCTCCTCTGACCCTCTCCTCTTCATCCTCTGCCCCTCTCCTCTTCATCCTCTGCCCCTCTCCTCTTCATCCTCTGACCCTCTCTTCATCCTCTGCTCCTCTGACCCTCTCCTCTTCATCCTCTGCTCCTCTGACCCTCTCCTCTTCACCCTCTGCTCCTCTGCCCCTCTCCTCTTCATCCTCTGCTCCTCTGCCCCTCTCCTCTTCATCCTCTGCCCCTCTCCTCTTCATCCTCTGACCCTCTCTTCATCCTCTGCTCCTCTGACCCTCTCCTCTTCATCCTCTGCTCCTCTGACCCTCTCCTCTTCACCCTCTGCTCCTCTGCCCCTCTCCTCTTCATCCTCTGCTCCTCTGACCCTCTCCTCTTCATCCTCTGCCCCTCTCCTCTTCATCCTCTGCTCCTCTGCCCCTCTCCTCTTCATCCTCTGCTCCTCTGACCCTCTCCTCTTCATCCTCTGCCCCTCTCCTCTTCATCCTCTGCTCCTCTGCCCCTCTCCTCTTCATCCTCTGCCCCTCTCCTCTTCATCCTCTGACCCTCTCTTCATCCTCTGCTCCTCTGACCCTCTCCTCTTCATCCTCTGCTCCTCTGACCCTCTCCTCTTCACCCTCTGCTCCTCTGCCCCTCTCCTCTTCATCCTCTGCTCCTCTGACCCTCTCCTCTTCATCCTCTGCCCCTCTCCTCTTCATCCTCTGCCCCTCTCCTCTTCATCCTCTGCCCCTCTCCTCTTCATCCTCTGCCCCTCTCCTCTTCATCCTCTGACCCTCTCTTCATCCTCTGCTCCTCTGACCCTCTCCTCTTCATCCTCTGCTCCTCTGACCCTCTCCTCTTCATCCTCTGACCCTCTCCTCTTCATCCTCTGCTCCTTCTAACTCTCTCCTCTTCATCCTCTACTCCTCTGACCCTCTCTTCTTCATCCTCTGACCCTCTCCTCTTCATCCTCTGACCCTCTCCTCTTCATCCTCTGCTCCTTCTAACTCTCTCCTCTTCATCCTCTACTCCTCTGACCCTCTCTTCTTCATCCTCTGACCCTCTCCTCTTCATCCTCTGACCCTCTCCTCTTCATCCTCTGACCCTCTCCTCTTCACCCTCCGCTCCATCTGTACTGCATCCTCTCTTTCTCCATACATTCGCTCTTCCTCCTCTGCACCATTCCCTCCCTTTCCTCCTCCGCTCACGTCCAAACCATCTCATTCTGGACACCTCCAACCTTATCCTCAAAATACATTAGCCTCTCCATCACTGTCAGGAACCAAACATCTTGAGGTAATCCCGCTCGATCTATCATTCTTACATTCTGACGTTCGCCTTTTTCGGATCCAAATTGAATCGGAATTTACAAAATATACGATCGCAGTTGGTGGTCACGCAGCAAATCACTCACCCGTCGAAAAATCATTACAGGAACGTTGACAAAACCGGAGAAGAGGAACACGCCATTCGAACCGTTCAAACCCACAAACATCCCGCAAAATGTATTCAACTAATTTACCGTCGCGTCCAAGTCTCGCTTTTCCTTATAGGCAATACTTCGAGACAGACATGCTTTGAATTATGCCGGTGCTGCAGCCACTGGGGATAGAACCCGGGTCGGAGTCCAGGCCGTAAAGTTCTGTAGTTGCTCTGTTTCTCTCTTTAGTCGAATCATTTGCAAAGACAAGCATTTATGAAGTGTTTATGGCCAAATCGCATAGAATCCAGCAGGAAATTCGCTGTTACTGGAAGGTCACGTACGCGCTAACGTTTGTGCTAAAAGCTACGACATTACGCGAAAGTACAGAGTTTTGTGAGAACGTCGTTAGCTCCTCGAAAAAACAGACCTCGACGTGTGTTTTTGTTTCATTCGCGCGTGTTTGAGTAACGCGTTATTATTAGTCTGGAACATCTCCGAAGCTCAAAATGCGACGTTCCACCTTGTGATGTCATCAAGTGGTAGTTTTCAACAGGTTTTAACGCCGCCTTTTACCTTTAGTTCAGTTGTAGATTGTCAGTTATTACAGGGCTGAAATGATCCAAATGATTCTAGAAATGAAGGTGCGTGGAGTTTAAAAACACAGAGCAGCACTTTCTGTATCGCTACATGATGACATCACAAGGTGGAACAGAGTGTTTTCTTGTGAGCTTTAAGTCGTGTTCTAACGCCGTTTCCTCCTCAAAAACAGACCTGGAGTTGTGTTTTGTTTCATTCACACATGTTTGAGTCACACTTTATTATTAGTCTGTAACATCTCCAAACCTCAAAATGCGACGTTCCACCTTGTGATGTCATCAAGTGGTAGTTTTTTGTTTTGTTTTTTCATGTTAACAGCTCCATTTACCTATAGTTCATTAGAGATTGGCAACTCCAGGACTGAAATTGTCCCAATGATTCTAGAAATGAAGGTGTGTGGAGTTTATAAACACAGTAGATCACTTCCTGTATTACCACTTGATGACATCACAAGGTGGAACAGAGCGTTTTCTGCAGGTTTTGTGTGTTAAACGTGTGAATGAAACAAAAAAACACAACTCCAGGTCTGTTTATGATGAGGAAACAACAGTAAAACACAGATCAGAGAATAGTGTAACATGGGCCCTTTAATATTGTTGATATAAATTAAGCTAGTTCCGCGTGACACGTGCTAGCTAGCGTTCTTTCGCGGAGTAGACACTGCTAGCTTGTCACATTCGTCATATAAAATGTAAATGAACTACTGGAGTTGTGTTTTGTTTCATTCACACATGTTTGAGTCACACTTTATTATTAGTCTGTTACATCTACAAACCTCAAAATGTGACGTTCCACCTTGTGATGTCATCAGGTGGCAGTTTTCAAGTTAACAGCACCTTTTACGTTTTGTTCAGTAGAGATTGTCAGTTATTCCAGGTCTGAAATGATCCAAATGATTCTAGAAATGAAGGTGTGTGGAGTTTAAAAACACAGAGGAGCACTTTCTGTATTACCACTTGATGACATCACAAGGTGTTTTTTCAGCTTAAATCTGCAGGGTTTGTGTGTTAAACATGTGCGAATGAAACAAAACACAACTCCAGTTCTGTTTGTGATGAGGAAAAAACATTAGAACAGATCAGAAAACAGTGTCATACGTCCACTTTAAATTACGCACAAATATAGACACAAAAATTTGAAAAAAAAACAAGTGGGAAGAGTAAACAAAACTTACTGTTACTTCAATAAAAATATTACTCAAATTGGAGTAAACGTACGCTGCTAGAAAAGTACTCGGAAAAGTACAATATCTTTAAAAAAAAAACAAAAAAAAAAACTGCTCATGCTCAGGATATTTTGTTTTAAATTGTTAATCACTATGGCAACGGTCCTAAATTTCATCGCTCTGAAACCCAGAGATAGAAAAATGTGGATTGTTTCGCCAGTTTAAACAAAGGCATTTTAATCATCACTCATTCAACTAAATCACGTGTCAAACTCAAGGCCCGTGGGCCAAATGTGGCCCGCCACGTCATTTTATGTGGCCCATGACAAAGTAAATTAAAAGGTATGACTGTTTTAAAATGTCAGTTTATGAGGAGATACACAGTTACACAGACATTTTTTTCATATTTATGCAAATCTATATGCAGTATTTGTAACTTCAATAAGTAATAAATATAGAAACGGGTAAATAACAAGATTAAAACGTAGTTACATTTATCTGACAGTTACATCTGGCCCTTTGAGAGCAGCCATTTTGGTGATGTGGCCCTCGGTGAAAAAGAGTTTGACACCTCTGATCTAAATTTTGTAAAACTAAAGTTATTAGGCTAATTCTAACTCGGAAACATTCCCTGAAATGTTCCACAGTATGGCATTAACCTTTCTGTCAGGATTTGGGTTTTTGCGTGTTCTGTCTCTGCCTGTACTTATACCTTACCTTCTGTTTGTGACGAGGAAACTTTACAACACGGATGAGAAAATAACGTAATATGTCCCCTTTAATCGTCATAAATACATTTCACATAATTTAAAGACGCTGTTTCAGATATTTATTCCTCTTCTGTTTACTTTATGCAATCTGGGCATCCTAATTAGTCACAAAATAAGTTTATAATCGCTTTTCACAACTTTTTCAGAGACCAGCACAGAGTTTTCCCAATCACGGTAAAGCTAACAACAACTAGCATGCTAACGCGCACCATAATTCGGACAGTCAAACGCATTACAGGAAGTAGTTTTAATACAGAAAAAATCTTTGAAATTATTAAATTCTAAATAAAATATCTCAGTAAAAAAAGAATGAGTTCCAAACCTTTATTAAAATGCAAAATGTGTGTTTTATTCGTGAAGTTCTCGCTCGTGTCTCCTAATCCTCATGAGTTATAAAACAGAATAACTCTATGTCACCAATACTAAAAAAATCTTTGAAATTATTAAATTCTAAATAAAATATCTCTTTAAAAAAATAATTATTAAAAAATGTTTATTAAAATGCCAAATGTGTGGTTTTTTTTCACAAAGTTGTCACTCATTTGGCTTCTGTGCTGATTCTTATGTCAGTTCAGTGTAAAAATGTGTAAAAATTGTAAAGAAAAACATCAATTTCTTCTAAAAAAAAAAACATTTCACCAACCGTTCACATTAAGGAGCCGTTCCCAAAGATCCGACTCGTTCGCGGAGGTCACAACAGCTACAAAGGGATTCCTCAGTTGGCGTGAGACACTTTAACGTCCCTCCAGACGCGACGATCGCCGAGAATCAAAGAGCGAATCAAAGAGTCGGGATTGGGATTCCGTGTCCCTCTGTGAACTTTCTGCTTCTGATTTGAGAGGATGTTTACGTTCATTTCCCATAATGCCCTCCTCCTCCTCCTCCTCTTCCTCCTCCGCTCTCATACGACGTGAGCCGATATGGAGACGTACATCTGTTTAAACCCGACACGCTTTAACTTTAAAAGCTCTGAACGTGATTTTTACCGACTTAAAAACATTAAAAACTAAACATTTCAACGAGTTTGCGCTGGTTCTAAGCTATTCCTCGTTTAATTATTCACCATGATGAGTTTATAAGCTGTTTTCGCAACTTTAAGACACCAGTACGGTTTTGCCATGACAGAAACTAGCATGCTAACGCGCGTTTTGTGATTACCGGACAATAAAACACATAATAATTCGATTCAGACGACGCGTAGCTGACTTATTTTGACCTGAAGAACTGTACGCACGGTTTAAATTTCCGAAACACGATCCATCTGTGTCTATTCTTAATTACAAAAACATTAGACATGAGGTCCCGTTTATTTGGTGTTTTGGTTCTCAAGACAATTATCCAATCAGAAAGCAGAACGAGCCTCACATGAGTCTCTTATTTGAGTTGCCAGATTCAATCGAGATCAACAGCGGCCACCCAACCCGCCGCCCGGAACTACGTCTACCGCTCGTTTTTTTCCCATAGACTTTCCGACAAAAAAAAAAAAAAAAAAAAAAAAATTATATTAAAGTTTGAAATCTTCCTCGGGGATAATCAGCTCCGTGGAACTAATGACCACAAGAAGACCTATAATTTTATTTCAAATCTGTTTCTGAAACTTTATAAACCGCGGAGTTATTAAAGCATTTCGCTGAATCTTTTGGACTTAAAACCGCTGCGTTATGGATATTAGTTAGCACGTAGCTGGTTAACCTCGCGTTGCCTTTGAACTCTCAGTACGTCCATTATGGGAAAATAATATTTGAAATCGATGGGAAGAATTTATGGAAAGTTTACTTCCGGAACCTGAGCGGGCGGTCGCTCCATGTGGAAATCCTGTTGGTTTAAACCGACAATGTCTTTTTCTGATCTGATTTGTCGCTACCTAAACCCCAGAACCTGCAGAACAATCGTGATCAGTGCTAGTGCGGCCTCTGCAGCTCAGGGAGTGAATCTGGAGGTTCTGAACGTGAGGCCTGTCCATAAACTGTCCACAGACTCGTAGACGTCCCTGAGCAGAGCGGGGACGATTTGTCCAACGCTGATCCAAGTCAGTTTCTTAGCAACAAAACCGGCGTGGCAGTAACATCTGTACACGCAGTAACACTTGTACACGCGGTAACACTTGTACACGCAGTAACATTTGTACACGCAGTAACATCTGTACACGCAGTAACACTTGTACACGCAGTAACACTTGTACACGCAGTAACACTTGTACACGCAGTAACACCTGTACACGCAGTAACACTTGTACACGCAGTAACACTTGTACACGCAGTAACACTTGTACACGCAGTAACATCTATACACGCAGTAACACTTGTACACGCAGTAACACTTGTACACGCAGTAACACTTGTACACGCAGTAACATCTATACACGCAGTAACACTTGTACACGCAGTAACACTTGTACACGCAGTAACACTTGTACACGCAGTAACACCTGTATACGCAGTACCTCCCTTGAGCAGAGTGAGGTCGGCTCCTTGTTACAAATGGTTCCTCGGGAAGAAGGAAGTAACACGACCCAGGATGTAAAAAGGGTAAATAATAAGCAGCTCTTTTAATAACAAGTAAATTAAAGGTTAATAAATGAGGCTGTTACAATAATCATGAACTTAAAACACAAAAGATTAAATTACTCAGTCTCAAATCTAAATCAGAGTTCAGTAGGTCATAAGAGTTACAAAGTTTTTAATGTGTAACATGAACATCTAACATTCAATTAGAAATCCAGCAGCCCGGAGTGTCAGGGGGCGGGGCCTTTTAAAGGGATGCAGCCACAGGTAGAAGGTCACGATTGGCCAGGCTGACAGCCCCTCACACTCCAGCACAGGTAAGAACCACTTTATATTTTTAAAGTTTAGCCTTGGCAAAACAGTCTTAACATTTATTCAGTCAAGTCTGTTATAAAATTAGAGCTCTATATTAACTTAGCAGTGTTAAACATAGAAATCTGACTAAATACAAACACCCCTCCTCCTCAAAACACAGTCATCTGACCCGGAACCTTCTTAAGCTGCTCCCGCTCACTGGGGACTCTTTTGGCTGGTGCACCTAAGATGGCCGACAACACAGGTAAGTCAGAAAACAAACATGTCATTTACATTTATTTAGCCATCGCAGCTGCTAGTTTCTTTCGTTATTTGTCACTTTAACCGCACCATTTCATTTAACAAACACTTTAAACTTGTCATATTTCCTTTTAGCTTTAAATTTAAGCTTATGTAACGGACTTTTACACTACAGTCCTCCATCTGCAGGTTTAGGTTCATTTGTGATTGTAGCAGCTTTGTTAAAACAGTAAAAGCGCACAGTCCTTTTAACCTGAATCAATGAAGATTTCCAGCTAATTTTGCAGTAAAAAACCAACACTTTAGCACCAGATCATGTCAGAAAACTACGAACAACATGTGAAGTCAGTGAAATTCAATCTGTTTCTCGAGTGAAAACTGCTGCACGATGTAATCTCAGCGATGTTTGTGTATGTTTGCTACTTAAGATAAACAACTGATGAAATAAATGAGGTGTAAGTTTGCTAAGTAACTGCTAAAGCTACAGACACATTTCTAATTGAGAATAAAAATACTGTAGCGATGACTGAAATAAAACATTCCGCATATTTTTTGGATGGGAACGGCATTGCTCAGATTCCCGCTTTGGTCAGTTTAGCTCCAAATCAAACCAAATGAAACACTTTTAGTAAATGATCGGACAGTGAGCGAAGAGGAGCGCGGTTTTGGGGGGAGTTCTTTTTGGTCTGGAGCAATGTGGAGGGTCTGAGTCCGGAATCCGAACTGGACCAAAGACCCAAACCGAGGCCAAGATCCCGAGGTTCAAAATGGAAAAAGAACTGGCAGTGACTGAGGAGGGGACAGGACCAGACAGTGGGTATGAACGCGTCGGATGAGAGAGTTCACGGTCATTTTCAACGTTTATTTGGGGAATTTAAAGTGGAACTAAAAACTAAATCAACTATTTTGTCTACTAAACTGTTTATACGGCGTTTGAATAGCCTTATCTGCTGTTCTTGCTCTCTTTTTTTGGACAATTTTAGCGTCGACTATGTAAAAGAAATGGAGCGTCTGTGATTTCAAGTACTACGTGACATCACACCAGACTGCCAGGTGGTTCTGATTACACGCACGTCGCTGCAGGGGCAGAGTTTGAAGCGTGGATACGTGTTATACACCAGGAGTTCTTAACCTTTTCGATCTCGCAGCCTGATTTTTTTTTTGTACAAAGTAACTCAAACTGTTTAAACTCAAATTAAACGCGTCATATTTTACTGATTGTGTGACGGTCGCGGCTCTATGTTTAAGAATCACTGACTTGCACCAATCGCAGTGTTTTTATACCTCCAGACCCCACCCTTCCTCCTAATTTCACAGGTTAAATCACATGTGTCAAACCCAAGGCCCGTGGGCCAAATGTCGTCCACCATGTCATTTTATGTGGCCCATGACAAAGAAAATTAAAAGGTGTGACTGTCTAAAAATATCAGTTTTCACGAGATACACAGTTACACAGATGTTTTTTTTTTTTCATATCTGTGAATCCATATGCAAGGCAAGTTTATTTATATAGAACGATTTGTACACAAAGTAACTGAAAGTGGTTTAAAGAATAAGAACGACATTAAAATCACACAAATCAAAACATAAATAATCACAAATAATGATCATAAAATTCATATTAAAACAGAAGAGTGCAGAAAAAAACACTTTCAGTATCTATATGTAAAATTTGTAACTTGAATAAGTAATAAATATAGAAATGGTTCATTAAAAAAAATTAAAAAGTAGTTGCATTTTTTTTTTTTTTTTACATTACATTTGATTACATTTATCTGAGAGTTACGTCTGATGAGTTTGACGCCCGTGGGTTAAATGATCCAAATGATTCTCGTGACGGTGTGTGGAGTTTAAAAACACACTTCCTGTATCACCACATGATGACATCACAAGGTGGAACAGAGTGTTTTCAGTTTGAGAGAAAAACTCAACTCGCCCGTCAAATCCACACTGATCTCTCTGTTTGTTTTATACAGATTAATTTCAGGTCTGGTCTCGTCTCCACGTCCTTCGCCGCGTCTCAAACCCGCTCAAACGCGACCGTCCAATCGGATTTGTTTATTTCGGCGACACGTGCGAAACGAAGGAGCTCATTGGTCGCTTCTGATTCACAAATAAAATCACATTTCTCCCGCCTCAGATCAGCACGGTTTCATCGATTCTGTGGAAATCCGCCATGTTTTTTCAGCTTTCCGTGTTTCTTTTTTGCTTTATTTTATTGTTTTTTTAGGACGGACCGCGCTTGTCCCCGATTGGCTCATTTGAAAACGCGGCGACTGGCGACCAGACTCACATCTTTGTAACGTTTCCATCTGGACCCCGGGCAAGAACTCAGTGTAAATACGCAGAGTTTTGAGTGTTAAACATGTGTGAACGAAACAAAACGCAACTCCGGGTCTGTTTGCGACGAGGAAATTACATTATAACGCAAATCAGAAAACGGGCTAATACGTCTCTTTTTAATCGTTGTTTTTTTGGCGACTTGACGCGAGCCAAAGTTGCAGACACAAAGCATTGTTTCTGTCGCGGCGGTCCCAGGCTCTCCGGGTCACGACTCCTTTGTAAACATTCTTTCCGAACATGATTTTTTTTCCGTTTCACTTTCATCTTGTTTGGTCTGCGCTAAACTCGTCTCCATCCCCCGACAGTAAATCAGCTTGTTTTTCCTCCACCTCGCCGTGCCCCCTTTAAACTCGCCGCAAACAAACACATTTCGATCCCACATTTGCGCCACAAAAGGCCAATCAAACATGGAAAACTGCACTCACACAACCGCCGCAGCCCGTGTTTACAGCGGTAACGGCTCTGTGTGATTTGAGTTAAAAGCCGTATTAAAACAACCAGAACAGAGCCTTTCAAATGTTCCCATGTTTATCTGAAATTGGGTTTTTTTTATAGTTTTTTTTTTGTGTAAACAGATAATGAGTAACTCCGCGTGTTCCTGTGTTTACGCTTTGAAGAAAATGAACGTAGAAATCAGGCGTAAATAAATATTCTCGTCCAAATTGGCTCTTTTTTTGGTTGTAATTGGATCAAATCAGCAAAATCGACGAGAAAAATGCAGTTTTGCGGAGAATTTTCCACAGTATGGCGTTAAACGAATCTATATGGCTAAGTTACGGGTCAGATCTGCAGTCGGGATGCCTGTTTTTCAAGTTTTTTTTTAAGCGAAAATCGAAAACGCCTGTAACTGAAAACGTGAACGGTGTGTTTTGGATAGATGTTAGTGGCCTGAGTTGGAAGAAAAGACGCGAGACTGGAGTTTTGACGCAAGAAAAGTTTATTTATCATCAGTACGAGACCCTAAAATCATAGTGACGGTGTTGTAGGGAGTATTATACCTCTGAACCCAGGATCATGTAGAGGGTTAATACGAACATTTCAGGCCAAAATGACGAGTCTGACAGCAGCAGGGACAGAGAGGAGACGGTTTTACAAAAAAGAAAAAATAGACAAAAAAAAACAAACAAAAAAAACCCTCAAAGTAACTCATTTTAAAAAATAATTAAAAAAAACTCAAAATAACTAATAAAACATAAATAACTGAATATAACAAATCATAAAATAAAACAACTCAAAATAACAAAAAATAAATAAAAAATAAAAATAACTCCAAAATGATAAAAAAAAAAACTATTAAAAAAACAACAACAAAAAAAACAAACAAAAAAACAACCCTCAAAATAACCCAAGGGGGAAAAAAAAACAAAAAACCCAGGATCATGTAGAGGGTTAATACAAATATTTAAGACCAAAATGACGAGTCTGACAGCAGCAGAGACAGAGAGAGGACACAGTTTAACAATAGAAAGTGAACTGGAGCCAGAGTCGATGGAGCAGGAAGTGCGCCCATGATCACTTCCCGTTTGGAACGCGGCGGCGGCTAGCAGGTTAGCTACATCCGGTCATATATACAAGTCTGTGGGACACTTCCTGTCTTGCCACATGATGACATCACAAATTGGAAGAGAGAACTCAGCCTAAATATCCAGGTTTGTTTGTGTGAATGAAACAAAAAACACAACTCCAGGTCTGTGTGTGACGAGGAACAACAACATAAATCAGAAAACGGCGTAACATGTGAACTTTATTTTCTCAACTCGTGCTCAAATAAATAACACAGTTGCAACACTTGTTCGCTTTTATGATCGTCGCAAAAAATAATACCTAAAAGCCGTTCCAAATGTCGCGCTCGTATCTGGAGCGAAGCGCTGACTTGGCGTTGACCCCGCGCCGCGCAGACTTCATGATTTCAGATGTATTTTGAGTCTGGGGACTTTAAATCAGTGCGAACTTTTGGTCTGAAATTAAAATCAGCCTCGGTCTAAGTGTTTGCGAGCTCCTTCCCAGAAATGGAAGCCTGCTCCGCATTTCTGTGACCACATCTGAGGACGCAGAATTATTATGCAAATGAACGAGACGCGCACACTCACTCACATATTGAGCTGTTTATCAGGACATGTTGAACCTTTACCAAATTTGGTCGAATTATTTCAGCGTAAGAGTCGGAATCGATGTGTAAATGACTCATAATGACTCACGCCGGAGCTGGGACGGGGCTAAACGAGCGAGTTGTGGAGAAAACGTAGAGAGCGAACGGTTATACTCCCCTCATTAGCGGTTCAGAACCTGCTTTTGACATAAACATCATTGGTAGAGTGGTCCAACTCCGACAGATGAAGCGCTTTGAGTGTCCTGAAGGTGAAAAAAGTGCTGTACAGTCGTCCGTCGCTATGACACGGTTCACCTTTCACGGTCTCGCTGTTTCATGGATTGTTTTAGTGCAGTTTTTCATGCTTTTTTTTACATCGTCTGAGCGTGCATTGTGTCGTGCGTCCTGATTGGCCGTTGGACTGTAGACCATTGTGTCGTGCGTCCTGATTGGCTGTTGGACTGTAGACCATCGTGTTGTGCGTCCTGATTGGCTGTTGGACTGTAGACCATTGTGTCGTGCGTCCTGATTGGCTGTTGGACTGTAGACCATCGTGTCGTGCGTCCTGATTGGCTGTTGGACTGTAGACCATCGTGTCCTGCGTCCTGATTGGCTGTTGGACTGTAGACCATTGTGTCGTGCGTCCTGATTGGCTGTTGGACTGTAGACCCTTGTGTCGTGCGTCCTGATTGGCTGTTGGACTGTAGACCATCGTGTCGTGCGTCCTGATTGGCTGTTGGACTGTAGACCATTGTGTCGTGCGTCCTGATTGGCTGTTGGACTGTAGACCCTTGTGTCGTGTGTCCTGATTGGCTGTTGGACTGTAGACCATTGTCCATCAGTCTCCTCCGTGCCGTGTCTCCTGTCCAGTACAGAATGTGTTCAGACAAATTTACATAAACGTTGGATCTCAGTGTGACTCTGAAGTGCTGTACGTTTGCGATTTGTTTTCTCCCCGACAAAACCCACAATGTCGATGAAACGTTCTGCACCGACAAAGACGCCGACGAAGGTTTGAACTTTGAGAGAGTTTAAACGAGAGAGAAATGTGAGAAAATGTTAACGCCTGTGTGAGAAAAGTGTATAAAGTGTGTGGTGAGGGGTTTTACACACAAAAACAGAGAGAATAATGTAAAAAATAAAGCTATCTATGTCGTGGATTATTTTCAGAATGTACCAAGGTGCACCATAAAAGTGTGACCTTTTATGGTGCACCTTATTTTCTCCATAGGGAACTCTGCATTTGACCCGTTTTTCAATAAAAATGAGGCAATCTGTCAGGAGCGCTAGTCTTGTTCAGAACCCTTACCCTAGCATACCTGGAGGATTCGACCTTTGAACTGTTCCATGTTTGGGTTGAAGCGTAAACTCCACAGAAAAGGCCCAAAAACAACCCGGGAGTTGAACCTGGAACCTTCTTGCTGTGAGGTGAACGCACGAGCCACATTAAGACCTTTGCGGCGAGGAGCGTTGCCTTCGTCAGCCTCTCTCCTGATTGGCTGTTTGGTTGCTATGACACTCGTGGGCGGAATTCCAAATATGAAACTCTGCTCCAAATTAGCCAAAATAATCGCCAATTCTTAGGAAAGATCGTACTTAAAAGAGCTGCAAAACCCACCAAAGTTCAGATCGTTTCGTATCGTCGGCGTACAGCTTTTGCCACTTAAAGACTTACTCGCAGCGGGAAGAGGAACCACAACAGTACACGAGATACTGCATACGATATATTACTCCAGTAGAAGCTAAAGTATGACCGAAAACCTCTCTGAGAAGTACAAATACTTCGTAGGACCTCGCTAACCTCCAGTTTCTTTGTCCTGACGATAGTTCTCGCGTGCCGTTTCAGTTAAACCTCACTGTTGTTCTTCGGCCCCTGCGTACCCCGAGTCTGCGGCGGCCATCTTGTTTCTGTCTCATTAGCAGCGGGCCTCTCCCTGGACTCTCTCTGCGGTTTTGGGACCTGGCCTGAGGGAAAGCTGATCCCGGAGCAGAGCTGTGAGGCGTGTGCAGTTTGTTATGGTGCGGTCGGACCCTCGCTCTGCGCAACGGACCGGGCTGTGTTTCATCTCCGCCGTCTCCAAAGGTTTGTGGGCGGTTTAAAGTTAAAATACGCAGGATTATTTGCGTTATGGAATTATCAGCTCGAGTTCAGTGGAGGTGGGTCGACTTTATAAACAAGGAGGAGATGAGGGCTGAGGTGAGCGGTGCCACGAGAGCTTTAGAGTAAAAACCATGGCCCCGTTTGAACAGAAGTGCAACGTGTGTGTGTGTACTATGGACTGTAACGTGCTAACGTGCTAGCCGCCGCGTTACGGACAGGAAGTGATCGTGTGCGCGCTTCCGGCTCCGTTGACTCTGGCTCCAATTAACTTTACATTGAAAAACCGTCGCCCTTTTCTCCGTAACTGCATCATTTTGATCTTAACCCGTTAGCGTCGGATGCTAACCGCGCTTGTGTGCTTACGCTGTCCCTCGAAGACGACCAATCAGAGCGTAGTTATTCGATGCATCAAAGGAAAAATAAGGATGGATGTGTAAAATAGAGGTAGTTGTGTGAAAAAACCCCGCAAAAGTACAGGCTGATACTTCGTTTAACATGATTTTTATGGCTAAAAAAAGCAATAACAGCTACGCGAGCAATAACAGTCTATAATGTGCTCAGTCCTTAAAGGGTTAAAAATGTTCGTATTAACCCTCTACATGATCCTGGGTTTTTTATTTCACTATTTTGTCTGTAAATCAAGATATGAACATTAATAACAGACAAATCAGGCGCCTTCTTTCCCCGAGGTTGCACCTGCTAGCGTTAGCAACAGGTTTGATTGACAGCGTTGCTAAGAGCCCAAACTCTACTACTAAACCAGATCAAAATCTCCTGGTTTCTTCAAAGCTACAAAATCATCTATTCTAATTTCTATTTAGGAAGTCTTGATTATTGGACTAATTTGCCATGGTGTTCATTTTATTTTCCTATACCTGGTTTTATTTTGTTATTTTTTGTTTTCATGTGTGTTTTGAGTTTAACTTCCTGTCATTTTGATCGTTTGCCCCGCCCTAAAGTGTTTCACGTGTCCCTCGTTTCTTTTTGTGAGCATATAAACCCCTGTGTTTGTTGTGTTTTTTTGTTTCATTCACATGTTTAACACACAAACAAACCTGCGTATTTAGACTGATTTCTTTTCTCAAACTGAAAACACTCCGTTCCACCTTGTGATGTCATCATGTGGTAATACAGGAAGTGCTCCGCTGTGTTTTTAAACTCCACACACCTTCATTTCTAGAATCATTTGGATCATTTCAGCTCCTGGAACTGTCCATTTCTACTGAACTAAAGGTAAAACGTCGCTGTTAAAACCTGTTGAAAACTACCACTTGATGACATCACAAGGTGGAACAGAGCGTTTTGAGCTTTGGAGATGTTACAGACTATATATCGGACCTTTTTAAGAACGTTTCGGTGCATTCCTGGACGTTTGGATCCTCACTCTGTTTAAAATGTGACACTATTTTCTTCACAAAATATGACACTGTTTTTATCTCGGGTGGTTTGCGTCGATCTTCAGTTTGCGTTTAAGTTTGCTAGATAAAACAAAAAAAAAACAAAAAAAAAAGATACATTCTCACGATATTTGAGTTAAACGTCAGAGGAGAATCCGTCTGGACCAGTTCCTCTGCTGTGACTGAAGAGCTCGAGTGAACCAAAACAAACATGGCGACGCTGATAGACGAACTTCAGCCGATTTCAGCGCCAATACGGAATCATTTGGTTTTGAAACTCGTGCAGAAGTTCAGAGCTTTGTGGATTTGTGACAGGGACGACGCCTGAGCTTTTCTCTCAAATGGACGTAACAAAAGTTTTGATTTCACGGCTCGTTCTACTTCGACCAATCGGATTCAAATGTCAAATATTCTGACATGGATTTACGCCTTTTCCCAATCGACTTCAGCTGCGTCAGACAAATGTGTAAAACGTAATTCCAGGAGCTACAGCGAACACCCACAGACCCCTGCACACGCGCTAATCTGGTATTAAAATGTGTTTTTGTTAAGTTAATTTAAGATTTTTAAGGCTTTGTGCACAACAGCGCCCCCAACCTCACTGTTAGCGTCACTACTTCCTGTCCAGTTTTGTCTTGTCTTGTTGTTTTGTTTTGTTTTTGACAGTCGCACTAAAATGAATAAATATTTAAAGATCAGGCAGTGCACAGAGAGCTGCAGGTGGATTAGGGGTCAGGGGTCAGAGGTCAGAGGTCAGAGGTCGGGGGGTTAGAGACGGGGAGCCACTGTCTGACAAAAAAGAATCGCACGAGAGAGGTTTGTGTCTCAATGCTAACGCTAATGCGAATTATTACTCCACAAACTAAAGTGTTCTACATGTAAAAATAATTGAGTAGATTTATTTGAATTAATTTGAATTTTTATAGGTTGTTTATTTAATGTTTTCTGATTTAAATAAAAAAAAATAAAATAAAATAAAATTAAAAAATCACTACACTACATTAATAATATAATAATGAGATGAGACTTTTTAAATAAATGAGGAAACACAGCCGTTTTAAAAGTCCCGCACACATCCTGCTGTGGACATGTCTGTACGTCCCAGGGTCACGGGACACGCTGGACGCCGCTTTAATGTAAACTGTTGCATTCTGGGAGTTGTTTTAAGGTCTGTCTGAGGCGAGGGGGAAGCAGGGGCCACCGGACAAAAATACTGTAGTTTATTTTTCTTCATAAAGTTGTGTATCCATCCATCCATCCATCCATTTTCTTCCGCTTATCCGGGGCCGGGTCGCGGGGGCAGCAGTCTAAGCAGGGACTCCCAGACTTCCCTCACCCCGGACACGTCCTCCAGCTCCTCCGGTGGGACCCCAAGGCGTTCCCAGGCCAGCCGAGAGACATAGTCCCTCCAGCGTGTCCTGGGTCTTCCCCGGGGCCTCCTCCCGGTGGGACATGCCCAGAACACCTCCCTAGGGAGGCGTCCAGGAGGCAAAGTTGTGTATTTTAAGTCAAAATATAGGACTTATTTAACTGTACAAATGTAGGCAATAGTTCTAAGCTTTGTTTTAAAGGAGCACTGTGGAGGTTTATTTATTGTCTCCATGGTGATGTGACTGTTTTACCAATGACAGACCCTCCAACAGTGAGGTTACGCAGTACATCTTTTAAAATGGAAGTATTTCAAACGTAATATTTGAATCAGTTGGGCAGATGTCGGGCTCGAAATAACAAAATCAAAAATTAATCATGGCGTTCGGCTCCAGTTAAATGAAGCTAATTGATGCTAGCTACCGCCGCAAACGCTCACACACACACACACACCACGTTCACACTAGACAATGAGGGTGAAGTGTGTTGCACAAAGACACAATGATAGAACTAGCAGAAAGAACCAAAAAAAAAAAAAACAACGAAGAAGAACACGCAAACTCCACCCAGACACACGGGTCAATTTGGAGCTCACTTCCATGTTTGGAATTACAACCGTGAGTATCATAGCAACCAAAGAGCCAATCGGGAGCAAGGATTTTGAAGGTAACGCCCCTTCCTGCCCGCACCACTGGTTTAGAGGGGAGCGGATGCTTAGCAACTCTGTCAATCAAACCTGTTGCTAACGCTAACAATGAAAAAACTCAAAATAATTAAAAATAAAATAATAAAATGTAATAAAAATAACCCAAAAAAACCCTCTCAAAATAACAAAAAAATAAAGAAAATAAACAAAAAAAATAAAAAATAAACTCAAAATAACAAAAAATAAAATTAAAAAAATAAAATAAAAATAAACTCAAAATAACCAAAAAATAAAGAAAATAAACTAAAAAAATAAAAATAAACTCAAAACAACCAAAAAAAAGTTATAATAGCTATAAAAAAGAATAATAATAATAAAAAAACCTCTAAAAATATAAAACAAAAAAAAGTCAAAATAACTCAAAATAAATAAACAAAAATATATTAATAAATTCAAAATAATGAATCCCAGGATCATGTAGAGGGTTAATACGAACATTTAAGACCAAAATGACGAGTCTGACAGCAGCAGGTACAGAGAGAGGACACAGTTTATCAATAGAAAGTGAATTGGAGCCAGAGTCGATGGAGCAGGAAGTGCGCCAATGATCACCTCCTGTTTGTAGCGCGTTGCTAGCAGGTTAGCTATGTCCATTTATATATACAGTCCATGGTTAAACATCACTGGTAGAGCGCTCAGATCCAACGACACAGATGAACGCTGTTGTTGTGTCCTTGGGCAAGACACTTAGCCCACCTCGTGTGTGTGTGGATGTGTGTGTGTGGATGTGTGTGTGGTTTCTTGATGTAAAGTGCTTTGAGTGTCTTGAAAGTGGAAAAGTGCTGTGTAAAAATGTGAGCGTTTACCAC
The DNA here is from genome assembly GCF_009829125.3 of Periophthalmus magnuspinnatus. NCBI lineage: Eukaryota > Metazoa > Chordata > Actinopteri > Gobiiformes > Gobiidae > Periophthalmus > Periophthalmus magnuspinnatus. The sequence continues at coordinate 2,623,000 of NC_047143.1, read as the reverse complement.
AGGCCATAGAACTAGAACTGAACTGTAACTGAGACTAAACATGGACCTGAGCCACGGACTAACTGAAGACTAAACCAGAACTTAACTTGGACTAAACCAGTCTCCTCCAAACCGCTCTTTTCTATTGGCTGACTAAAAATACAATAAACGCCTTTGTGTGTGTGTGTGTGTGTGTGTGTGTGTGTGTGTGTGTATCTCCGGGCTCGTTTATGGGGACCTCTGACAGAGTATTCCATATCACTATTTATTTGCGCTCCTAAACTCTGTTACAAATTTGAACCAAACAGAATGGAAATAAACCACGGGTGAACGAGAGAGGAGTAATAAAAGACAAACACAGCCATATTTTGGCCCGAAAGACGAGAGAAATAGCGTTTAAGTTTTGATGCGCTGTCATCATTCTCCGAGCTGTGGAGCGGCCGCAAATCCAGGTCTGGAAAAATGCTTATCCCCGACCCGAGATAGTCCAATGAGAGCAAAAGAGCAAAAGAGCAAAAGAGCACGGAACGCCGACACGGAGCGCCGCCGGGAGACGGGAATCTGATCTGTCTGATACAGCAGCACACAAGGACGCCATTTTGATTTAAAGGTGTTAAATTCACCATAAACACCTTTATAATCTGCTCCAAACTCACCTGAGGCACTGAGGCGTATGGTTTGAGTGTTCTACCTGTGTCTCTGTGGAGTTTGTGTGTTCTCTCTGCATCTTCTTGTATCTGGATGACGTTTGCATGTTCTTACTGTGTCTGGGTGATGTTTGTGTGTTCTCCCTATGCCTGGGTGGAGTTTGCGTGTTCTGTCTGTGTCTGTGTGGAGTTTGCATGTTCTCTCTGTGTCTGTGTGGAGTTTGCATGTTCTCTCTGTGTCTGTGTGGAGTTTGCATGTTCTCTCTGTGTCTGTGTGGAGTTGCTGTGTTCTCCCTGTGTCTGGATGCAGTTTGCATGTTCCCTCTGTGTCTGGGTGGAGAATGTCTGTGTGGAGTTTGTGTTCTTCCTGTGTCTGTGTGGAGTTTGCATGTTCTTTCAGTGCTTTCAGTGACAGGTTGGAGTTTGCATGTTCTTCTGGCGTCTGTGTGGAGTTTGTGTGTTCTCTCTGTGTCTCGGTGGAGTTTGCATGTTCTTGCAGTGCTTTCAGTGACAGGTTGGAGTTTGCACGTTCTGGCGTCTGTGTGGAGTTTGTGTGTTCTCTCTGTGTCTCGGTGGAGTTTGCATGTTCTTGCAGTGCTTTCAGTGACAGGTTGGAGTTTGCACGTTCTGGCGTCTGTGTGGAGTTTGTGTGTTCTCTCTGTGTCTCGGTGGAGTTTGCATGTTCTTTCTATGTCTGTGTGGAGTTTGCATGTTCTCTCTGTGTCTGTGTGGAGTTGCGTGTTCTCCCTGTGTTTGGATGCAATTTGCATGTTCTCGCTGTGTCTGGGTGGAGAATGTCTGGAGTTTATGTGTTCTTCCTGTGTCTGTGTGGAGTTTACGCGTTCTCTCTGTGTCTGGGTGGAGTTTGCATGTTCTTTCAGTGACAGGTTGGAGTTTGCACGAATATCTGTGTGGAGTTTGCTTGTTCTTCCTGTGTCTGGCTGACAGATTGCCCCAGTTGTATTGAAATCAATAAAACGTTTTTGTTTGTTTTGGGGTTTTTTTTGTTCTGTCTGTTAGTTTTATCATTGTATCTTTGGGCAACACACTTCACCCACATTGTCCAGTATGAAGTGGTGGTCAGAGGGGCCGACGGCACAGATTGGCAGCCTCACTTACATCACTCTGCCCTGGGGCGACTGTGGCTACAACAGTAGTGTAGTGCAGCTTTGAGAGGCTTCGACAGGACAGTAAAGATGCTGTTTAAAGAGCTCATTTTAGGATGTTTTTTGCTCTGTTAAAATGTAGTTTCCTCATCAAAAACATGAACATACACTGCTCTAGACGACAGAATCAAAGAGACAAAATGGTTTTACAAAGTTTTTAATTCAATGAAGAAAAAAAAGTAAAATAAAAATACGTTCGAGGGTCCATATTACGCTATTTCCTGATCTGTTCTAATATTGTTCTAATCAAAAACAGACCTGGAGTTGTGGTTCTTTGTTTTGTTTTGTTTCATTCACACATGTTTAACACACAAACAAACCTGCAGATTTACACTGAGTTCTTCTCTCAAACTGAAAACACTCTGCTCCAGCTTGTGATGTCATCAAGTGGTAATACAGGAAGTGCTCCACTGTGTTTTTAAACTCCACACACCTTCATTTCTAGAATCATTTGGATCATTTCAGCCTTGGAATATTCGCACATCTAATACTGAACAAAACGTAAAAGGAGCTGTTAAAACCTGTTGAAAACTACCACTTGATGACATCACAAGGTGGAACGGATCATTTTGAGCTTTGGAGATATAGACATACTAATAATAAATGAAACAAAACACAACTTCCAGGTCTGTTTTTGCGCATTATAACACGACTTAACTCTCAGAAAAGTCTATTTTTGCGTGACACGGGACCTTTAAAACCCATTGTACGACGTAATAAGGAACTGTTCAAAGTAAATACGCACATGTCACGTAATATGTCTTTTGTTTTCGCGGGCTCGAGGCGTCCCCCCCCCAAAAAAATTCTCTTTGAAAATCTGTGGTAGTTTTATAATTGATAGCATCAGTAGCTAACGGCAACCGACTTTGCAGCTCGTTCCGTTCAAACCCGTCCCGCGCTGAGGCTAAAGTGAAACAGGCGCTTTGTCCCCGCTGCCTGTTCACTTCCCGCTGACCTCCGCACAAGAGCTCTTGATTTCACCAAACATGTTACTGATTGCTTTTCCGACCACAATTCCTTCTTTAATGGGATGAATCACCATTATCCCTCCAGATTCTAATAATGCCGTTGGACGCTCCATTCTTATCCCAATCTCCTCTGTTTGTTTTCACTGCCTGATTTGAGCCAATCATTGAGAATTCTGAAAGAGCCTCTTTTACTCTGCGCGTTTGATCGTTTATCATCCGCCCGAGCCAGTACAGATTCATCACTTTACAGATCCATCAGTTTTGGTTTGTGTTTTAGTTACGACTCGGCCAGGGATTCTCCGGAGCACATGTGTTAGCTTAAACCGGTGACAGCGTCCAAGCTAGGCTAATAATGAACCAGGGAGAAACCAGGGTTAAACCAGGACTGAGCCAGGACTGAGCCAGGACTGAGCCAGGACTAAACCAGGACTGAGCCAGGACTGAGCCAGGACTGAGCCAGGACTGAGCCAGGACTGAGCCAGGACTAAACCAGGACTAAACCAGGACTGAGCCAGGACTGAGCCAGGACTGAGCCAGGACTGAGCCAGGACTGAGCCAGGACTGAGCCAGGACTAAACCAGGACTGAGCCAGGACTGAGCCAGGACTAAGCGAGAAATAAACCAGGACTGAGCCAGGACTAAGCCAGGACTGAGCGAGAAATAAACCAGGACTAAACCAGGACTAAACCAGGACTAAGCCAGGACTGAGCGAGAAATAAACCAGGACTGAGCCAGGACTAAACCAGGACTAAGCGAGAAATAAACCAGGACTAAACCAGGACTACCAACTGAGCTACTGTCACTTGTGGTGTACGGTCTCTTCTCTGTCATACATATATTAAAACTTTATCCAATTCTCCTCATGTCTGCACTTTTTGTCACTATTTTAAAAAATAATTTAAGACTGAAAAATCCTGCAGCAGCGCGCGGCGACGGGCTTCACTGTGGAACATTCACGGCAAAACAATGACATTTTTATTTATCGAGCCCTCAGTAGACACGATACATAGTGAACCTTTAAGCTGTAAAAATTGAAGCATTAAGGAGGCCCAAAAGGAACAAATATATAGGACCATTTAAACTGTCCTCTATTATCCCATTTTTCTCTTTTATAGGATCCGTCAAAGAAGACATTTTGGGAGCCCAGAATCCTCGTGGTTCCGTGCCAGAGTCTTGCAGTGGTGTGGATAGACTTGGTGAGTTGTGGTTTGGGGTCCTAACATTATCTGGTCAACGGCGGGTCAAAGCGATGGGGGTTGTCGGTCGAATTCCCGTAACTGGGGCAATTTGAGTCTATTTTTGTTAAACGCTATCTGCATTCTTCAAATAACCGTGACTCTGACATTTTTCCCTATGTTGATTCGCCCTCGTCTCCGTTTCCTATTGAAAATGCTGAGTGTGTTTTTTCCAGCTCTGTTCCCATAAAGGTTTACCTGGTTTGACCACAGAATTAACTGTCTGTACCTCACTGCTTTTAAGCTCCTCCTTTTGTTCTAGACCAAATGGTACAGAGAATTTCAGTAATAAACATATACGGTACGAGCGTTTAGACGTATACGCCACAGTGGTCCAAGCGGTAGAGCGGTTGTCCTGTAGAAAAAGTCCACCTTCAAACTGAAATCTTGGCTTAAAACTAAAACAAAACTGTGCACACGTGTATTTTTCTGCCATTTTTTTTCCATTTTTTGAAGTCGATTAGTGTCTTGCCGAAGGAAACAACAACAGCATTCATTTGTGGGAGCTGGAATCGCACCAACCTGTGGTCCAGTGGACACTTTACCAACGCTAGCACTAGCTAAACTCAGCAGCTTTTGTTTTGTAACTATATCTGACTGCATTTTCACTGTCAGATAAATAAATAAATTTAAAACCTTGGTGGTTAGATTCCAGCACTGACCTGTGGTTGTTGTTGTGGTTGTTGTTGTGGTTGTGGTTGTTGTTGTGGTGGTTGTGGTTGTTGTTGTGGTTGTTGCTGTGGTTGTTGTTGTGGTTGTTGCTGTGGTTGTTGCTGTGGTGGTTGTTGTGGTTGTTGTTGTTGTGGTTGTTGTTGTGGCTGTTGTTGTGGTTGTTGCTGTTGTTGTTGTTGTGGTTGTTGTTGCGGTTGTTGTTGTGGTTGTGGTTGTTGCGGTTGTTGTGGTTGTCGTTGTGGTTGTTGTTGTGGTTGTCGTTGTTGTTGTGGTTGTTATTGTTGTGGTTGTTGTTGTGGTTGTTGTTGTGGTTGTTATTGTTGTGGTTGTTGTTGTGGTTGTTGTTGTGGTTATTGTTGTGGTTGTTGTTGTGGCTGTTGTTGTTGTGGTGGTTGTTGTTGTGGTTGTTGCTGTTGTTGTTGTTGTGGTTGTTGTTGCGGTTGTTGTTGTGGTTGTTATTGTTGTGGTTGTTGTTGTGGTTGTTATTGTTGTGGTTGTTGTTGTGGTTGTTATTGTTGTGGTTGTTATTGTTGTGGTTGTTGTTGTGGTTGTTGTTGTTGTTGTTGTTGTTGTGGTTGTTGTTGTTGTGGTTGTTATTGTTGTGGTTGTTGTTGTGGTTGTTGTTGTTGTGGTTGTTGTTGTGGTTGTTGTTGTGGTTGTGGTTGTTGTGTCTTTGGGCTGTACAGTTTTGGACTTCTCGACTTCCAAATACGACAAGAGTAAAACAGAAATCGTATTAAAATGTAAAAGCAATAGTGGCTCGAGAAGCAGATGGGTTGTTTTAAATGCAAGATTGGTGTTCGGTCGGTGCAGGGAGCGTCAAATTAGAGAAAATAAACAGCCGTTCCATAAGAGAATTGAACCAACACCGTCACAAGAGCAGCTCAGGACCACAGTCTGCTGTTCATCTCCATCTCAAAGACACGAAGTTCAGATCTGAGCAAGAGAAAAGAAATGGTTTGAGAGGGAAGTTAATCGCTTTTGGCTGTTTGGGCTGATTGGGACCTGCTGAGTGTAAAAATAAAGAATTATCACTTTTACATTATGTAGTTTGACATATGAGGACGTTCGTTCCACGTTTTAATAATTTTGATAGAACATTTGAATAATGATTAGCAAAAACTATTAAGGGCCTGAACACAGCAACATTTTTCCTGAGAGTAAAAAAACAAAATGAGAAACAACATTTGTGCCTTTTTGGAACGATGTGGCTCATTTGAAGAGCTGCAGACAAAAAAAAAAAAAAAAAAAAAAACAATAAATAAATAAGAAATCTAAATAAGAAAAAAAAGATCTGAACATTTTAACTCTTAAAAATATTCTAAACTGAACATTTTTGCTGTTTTTTCAACGCAAAATGTGTTGACGCCAGGTCCTAGGAGGATAAAGACGCAATTTTTATTCGGAAAGACAATTCATCTTTGAACAGGAAACGGGAATATCTCCAATTTATAACTACATCCTCAGACCCAAAGCAAACAAAGCAAACAAAGAGAACAATGGATCGAGCTAATAGGGCCATTAAAGGTTGAATATTGGCTATTAATTTAACGTTCTCTTTTACTTTGGATCAGACCTGGATGACTGAGGGATTACACAGACGAGGTTGGTGGTTCGATCCCAGCTCTGACCAATTACCGTTGTGTCTTTAGGCAATACACACTTTTGGACCTTTTGTTGCAGTGGTTTTCCCATAAATCGGACCTTTGACGGTTCGATCCCAGCTCTGACCAATTGCGTTTATATTTACGCTAAACGTATTAACGCGGTTTTAAGTGACCGGGACGTTACGGCTTTGCCTTGAATGTCCCGCAGTATGGCATTAAACTTATCGAGCTTCATGGAGACGAGCAGATCTGCGGAAAGGCGGGACCGCAAAAAAGAATGCGTCTCGTTTAAGGTACAATATTTTGAAGCAATGACGACACTCGGGATGAAACAAATGCTGTAGGTTGATCTTTTTAATGCCGTACCGTGGAATATTCCAGGCAAAACAATGAATAAAGATGAAACTGTGCACCTGCTAAACGGAGGGAAATGAACCGGCGAACAAACGCTGTGAGTTTTACCTGCTTTTAAAAACATCAGACGTTTGATTTGTTGAGTTAAAAAATAAAATATACTTTGGAACGTGCCCCGAGCGTAAACCCCCGCCCCCGTCTTGCTAATGCTGTTATCGTATTATCCTTATCGCTAACACCGCGCGAACGCCACGAGGTGCACGCTCCGAGTACGGCCCTAAAATAACTGAACAGGGCAAAAGAAAGCAACGGGGGGCGCAGACGAGATGTACGAGATTTGGAACGAAAGCAAAAGGAGTATTCAAAGTATGCATTATAAAGAGGATTTACACACACAAAAAAAACTCCAAAAGCTAACGGGCCTGTGTCAGAGCGTACGCGGCGGGTTCGTGTCCTTTACCTAACCTTTCCATGTCGTCCCTGTGTGGCAGAGTGGTTAGCCTGTCTCCTCCCTCTCACCAGGAGGGTGTGGGTGTGTATCTTGAGTCGCACCTGCCCCGGGGTAGACCACCAATAACTCACACTCCACAATAAAACAAAGGCAACAAAGAAGTGGACTCCAGTCGAATGAAGCTAATCGAGGCTAACGGTTATAGCGGCGAATTTAGAAGAAAGTTCAATTTGTGGAATTCCGATCACAAGTATCATAGCAACCGAAGAGTCAATCCGGAGCGAGGCTGATGAAGGTAACGCCCCTTCCTGCCCGCACCTCTGGTTTAACATGGAGCGGGTGCTTAGCAACGCTGTCAGTCAAACCTGTTGCTAACGCAAGAGGGAGTGACCTCGCGGAAATAAGGCGCTGGATTTGTCTGTTATTAATGTTCATATCTTGATTTACAGACACAATAGTGAAATAAAAACCCCAGGATCATGTAGAGGGTTAATACGAACATTTAAGACGAAATGAGTCTGAGAACAGCAGAGACAGAGAGAGGAGACAGTTTACAAAAATAAAAATAAAAAAACAGAACAACTCAAAATAAAATAAAAAATAAAGAAAATTAACTAAAAAGAGAAAAAAAAAAGTTATAATAGCTGCAACAAAAAAAAGTCAAAATAACAAAAAAAAAATCTAAATAACTCAAACAAATAAATAAATGAATAAATAAAAATAAAAATAATAAATTCAAAATAAAAACCCCAGGATCATGTAGAGGGTTAATACGAACATTTAAGACCAAAATGAGGAGTCTGACAGCAGCAGAGACAGAGAGAGGAGACAGTTTTACAAATAAAATAAAATAAAATAAAAAAAAACAACTCAAAATGATAACTAAACTATTATAATAAAAATACCTTAAAAAAAACTCAAAATATAAAAAAAACAGCTTAAAATAACAATAAAAAAAACCCTCAAAATAAAAAAAGAAAATAAACTAAAAATAACTAAAATAATTATAATAGGAATAACAAAAAAAAAAATCAAAATAACTCAAAATAAATAAAAATAAAAATATTCAAAATAATGAACCTCATGTATATATACAGTCTATGCTAGCAGGTTAGCTATGTCCATTTATATAAACAGTCTAGACATAACCAACAAACAAAAAGTCTAGTTGACAGTTTTTATAGTTGAGTAGTTTTTATTTTGCTTTTTTATCATATCTGGACGACTGAGAGATCACACAGACGTCTTGCCCAAGGACACAAAAACAAAACTGCTCAGCGCTGGAATAGAACAGTCAACCATAGTCCGTTAGCAATATCATTGGCATTAAAACTCCCGTTAAGCCTCTCAAACTCATTCAAGATGGCGACCGCGCTATCCCTCAAAGCCCAAAGATACTCAGTCGCCCACGCACAAGTCGAAAATAATCGGCTTTTAAAAATTAATTTGCCAAGAAAGGCCAAGTGTGACCACAGCGCTGAAAGGCCCAGAGGTCACAAACTCCACCGCTGTCATTTGTCATGATCCGGCGTTAGCCAAAGCGTGGCCCACACCAAGCTGAAATAACATGTGTGTCCAGGGTTAGCGACAGTGCAAACAGCTAGCGAGGAAGGGGATACGCCAGCCAAATACTGTACTCAAGTAATCGTACTGTACTTATGAAGCAGTAGGGCTGTCAAAACTATAGAAAATCGGATGCTAATCGATGCTAAAGTTAATATCGAAGCTAGGTATTCATTTGAGCGGGTGTCGATGCTAACCCTGCACGTGTAAGACTGTTTTACATCAACCTGCGCTTGGAAAGAAGCCGCGTTAGCTATAATCTTTACGTATTTTCGATTTAAAATATTCATTAATGCGCGCGGTCCCTTTACAAATAAATAAAATAAGAAATAAATATGAAAAAATCAAGTTCACATGGCGCAATTTAAGCGTTCCTGAACAGTTTCCGCGTCATTTTGTTTGTTTTAGCTTTGTCGGAACAACTTTAAGATCTCATAGTAACGTAAAGAAAGTGCATTTAATCACAAACTTTATCGTCAAAGAACCTGGAAGTGCGATGTTAGCATGCTAGTTGCTTTACTGTAAGTGGTAATGATAAACGGTTACATATTTATATACTGCTTTTCTACCGTCAAGTCACTCAAAGCATTTTTCACAGCATTTTATATCAATTTTTTCAGCATTTTATATCAATCTTAATAGAATGAAACTAAAATAAAATGGAAAAAAATTAGATGCAAAGTTAAAAACACGAAAAAAACAGAAAGTCCAAATTTATTCCTCACTTTCCCAACACGTTCCTAACTTCCCAATTACTCACCACAATGAGTTCATAAGCATTTCTCACAACTGTCGGGGACCAGACTGGAGTTTTGGAGCGTTTGTCCACTGATCCGAAGGTTGCCGGTGCGATTCCAGCTCCCATGGATGAACGCTGCTCTTGTGTCCTTGGGCAAGACACTTAACCCCCCTCACCCTCACTGTCTGCGTACACTGACGTATGAACGTGTGTGAGTGGTTCCAGTAACTTGAAGGTGGGGGGAAAAAAAAGCGGCGTATAAAAATGTGACCGTTTACATTACCATTTACAGTAAAGCTCACAACAACTAGCATGCTAACATCGCACTTCCAGGTTCTTGGATGATAAAATGGTTTCTAATTTGATGCAGAGCTGCTGTTACGTTTTTTTTTTGTGTTTTTTTTTTATAGCACTTTAAAATAGGGTCCGGGATTTACTACGTACTTATGGTGGTACTTAGTAGATACTTGATACTTGGTGCGGTGGTACTTGCGGTAGTACTTTTGCTTGGCAGTACTTCATATGTCTAATGATAGCATAGATACCACTGTAACCAACGCTATATTTAACCATTTACTTAATAAGACATATTACTGTAAGTACCAGTACTAGTATCAATAACTATTAGAGCAAGTACCACTTCTTGTAACACCATAAGTACCGCTTTAAGTACCACAAAGTACCGCTATTAGTTATGTGGTAATCCCAGCCAAAGTAGCAAGTGCCAATATAATTACCAGCAAAAGTTTGACCACAAGTACCACAGGAAGTACCACTACCACAACTACCACCGTAATTACCAGTCAAGTATCTGCTAACTACTATTTGAAAGTGCTACCGTTTTTTGTTTTTTTTGTTTTTTATTAATACTTTTGATTATCATGAGAATTTTGCGAGCCGAAGAGACACTAAATAAAAACGCCAGGTGTGAAAAATGTGATTTTTACTTGGTTAAAAAAAAAAAAAAAGTTATTTGAGCCGCTTTGAACCGCATTTGAGGTAGTACCAATAAATATTAGAGCAAGTACCACTTCTTGTACCACTTTAAGTACCACAAAGTATCGCTATTATACTGTATTAGTCTCAGCCAAAGTACTGGTAAGTATCAGAAAAATTACCAGCAAAAGTACAACCACAACTACCACAATAACTACCACCGTAATTACCGCTGAAGTATATGCTAACTACTATTTTAAAGTGCTACCGTTTTGTTTGTTTTTTTTTGTTTGTTTTTTTTGTTTTTTTTATATAAATACGAGCTAAAGTCAACAAAAAAAACTCATTTGAACCGCATTTTAATTTGTACCAATAACTATTAGAGCAAGTACCACTATAAGTACCACTATAAGTACCACTATAAGTACCACAAAGTACCGCTATTAATTATACTGTATAAGTCCCAGCCAAAGTACCAGTAAGTATCAGTATAATTACCAGCAAAAGTACCACCACAAGTACCACAACTACCACAATAACCACCACCGCAATTACCGCTCAAGTATATGCTAACTGCTAAAGTGCTACCGTTTTTTATGTTTGTTTTTTTTTATTAATACGAGCTAAAGAGACACTAAATAAAAACGCCAGGTGTGTTTTTGATGAAAGTGGTTTTTACTTGGTTAAAAAGTAAAAAAAATACGTAATTTGATCCGCGTTAAAACAGTATTTTAAACAGTATTTAAAAGAGTATTTTAAACAGTATTTTAAACAGTATTTTAAACAGTATTTAAAAGAGTATTACTAAAGTAGAAGTAAAGCGCTGAAACGAGAGGTGGCAGATTTGAGTTGGCAGGTCAGAAATGAAGATGTTTCTGTTTCGTCAGTGAACTGGAACAGGACGCCGCGGTTCTGCCAGAGGTTAGCGGCTGATGCTAAGCTAAAACAATGACGGCAGCGCTACACAGAGGCCAAGAGGATTATGGGAGAATGATGGTGTCTTGTCTGCGGAGGTTAAAGAGACAGATGATGGTTTTGTGTTTATTATTAAATCCATTCAACTTTTTTTTTTCCGCTCAGAGGAGTTTGAGCCGATTGGAAACGAACAGTCGACGGGTTAAGAGCTCGAGGTAAACGCTCCGGAGGGACGGCGAGGTTTCACACGACGGGATCTGAGACTAAAAGTACTCAAGTAAAAGTATCACATGAAGACAGTTACTTAAGTAAAAGTACAGATACCAGGCAAAAAAGTACTCGAGTAAAAGTATCCCATGAAAAAAATCCACTTAAGTAATACTACAGATACCAGAGCAAAAAAGTACTTAAGTAGATCTGTTAAAGTGATACTTTTACTTTTACTTAAGTAAAAGTACAGATAAATGGAGCAAATAACTACTCAAGTAAAAGCAAAAGGATTACATGAAAAAATATACTTAAGTAAAAGTATTTAAGTATCTTTTTAAAAGTGTACTTAAAGAGTAAAATTTTTTTTTTCACTGAATTTTGTTACATTTAGTTATTTAAGTACAGATACCACAGCAAAAAAGTACTCACGTAAAAGTATCACATTAAAAAATCTACTTAAGTAAAAGTACAGATACTGGGGCGACACGAGTCAGATTATATTGGCCGATTTTTAGTGTAACATTTTATTTTTATTTTAATCATTTTCAAAGATAAACACTGTCCCACTTTGAACAGTTTTACATGAGTCTCTTTGTTTCTGCCTAAAATGGATTTTCACTTTGGTTTCTGTTCCGTCTTTTGAACGGCTCTTTGAGGAGAACGGAACACTCTCTCTCTCTCTCTCTCTGCTTCTCTTTGTCTCTCCTTCTCAGCCTCTTTCTCTCTCTTCTTCTCCCTCTCTCTCTGTCTCTCTCTTCTTCTCCCTCTCCCTCTCTCTCTTCTTCTCCCTCTCCCTCTCTCTCTCTTCCTCTCCCTCTCTCTCTTCTTCTCCCTCTCTCTGTCTCTCTCTTCTCCCTCTCTCTCTTCTTCTCCCTCTCCCTCTCTCTGTCTCTCTCTTCTTCTCCCCCTCTCTCTCTTCTTCTCCCTCTCCCTCCCTCTCTCTTCTTCTCCCTCTCTCTCTGTCTCTCTCTTCTTCTCCCTCTCTCTGTCTCTCTCTCTTCTTCTCCCTCTCCCTCTCTCTCTCTTCCTCTCCCCCTCTCTCTTCTTCTCCCTCTCTCTGTCTCTCTCTTCTCCCTCTCTCTCTTCTTCTCCCTCTCCCTCTCTCTGTCTCTCTCTTCTTCTCCCCCTCTCTCTCTTCTTCTCCCTCTCCCTCCCTCTCTCTTCTTCTCCCTCTCCCTCTCTCTCTGTCTCTCTCTCTTCTTCTCCCTCTCCCTCTCTCTCTGTCTCTCTCTCTTCTTCTCCCTCTCCCTCTCTCTCTGTCTCTCTCTCTTCTTCTCCCTCTCCCTCTCTCTCTGTCTCTCCCTCTCTCTCCGTCTCTCTCCCTTCTTCTCTTTCTCTCTCTCTCTCCTCTTGAAACGTGCTCATAACTCCTCTTCTGTAATACTCTGTTCATTCAGTTTATTCAGTTTATTCAGCTGACCTCATTCTGCTGAACTCGACCGGACCAACTGCAGGAGGAGAGACATATTCCTTTAGTTAAATCCAGGTGGTGACTTTCTTTTTTCTTTTTCTTTTTTCTTTTACTGGGCAGAGTATTTCAGATTGGAGATGGATTCGGTTAAAGTCTCTCGTCTCCTGCTCCTGTCAGCGTCTCTTCACATCAGACACTTTGTTCCAAGACGCTCAACTGTTGTTTCTCATTTTGTTTTTACTCAGGACAAATGTTGCTGCTTCAGACACTTAATAAATAGTTTTTGCAAATCATTATTCAAATTTAACTTTACTGTGTTCTGTCAAAATTAATCAAATGTTGAACGAATCTCCTCATTTTTCTCATGATGTAAAAAAGTTTTTCGTAATTCTTTGTTTTTAGAAAAATCGATAAAGCCACGCAAGAGTTCAGGTTCTAGTCCAGGGGTTTCGAACTCATTTTCACAGAGGGCCGTCAATAAAATGGCTGCTCTTAAAGGGCCAGATGTAGCTAAATGTAACCAAATATAATGTTAAATAAATTAAACTACTTTTAAATTGCGGTTATTACTTGTTCAAGTTACAAATATTACGTATAGATTTGCATAAATATGAAAAAATGACTGTGTAACTGTGTATTTACTGATAAACTGATATTTTAAAACAGTCAAACCTTTAATTTACTTCGTTACCGGCCACATAAAATGAAATCACGGACCACATTTCGCCCACGGGCCTTCAGTTTGACACAGGTTAAAATGCGCAAATTATAACATAACGATCCACGAGTTTTAACTAAAGCGCAAACGCGAGCACAATACGTCTTTTTTTTAAACGAATAAAGCCAAACCGGCGAATAGATTTGACATTACGTTCTGTTCTGAAGTCATAATTTCAAGTATCCCGTTCAAAAAAAATCAAAAGTGACAATAATTTGCAAGGGAGGAAACTCAATCGACGCGGCAACCTCAAAATAAACGTTTGATATAATTAGCGTCTCGTCTGTCTCGCGTTAAGCTAAGGCTAAGGGCATTTTTGTATGAAACTGATGGCTCTGACCCTTGAATGTCCTCGGTGTCTCAGATGGACAAACCATTAGCGGCATATTTCACCACGGCTCCGACCGACTGCCAAAACGCTCTTTAAACTGAGTCCAGCCCCGCTCTTCGGACAGACACTGAACCAACGCGCCATCGTAAAAAAAATAAAAAAATATCATGAAATTAAAAACTATAAAACAACTTCCCACAACAACCTGCCTCAGTGTGTGTGTGCGTGTGTGTGTGTGTGTGCGTTTTTACTGACCCGAGGTGGACAGAAACATCGAGACGTCTTCATATCTTCGCTCCTAAAAATGTCAGCGATTCGCCAAGTTTCAGCGTAAGCCAGAGTCCCGTTGAGCTTACTGGATGTTTTCAGTGGAAAGCCAAAGAAACAGAAATCTAACCCGCTGTAATCCGGACTCGTGTTCATTATATCGGGGTTTAAAAGTGCGCTGTGTAACTTCTCAGGTTGTTTCCATGGAGATGCTTTTACTTTGACGGCTGTTGTCCCTTGCTCCGCGCTTTGGTCTTTCTATAACGGATGATAAGTAACACCAGCAGGTCAAGTTACAGGTCAGATCTGGGGAGAAGTGAGTCGTCTTTCCGCCTCCGTGTCTGTATTTTTGCTCAAGTGTTGTAGGTGTAATGCCGTACTGTGGAACATCCCAGGAAAAGCGATAAGATCTCCATGGAGACAAGTGGTAGATCTTCGTGCAAAAAGTGTGCGTTCAGTCAGTTATGTCATGGCGGAGAAAGTTGAGTTGTTTCCATGTGGTTCTCATTCGCTAATGTGTCTGAATGGACGAATAACGGCGTGTTCAGACTGCGGCGTCTTTGAGTTGAGTTTATACGGAGAGTCTGAGGAGGACGAGGGTCTGAGGAGGACGAGGGCCTGAGGAGGACGAGGGCCTGAGGAGGACGAGGGTCTGAGGTGGACGAGGGTCTGAGGAGGACGAGGGCCTGAGGAGGACGAGGGTCTGAGGAGGACGAGGGTCTGAGGAGGACGAGGGCCTGAGGGCCTGAGGAGGACGAGGGCCTGAGGAGGACGAGGGTCTGAGGGCCTGAGGAGGACGAGGGTCTGAGGAGGACGAGGGTCTGAGGGTCTGAGGTGGACGAGGGTCTGAGGAGGACGAGGGTCTGAGGTGGACGAGGGTCTGAGGGCCTGAGGTGGACGAGGGCCTGAGGAGGACGAGGGTCTGAGGAGGACGAGGGTCTGAGGAGGACGAGGGTCTGAGGTGGACGAGGGTCTGAGGTGGACGAGGGTCTGAGGTGGACGAGGGTCTGAGGTGGAGGAGGGTCTGAGGTGGAGGAGGGTCTGAGGTGGACGAGGGTCTGAGGCGGACGAGGGCCTGAGGAGGACGAGGGCCTGAGGGTCTGAGGAGGAGGAGGGTCTGAGGTGGACGAGGGTCTGAGGAGAACGAGGGTCTGAGGTGGAGGAGGGTCTGAGGTGGAGGAGGGTCTGAGGTGGACGAGGGCCTGAGGAGGACGAGGGTCTGAGGAGGACGAGGGTCTGAGGGTCTGAGGTGGACGAGGGTCTGAGGTGGACGAGGGTCTGAGGAGGACGAGGGTCTGAGGAGGACGAGGGCCTGAGGAGGACGAGGGCCTGAGGTGGACGAGGGTCTGAGGAGGACGAGGGTCTGAGGAGGACGAGGGTCTGAGGGTCTGAGGTGGACGAGGGTCTGAGGTGGACGAGGGTCTGAGGTGGACGAGGGTCTGAGGTGGACGAGGGTCTGAGGAGGACGAGGGTCTGAGGAGGACGAGGGTCTGAGGAGGACGAGGGTCTGTGGGTCTGTGGTGGACGTCCTGTGTTTCTGCGACGTGTTTTCCTGCATCGTTGCAGTGTTAATCTGGCGTTGATGCGTTGTGTCTTCCGCGTTCACACGTCCGACGCTCTGCCACGTCCAAACCGTCAGACGAGATGAAAAAGTGGAACGTTTTGTGTTTCCAACCAATCAGAGCCCTCGCTCCAGTGACTGAGTGACATCATTATCCAGGCTCCTCCTTGGGCTTATTAATCCGGCCCAACATGGACAAATTATATCAACATAGATCAGAGTAAACCTGGTTAAAGTTTTTCTGCT
This sequence comes from Periophthalmus magnuspinnatus, assembly GCF_009829125.3. NCBI lineage: Eukaryota > Metazoa > Chordata > Actinopteri > Gobiiformes > Gobiidae > Periophthalmus > Periophthalmus magnuspinnatus. Next base: position 2,607,024 of record NC_047143.1, on the reverse strand, counting down.
GTTTACTCACCTGAAATTTAATAATTATTCATTCAAATTCAATTCAATTTATTTTTGTGAAGCCCAAAATCACAAGAGTAATTTAATCTTAGGGCTGAACATGAGAATTAATTTAATAAACAGAGAGTTAGAAAATCAATAATGAAAGAGAAACAGACAAACAAATTAATCGACAGAAAACAAGCAGAGAGAACTGTCCCAGAGCATCCTTTGTCCTTAGACTTTGTCCTTCTTGGCAAGAAAATAAATAAATAAATAAATAAAATAAGTAATGCATTTGGAAAACAATTTGTACAATAATCCTTGTATAGACAACAATAACATAGAAGAATATACTGCGTTTTTTCACACAACTATCTCTACTTTTACACATCCATCCGTTTTTTTTTTTCTTTGACGTGTCGAATAACTGACTGGTAGAATCCCGGCGGCTCCTGCGCTCTGATTGGTCGTCTTCGAGGCCGACGTGAGCACATGACCGCGATGACAGTGACATATTTAAAGAGCCTCCGCTTTGAGACGCCATTTGAATTTACATGAAGCGCGATCGGTTGTGGAGTTACGGCAATAAAAAGTCCGCAACCGCGAGTCTTTTGGTGGCGACGCAAGACCCCGGACGTGCCGCCGCAGAACCGCTCACTAAAGTCACTCTGTCGATCCGATCTGCGGTGTTCACAAAGTCGCCCGTAGAGACCGCGACAGACACCCTGAAGCGTGAACGTTAAGTATTTTTCTCAAGTCAAAGGCGTCAAACTCAAGGCCCGTGGGCCAAATGCGGCCCGCCACGTCATTTTATGTGGCCCGCGACAAAGAAAATTTAAAGGTATGACTGGTTTAAAATGTCAGTTTATCATTAGATACACAGTTAGACCGCCATTTTTTCATATCTATACAAATCCATATGTAGTATTTGTAACGAATAATAAAAATAGAAATGGTTAATTAACGAGATTCAAAAGTATTTGCATTAATTTTACTTTAAATTTAGTTACATTTAGTGACATTTATCTTAGTTAGTTACATCTGGCCTTTTGAGACGCCATTTTGTTTACGTGACCCTTTGTGAACATGAGTTTGACGCCCCTGAACTAGAAGCTCGCGGCGCGTTTTTTTGGCGTTCCGACCGGTCGCTCCTAAACGATCCTCATCAAAAACCTCCACGTTTCATCTCAAATCTCCGCCTTTTTTTTCCCCCCCGACGACAAACCCGCGCCGTCGTTCTACCGCCGCGTAGGAGATGAGCCTGAACTATTCCAACCTTTTCATCTGGTGTCTTTGGTGCCATTTCCGAGCAGCTCTCCGTCGTCACGTCGCCCTGGAAACGGCCGTACCAAGTCGTCTTTCAAAACAACATTTCTGGGATTCTCTGGTTGTGTTTTTCAGCCTCGTCTCCGGCGCGTTCCAGCCTCCTCTGGACGTTTTAATGCTCTGGATCGCACTGGCGCTGGATTCTGTCATTACCACACGTCTTTTGCAAAACCGCACGTCGGAGTTTATCGTATTACAAATGGCTCCACTCGTTTAGGGCTAATATTAGGATAATGCTCTTTGAATCCACGGTTCTGCCGCTCGACCTCGTTCAAAAACACAAAAATGTTCCGTTAAAGGAGATCGTTTTTATGGCGTTTTTTTGGACGTTCGGAAGTTTAAAAATGTATATGTGTGGGAGACGTATCGATAAAACAGAGAGCAGGAGTCAGGCAGAGGGGAAAGTGGAGGAATGAGAAAGGCCAGAGCACGAAGAGGTGGAGTGTTCAGTTACATTTACTCGAGTAACTCTTTCAGTAGTACTTTTCCAGCTGTGTACTTTTACTTTTACTCCGACTTGACTCGTGTTTTTTTATTGAAGTATAAGTAACGTCGAGGCAGTAGGTCAGTGTTTGTGTTTGTCCATTTATCCGAAAGTTAGCAGTTCGAATCCTGTTCTTTATCGATCCGCTGACCCACAGGTTGACGGTGCGATTCCAGCTCCCACAGGTGAACACTGTTGTTGTGTCCTTGGGCAAGACACTTAACCCAAGTTTGACCAGAAAGCTGCAAATTGACCTAGTTTGCTCGAAAAATACCAAAGGAAAAAAAACAGGGAAGAGTAGATAATGTTTTTCAAATTTAGTGCGTAGTTTCACTTTAAAAAAAACATATTTTTGTGGTAAAATTTAGACTTTTTACTTTTACTACTTGAGTAATATTTTTATGGAGTTACTTGGCAACGGCAGGTCAGTGTTTGTCCATTTTTCCGAAACTTAGCGGTTTGAATCCAGTTCTTGACGTGAACTTTATTGATTCACTGACGCACAGGTTGGCGGTGCGATTCCCACAGATGAATACTATTGTTGTGTCGTTGGGCAAGACACTTAACCCCCTTCACCCCCAGTGTCTGTGTGCACGTGTGTGTGAATGTGTGTGTGTTTCCTTGACGTAAAGTGACTTAAAGGTGTAAAAGCGCTGTATAAAAATGCGACCATGTACCAGATTAACAGTACTCTTACTCGAGTACTATTTGTATTGAAGTAACAGTACTCTTACTCGAGTAAAAGTTGTGGTTCCTCTTCTCTCTGTGAGTAAATCTGAAGTGACTTGAGCTTTATGTAACAATTTGAAATAATTTGAACTTTTGTGTTTCTTGCTCCTTCAAAAATAATTTAGTTTTGTTTAGTTACTTCTTAAGTTACTTTTACTTAAGCAGTACTTTTCCCAAATACTTTTTTACTCTTGAGTAATTTCTTGGAGCACTTCTTTGTCCTTCTACTTGAGGAATATTATTTTTGAAGTAATGTTACTCTTACTTACATTAAAGTGGGACTAAACATCTAAGCTCCGCCCACAATCACATTTCAAACAGAAAGTGGGCGGAGTCTGAGGCCTGTAATACATCTTCTTCTTTTTATGTTTGATTTATTTAGAGATTTTCTAGAATATAAAAAAACAGATTACATAGAAAAGTAGTAGTAGTATCCAGGGCTAATGTGAGAGATTAAACAAATACACACCAAACCAACAGACGGACAAAAAAGAACAAACATGAATGAAAAAAAGAATCATAGTTAGATCGACCACTTAATATCCATGAATATATGAAATAAATTATCTAAAAAAAGGTAAATGTAGAATCAGTGTCTTATTTTCGACAACTTTTATCCATTGAGAGTGGATAAAACATGGACCACCTGACCGCCAACAGTGTAAGAAAGACAACAAAGTCCACAAAACAGAGTGACGAGGAGCGATCGACTGGAAAAAACCCCAAAAAAGAGCAGTCAATGGAGGTCGCCGAACTCTAGCATCGCAAATATACCAGAAAGAGAATCCAAAATAGTGTCCCAACGTGAGTGAGATGGGCCTAAACTGCATTTTACACGTTTAGGATTGGTGTCAGGGACGAGCGTACTCTTAGACCGTGGTAATGCATCTTTTCAGAGACAGCGAGCATCTTTTTCGTGATGTTTCTACCTTCCTGATGCTATATCCATTTATGACCTTGTTCAGACAGAATGTAAACAGGACCAACCACCTGATCTACAATCTCTTCCTTCACACTTCCAGGTTGATCCAGTGCGAGCGTGGGCCATAGAACCCTACCCTCTCGAGCGGGACGCGTTCCAAAGTCCCGTGCGAGTCCGATCTACGGGGGCGCCGCATCGTCCGACGTCCCTGATCTGCTCCTCGACTCTCCGCAGCTACGCGAACTTTCCACTCTCCTCTGACCTGAAGCGTGAGCAGCCACTTCCTGGTCGTTCCCGGCTCTTGTTCTCTGGACGACTCCGCACTTGGACGACATCGCCATCAGCCAATCAGGAGCTGGCGTAGGATCAGACAGCCAATCAAACGCTGGAACATACGAGTCCCATTATCAGGTAAACTAAAACACGCCGCGTCTGTTTTACAAATGTGCCTCTTTAATTTGAACTTTTATTTATAAAGTGTTGCTGTAAAAATGTAAAACTCAAACGGGACTTTAACCGTCAGCTCCTGCCAACGATTTATGTAAAATATTTGAGCTAAACGCTAGCATAAACGGCTAACATGACGCATTTAAACCGCCACGTTACCGTTTATCGTTTTGAAAATGCTATATTCACCCCAAAACAACGTGATAACATGTTTTATAAGTTTCACTTTCATTTTCCTCTACCTTTGCTCTCCGTGCTAAGTCGCTCCCCCTTCAGAGCGCCTCACGATACAATCAGCTCCATCCAATAATGAAACTACTGCACATCGCATCAGGTTTGTGAAGTCGTAGCATCGAGTTTTGCATGTTTTTGTGAATTTATGGAGGATTGTCGCGTGGATGTCGGCTTGTGGGCGGAGCTAAACGTAAAGAGGGTTTGAATAGCGCCCGGGAGAGATCGCTAAATGACTCAAACATGCACGAATGACATTTGAAACCTCTTCAGACGTGTTTTTGATGAGGAAATAACGTTATAACACGGGAGAAAGCTAAAAACAAATCGATTTTGCGGAATACTTCCTCTTTAATCAAGTTTTGAAACAGTTCGTCTGCACACATGTCATATATTAAGACGAGTTCAAGGGGGTTTAGTGAATATAATACCTCTATAGGGGAGGATTTGATGCTTTTTAATACAAAACTCACTGATATCAGATCAATATCTCACTCAACTCTTTCCATAGCATCACTTGGCATTGTTCATCGCTAATAACGTCATTATTTTGAAGTAACAGTACACATACTTGAGTACAGTTGAGAGTACTCCAGCACCTTGTCTGCGTTTGTACTTCGAGTCTATCCTGGGATGACTGTGGAAGTCCCGCCTCTTTTGTGACACGCTGAGGTGAAAACACGAGGCCAGCCAAGAGTCAGAGGTTTTTATTTACTCCGAGTATAAACAAGAGACCGGCCCCAAAACCAGTGACATATGGAGCGAGTACCACGCTCACCCAAGGGCCCCACGCTGCACCGAAGGGCCCCTCTATATATGTGTGTGTCTCTTTTCCCCCGTTTCTCTCTCTCTGTTGTTCTCTCTCTTTGTCGTTACTCCTCTCTCTAACTTTCAGTCTCTCTTGATCTCTGTCCCTATACGTCCCTCTTTGTTCGTCTTCTGTCTCTCTCTGTCTCTTTCTCTGTCTCTCTCTCTGTCTCTCTCTCTCTGTCTCTCTCTGTCTTTCTCTCACCAAAGGCCCTTATGGTAAATAAACAAACACAAACCCAGACAACACACCTCCAAAAACTGCAGTATCACCTCCACTTCACCCCTCTCTCTCTCTCTCTCTTTCTCTTTTGCTGTGTGTGTCTCTCTATATATGTCTTTCTTTCTCTGCCTTATTCAGTCTCTTTACTTCTTTCTCTCATTCTCTCCCTATGCCTCTCTTTCTCTCTTTCTTGCTCACTGTCTCTCATTCTCTCGCTTTCTCTTCATATCTCTCTTCTCTTTATTCATTTCTCTCTTCTCTTTCTTCATTTATCTCTCCCCCTTTTCTCTCTCTCTCTCTCTGTCAAAAAAACTGGTCTCTCCCTTTCTCTTTTGTTCACTCTCTCTCTCTCCCATTCTCTTGCTCTTTGATGATTTCTCTCTTCTTTCTTTCTCTCTCTATCTCTGTCAGAAGAACTTGTTTCTTTCTTTCTCTTTTGTTCACTGTCTCTCTCATTCTCTTGCTCTTTGTTCATTTCTCTCTCTCTTTCCCTCTCTCTCTCCTCTCTTCTGTCAAAAGAGCTTGTGTTCATGTTTTTTCAGGCTGATCAAAATTTCAGATGGGACATTAGACTTGAGTTTACATTTTATTTTAATTTGTTTTATATTTTAGGTTTTATCTCATTTATTCATTTTTGTCCAAAAAGCAAAAAAAAACATTTCAATAATTTTTAACACAGTTTATAACTTATTTGTGTTTTGTGCTTAAAGAGACAATAAAGACACATTAATGTAAGTGTTCATCTGTTTCCATTAGAATACAACTTAATAACGTGGTAAATACAACTTAATAACATGGTAAATACAACTTAATAACGTGGTAAATACAACTTAACGTGGTAAATACAACTTAACGTGGTAAATACAACTTAATAACGTGGTAAATACAACTTAATAACGTGGTAAATACAACTTAATAACGTGGTAAATACAGCTTAATAACGTGGTAAATACAACTTAATAACGTGGTAAATACAACTTAATAACGTGGTAAATACAACTTAATAACGTGGTAAATACAGCTTAATAACGTGGTAAATACAACTTAATAACGTGGTAAATACAACTTAATAACGTGGTAAATGCAGCTTAATAACGTGGTAAATACAACTTAATAACGTGGTAAATACAACTGAATAACGTGGTAAATACAACTTAATGTGGTAAATACAGCTGAATAACGTGGTAAATACAGCTGAATAACGTGGTAAATACAACTTAATAACGTGGTAAATACAACTTAATAACGTGGTAAATACAACTTAATAACGTAGTAAATACAGCTTTATAACGTGGTAAATACAGCTTTATAACGTGGTAAATACAACTTAATAACGTGGTAAATACAGCTTAATAACGTGGTAAATACAGCTTAATAACGTGGTAAATACAACTTAATAACGTGGTAAATACAGCTTAATAACGTGGTAAATACAGCTTAATAACGTGGTAAATACAGCTTAATAACGTGGTAAATACAGCTTAATAACGTGGTAAATACAGCTTAATAACGTGGTAAATACAGCTTAATAACGTGGTAAATACAGCTTAATAACGTGGCAAATACAGCTTAATAACGTGGTAAATACAGCTTAATAACGTGGTAAATACATCTTAATAACGTGGTAAATACAGCTTTATAACATGATAAAAGCCGTTGTGTCCTCCGGGTTCACCTGGGTTAGTCCCGTCTCTGGCCGGTGCAGTGAGCGCAGCAGCAGGTGTGATTCTGTGGTTTCTGGCGTCATTCACACGTGTTTATGTCATATTTATGATACGAGCCCGACATATAACACTCACACTGCACAGCCACAAAATGAATGTACACGCTCTTATTAAAGTGCAAACATAGATAAATGGACATGGCTAACGTGCTAGCTGTCACATTCCAAACAGGAAGTGATCATGGGCGCACTTCTAGCTCCATCGACTCTGGCTCCAATTCACTTTCTATTGAAAAACTGTCACTCCTGTCTGTGTACCTGCTGCTGTCAGACTCAATCAAAATATGACATCACACACACCCTCCCCCTTTAGTCCTCCTGACTCCGCCCACTTTAGCAGCTCTATTTGAAATGTGTTTGTGGGCGGAGTTTAGGTGTTTAGTCACACTGTTTTGATTGGTTCTTGTTGTGAAAGGAGAAAAAGAGGACTGAAAAGAGGAGAGGAAGGAGAGAGGGAAGAGGGGAGAGAGAAGAGGAGGAGAGAGGACAGAGAGAGGAGATATGAGGAAGAGACAGAAAAGGAGGTAGAGGGAGAGGAGAAAAAGAGGAGATGGGAGGGAGAGAAAGAAGACAGGATGGAAAGGGAGAGAGGATGTGGAGGGAGGTAGAAGAGAAGAGGGAGAAAAGAGAGATGGAGAGAGGACAGAAGAGAGGGGAGAAGAAGAAGAGGAGGAGAAGAGAGGAAGGAGAGAAAGAAGACCAAATGGAAAGGGAGAGAGGATGTGAAGGGAGGGAGAGTGAGAAAGGAGGAGAGGGAGAGAGGACAGAAGAGAGGGGGGAGAGAGAAAGGAGAAAAAGAGAAGAGAGAGGAGGAAAAGAAATGGAGAGAGGAAGGAGAGAAAGAAGAAAGAATAGAAAGGAAGAGAGGATATGAACGGAGGTAGACGAGAGGAGGGAGAGAGAAGGTAGAGGGGGAAAGGAGAATAGTGAGAGAGGACAGAAGAGACAGGGGGAGAGAGGAGAAAAAGAGGAGGAGAGAGGAGATAGAGGGGAGAGAAGAGAGGAGGGACAGAGAGAAAGTGATAGAAACTTGCAGCAGACTGAAAACATGGAGTCTGTACTCTGGCTGAACTGACACATGTTTGACCTTCTGACTTCACTGAAAGAGGTGAAAAAGAAAGAGAACAAGAACAAGAACAACACTTTCACTGTAACAAGGAAAAAGAGAGAGTGTGTGAGGTCAGAGCGCTCAGTTTACCAAAACACACTGAAGGTCAGTACATTTAAGATGATACTACTACTACTACCACTACTACTACTACAACCACAGTAAAACAACAACAACAGTAAAACAACAACAGTAAAACAACAACAACAACAACAGTAAAACAACAACAACAGTAAAACAACAACAGTAAAACAACAACAACAACAACAACAGTAAAACAACAACAACAACAGTAAAACCACAACAACGACACCACAACAACAACAGTAAAACAACAACAACGCCACAACAACGCCACAACAACAACAGTAAAACCACAACAACAACCACAACAACAGTAAAACAACCACAACAACAGTAAAACCACAACAACAACCACAACAACAGTAAAACAACCACAACAACAGTAAAACAACAACAACAACAGTAAAACAACAACAACAATGCCACAACAACAGTAATTAATTTTTTTTTAAATCCCAATTTGGCCATTTTTTCGGTTTCAAATTTTACTTCCTGGTTGGAAATCATGATGTCACACTAGACAGACTAATAAAGTGTGACTCAAACATGTGAGAATGAAACAAAACACAACTGCAGGTCTGTTTTTAAGGAGGTAACAGCATAACAACATGACTTAAAGCTACAAGAGTCGATTTCGTGTAATATAGGACATGGAAAATTGCGTTCAGTCTTGACTGACTTCGAGGTGTATTTCTGGTTTACTCCACTTGCAGTATTTTGGATCGACAGGTTAACTTGACGGTTATTTATTTATTTGTTCTAGAGAGATTCAGATTGTATCTTGATGCTTAAACCATAATTTAAAACAGATAAATCACATTAGTTCAGTGGCTGTTTAATGGGGTCCCTCAAGGGTGCATCTTAGGCCCACTACTTTTTCTTATATATTTAAGGCCCTGCACTGAATTCTCTCACTCTGATAATGACACTGTCTTGGGTATTCACAGACAACTGACTCTACACGGTTCTCATTAAACTATGTCTATCCCTGGAAGTTGTGTCTTTGTGGTTCTCATTGAGCAAAATGCATTTTAAAACATAAATGAAACAAAATTCAGTCCAAGGCTTCTACATTTGTGGAGAAAAAAAAATTAAAAATCAGAGGAGCATGAGATTTGAACAGCTAAATTAACACAAACCCTGCATGTTTAGAGTGAGCTCTTCTCTCAAACTGAAAACGCTCTGTTCCACCTTGTGATGTCATCAAGTGGTGATACAGGAAGTGCTCCGCTGTGTTTTTAAACTCCACACACCTTCATTTCCAGAATCATTTGGATCATTTCAACCCAGGAATTGCCAATCTACTACTGAACTAAAGGTAAACGGAAGATGCTAACGTGAAAACTACCACTTCATGACATCACAAGGTGGAACAGAGCGTATTGAGGTTAGGAGTAATAATAAAGTGTCACGCAAATGATACAAAACACAACTCCGGACATGTTTTTGAGTAGAAAACAACGTTATAACACGACTTAAAGCTCACAAGAGTCAATTTTGTGTCTTTTTTTTGCTAGATGCTAACGTGAAAACTACCACTTGATGACATCACAAGGTGGAACAGAGCATTTTGAGGTTTGGACTAATCATAAAGTGTCACGCAAATGAAACAAAACACAACTCCAGGTCTGTTTTTGAGTAGAAAACAACAATATAACACGACTTAAACCTCACAAGAGTCAATTTTGTGTGTTTTTTTTTGGGTTTTTTTGTGTGTTTTTTTGCTTTAACGCGTCAAATTCACATATTTAAAGACTAAACATAACTTACACATGCACGAAGAAAAGAAATTACACCTCCAGGTACTTGCATTTGGATCAGTCTCGCAATACGACTTAAAGGTCAAAGTTAAGAGCGCGCCGTCCCTTTAAGATGGACCTCGTTGATGAGTAAGACTTGTTGGACGGACCTTCAACTGACCCGACATTTGTTCCAGTGGCTCAGATGTGATTGTTGAGTGACACTTACCTCCTCCGCAGTAATACCGAGCTCATAACAAAGAAGCAGTTGTTTCGTTTTGATTTCAAACCGAAAGTCTTGTCAGCACACTCCAGAGGACAGCTGTGTAAACCGGAGTGACAGGAGCGAGAGGAGGGAACGGTCAAGAAAAACCACCAAGACTCACCTCGAAAACTTAAACCCAAACCCGAACAAATACGAAAGTGGTTTTTACAAAGGCTCGGATCAAACGTTCCTTTGAAACACGGTAAAGTTTGTACCTGGAGAAAATAGATTTAAGTTTCGTTTTCTTAACAAACCTCGGAAAACGATAAAAAAAACTGAAAGTATAAATCTGCGTTTCGACTTCTGTGATGAAAAGCGGAGGAGGTAAAGCTCACGTCTCCGTTCGAGAAATGTTTTTGGGACATTTCAAGAGTTTTTCATAACAACAATTGAACGAAAACAGAAATTTGGTTTAGCGGATTTTCTTATACAGGCCAATGTTTATGTATACAGGCGCCATCTGGAGGACTTTTGGCGGTGTAAGGATAGAATATTTTGTTTTGAATTGTTTATTGCTATGACGACTATTCCACATTTTCATGACTCATAAACTCGAGGAGGTGAAGGAGCTTACTTTTTCGGCGCAGCACAGCGAGTTTTTGGGTCTAGTCACTCGTAGAAATGATCAGGTTCAGCGTTTGTGCGTTTTGGTTATTTCGTGGTAAAATAAATATAATCAGCGCATGGGTTTCAGACAAATAGTTCCTTCCTGATTTGAAGGACTTTGTGAGGATCCATAGAGGACATTTCCCCCGTTCAAAAGATGGAATATTGTGATTTGAATTGCTTAGTTGCTGTGACAACGGGGGACGGTTACTATAGTTTGAAACCGTAGACGGTCAAATGAAGCTAATCGAGGCTAGCGGTTACAGCGGCTAATTTGTAGCTGAGTTTCATATTTGGAATTTCAACTGTGAGTGTCATAGCAACCAAAGAGCCAATCCGAAGCGAGGCTGTTGATAACGGCCCTTCCCTTAGCAACGCTGTCAATCAAAACGGTTGCTAACACTAGTGGGGATGACCTCGGGTGCCTGATTTGTCTATTATTAATGTTCATATCTTGATTTAGGGACAAAAAAATAAAAATAAAAACATAAATTCAAAATAATGGACCCCAGGACAGTTTTACAAAAAAAATTTAAAAAACTCAAAATATAAAAAAACAACCCAAAATAACTAACAAAAAAAGAAAATAAACTGAAAAAAGAAAAAAAATATCATAACAAAAAAAGTTATAATAGCTGTAACAAAAAAAGTCAAAATAACAAAAAAAAAAAAAATCAAAATAACTCAAACAAATAAATAAATGAATAAATAAAAATTTAAAAAAATTTAAAAATAATGAATAAATAAACAAATTTAGTTCAAAATAAAAAACACCAGGATCATGTAGAGGGTTAATATGAACATTTAAGACCAAAATGACGAGTCTGACAGCAGCAGAGACAGAGAGGGCACAGTTTTACAAAAAAATAAAATAAAATAAAAAACTCAAAATAATAACAAAAAAATAATAATCAAAATAACAAAAAAAAGAAAAAGTCAAAATAACAAAAAAAAAGTTATAATCGCTGTAACAAAAAAAGTCAAAATAACAAAAAAATCAAAACTCAAACAAATAAATAAATGAATAAATAAAAATAAAAAAGAATTAAAAATAATGAACCCCAGGCTCATGTAGAGGGTTAATATGAACATTTAAGACCAAATGACGAATCTGACAGCAGCAGGTACACAGACAGGAGTGACAGTTTTTCAATAGAAAGTGAATTGGAGCCAGAGTCGATGGAGCAGGAAGTGCGCCCGTGATCACTTCCTGTTTGAAACGCTGTGGCTAGCAGGTTAGCTCTGTCCATTTATACAAACATCTACAGTAAAGTACAATATAATCAATGCATTTCCTTCCTGATTGTAGGACTTTGATATAATACTTTGATTTGAACTGCTTAATTGCTATGACAACGGAGGACGGTTGCTAAAGCTCGAAACCCACGAATACGGAAAACTCACCTAGAATCTGAAAACCTCCGTTTCTCTGATATTCACGTTTCAAACTGTGAATTTAAAATCATTTCTCACATTTTTACCTAGAATAAATGATCATTCTCAGAGTTTAAAGGTACATTATGTAACTTTTCTAAGCGATGGTCTGGAGATGTTCCACAGTACGGCCTAATACTTACAGGTTACAGGTCGGATCTGTGGAAAGGCGACGCTATTCACAGTAATAACTCATGTTTTCAAGGTCATTTAGAGCAATAATAAACCTGTAGTTGATTTAACGCAAGACGGACAAGTGGATCGTACTGTGCAACATCGCCACGGAGACGAGAAGCAGATGGCGGGAAAAGTTACACAGCGCGTCTTTATATCCGAATAGAAAAGTTACACGGCGAAACGACTCGAGCGGTGAATTAGGAGTGGAAATGTAGCGTTTACGGTGGTTTTGGGGGTCCGTCTTTGTCTGTCTCGCTGTCTGCTTCCTCCCTCCCTCCCTACGCTCGCCGTGATCTACGAGTCCGGAGCGAGAGTCCATAAATCCTGCCCGGAAAACCCTCTGGCCTGGTCCGCTCTCCCCGACCTGGGTGGCTGCAGAGGTTCTGACGAAATGGGAGGACGTGGGGAGAAATAGCAGCGTTTAACCAGGCTACAGAAGGTCATGCTTTTGTTTTATGGTGTAATTTTAGGGTTACTGTAAAACGCATGGGTTGCTCGAAGTCCAGGGATCCAGCCTAGTTTGTACTGGCTCAGACATGCGCGTTTTACAAAGGGTAATCCTCCGTTTAGTTACTCCCGACCAACATCCTGGCTCAGGTCTGGAGATGAGTCTTGTTGATGTAGCGAATCCAATTAGAAAATACAACATCGAAAGGTCTTAAAGTGGATTTATTCTGCAAAATTCACTTTTTTTCTGAGCTTTTAACCATTTTATATTTGTTTCTCCTCAACATTTACCATCTCAGGCGTGTATTTGGGACGACTCGTGCATGTTAGCGACGTTTAATCGCTTATTTTCAGACGCCACATTGCCGATTTCACACGTCCGCTACGATGTGCTTAATTACACTTTTATTTTCTGGCTGATACTTGTAGGATTCGCAGCGTCTCGTCGTCATTTTGGTACAGATGAAAAACGTCCTTCTCGCTAGTGTGACGTGCAGTTGTCCATAGGGGGCGCCAACAGCTAAACGGCACTGTGTTGTGATGACGTTGACGGCGTTTATGTTCCCATTGGACACCGCGGTTTTCTAACATGGAAGTCAGCGGGTTTATTTTTTTGTTTACGGTTCAAAAGATTTAATTTAAGAAAAAAAGCTTGAATTATAATGTTGTTACTGCACTGTCTGGAAAGTTCCACAGTTTTGCACTTTAATTATCTATGTATCATTCGTTTAAAATACATAAATTGCTCATAAATACTTTGAAAAACTGGTTGTCTAAAGCGACTGTACCGCCCCGTTCAATGGCAACTTAATCACAAAACAAAGCTAGCATGCTAACATCAGCTGTTTCCTGTTTTTCGACGCATGACACTCGCATTTAAACATTGAAAAGTGATCTCTATATATATATACTTCCAGTCCATGAAGCATCAAACATGAGCCCAACCCAATGCGTTAGATCAGAGGCGTCAAACTCATCAGCAAAATGGCCGCCATCAAGGGCCAGATGTAACTGTGGCAGGATAAATGTCACTAAATGTAAACAAACGTCATGTAAAATAAATGTAACTCAGTTTAAACTTGTTAAATAACTGTTTCTGTGTTTATTACTTATTCAAGTTGCAAATATTACGTATCTGTGTGTGTGAATTTCCTGATAAAGTGACATTTTTCTTCAGCTCTGCTTCAAAAACAGACTTTTTTTAGCCTTTTAATTATTGGACAGTTTGTTGTTTTTCTCGCAGACTAACTTTTTCACACTTAGCTCCGTGTTTGGTGTCAAAATGTCGACGTAGATTGAACCGACCGCGCCTCATGACACAAAAAACACACCGTTTTTTCTCCTCAAAGCACAAACTTGTATTCGCTTTCACTTTTCTTCCTCCAAACTTCCTTCCACATCGACAATTTTCCTCTTCATGAACATTTTGTGATGAGTATTTGCAAATATTTCTCAGTTCCACTTAGTTTATTGTCAGTACAAACATTAAAACAGCACAGACTTATTTTAAAATGACAGTCGAGCTTTAATTTACCTTCTCACGGGCCACATAAAATTACATGGCGGGCCGCATTTGGCCCCCGGGCCTTGAGTTTGACACATGTGCATTAATAAAGAGACGCTAAAATGTAGAGTAGAGACGCAGAGAAATTAAATAAAGTGAGGAAAAGCTGACGATGAACCAGAAGCGTCGTAAACTTCACTTGCAGCTGTAAAAGACGCAGTTTGAATCTGTCGGACAAATCGTTTTTATCGTCATTAAACTGCGTCTTTTTTCTGTGGATCAGACCTGGACGACTGATCACACGGTCCGCTTAACGTGCAATTATAAAGCCAGTCTCAGGAATTCCCAAAAAGACGTTTAGACTTTTTGAAAATTGCTGACATCGGTTTTATAATTTACAAGTAGAATTCAAATTTAGATTTTTTTATTAGAAAACATTTGTAACGATCGGATGACGTCAGTGTCTCTCGCCGCAGAGCCTTGTCCCTGGACCAAACAGACCCTCTCCAAGGCCCCGAGTGAAACGAGCCAAAGGAACAGAGGCTTTACTGTGAGCGCCTCTCCACAGATCTGACCTATAACCTGGTGGCTTCTTGTGTCCATCATAATAAATAAGTTTAATTAGCTCTAGTCAGTTAACTCGGGCACATTTACATTTTTTTTTGGGAATGTTGATTAATGTGCATTGTCCCTTTTTAAAATAAAATAAAATAATAAAATAATAATAAAATAAAATAAAATAAAATAAAATGATAATAAAATAATAAAATAAAATGATAATAAAATAATAAAATAAAATAATAATAAAATAATAAAATAAAATAATAATAAAATAATAAAATAAAATAATAAAATAATAATAAAATAATAAAATAAAATAATTAATAAATAAAATAATAAATAAATAAATAAATAAATGCTACACTGTGGAGCTCTCCAGGAAAAACAAATACTGTATTTTTTGGACAATAAAACGCACCGGATTAGACACACTGGATTATAAAGTGCACTTTTTACAGTCTACGGGCGAGTTAACCAAAACAAAACGATCAAATTAGTCAAAATTTATTCACCTCATTCATAATAACTCCCAACATTCAACAGTTGTAACACAGTTTTAAAATACAAAACGATACACTCACTTTTTCAGTTCATTCCTCTTCCACAAATCCGTCAAATTCTTCACCGTGTCTGAGTTTAACCGTTGGGGCGATTACGACATCAAGCATCATTAGCATCAGCATTTTTATTTATTTATTTATTTATTTATTTATTTATTTATTTATTTATTTATTTATTTATTTATTTATTTATTTATTTATTTATTTATTTATTTATTTATTTATTTATTTATTTATTTATTTATTTATTTATTTATTTATTTATTTATTTATTTATTTATTTATTCCCTTGTTATAATATGCAATTAATATGAAATGTATGTCTTTTACTGTGTAATGCATGCACTGACTAATAGGAATGAATGATTATTGTCTTTTATTATTGATTATGTTCATCTCCACTGTGTAATTTTTTCCTTTTTTCTGTTGTTTGTCAGGGACTGCAGATGAAAACGAGCTGTTTAAACTATAATCTGGTGCAGATCATCTCTGTTTTATGTCTCTGTACATTGTCCCTTCTAATAAATAAAGACTAAAGACTATCCGAGTCAGTTTCATCGATGTTCCTTAGCTGTTCAGTGATGATCCCGGCCTTCCTGAACTCGGACTCGGACGACGCTCGAGCCCTGACACCTCACCCTAGGCATCCACGATCCCCGCCGTCGCCTTCCTGTCTTGGTGAATGTGTGTTCACCTTCCGTCATCCAGCGCAGCTCGAAATTTAACTTTGGACAGTTGGAGTTCTTTGGTTAATCCAACTGGAATGATGGCGTTGTGGAAATAAGACTTTTCCAGGCTCTGATGAACGTTGAAGCAAAGACGAGAGTTTATTTCTTGCAAGAAATCGGAACGACAGCATCTCCCCCTAATGTCAGACCCCGAATAATGAGAATCACCAGGTTTATATAGTTTGAAATGAACCAGAGGACGTACATTTAAAAAAAAAAAGGATGTGACTCTCCGTCTGAGGTGTGGACAGACGAGCTCCTGGAGGCTTCAGGAGCTGGATCACCTCAGGATGGAACATGTGGAGTTAAAACGAGACAAGATCTGACACATTTTAAAGGAGAAAGATCTGAAACCCAACTGTTTGGTCTGATTGAATCTGTCTTCACATACATTACAAACACATTTTAAGATTAGCAACCAAAAGTGAACAAAAGGGTTTAGATGAGAGGTTTTAGGTTAGGTTTTAGTTTTAGTTGCAAGACCAAGTGATTTCTAAAAGGTAAAATAATCACATAATATTTTAACCCTCTGATGCATGAATTATGAAAAGCCTTGGTCAAGATTTTTTTTTTCTGAAGTGTTTTTATTCTTCTCAGGACATGAAACAACTTTGTAAACTGCCCGTAAAAATGAATTAACTTGTGTTTTATTGTAAATATACAAACACGTGTTTCTTTTTATGCTTTGAAAAACATTTCAACAATTTTTGGGAAATTTCAACACTGTTTAGGCCTGAATAAGAAAACCAGAGGACATTTACTTGCAGTTACACCGACTGACCACTGAACTGAGCTCAATGGAGTGTGGCAGCAGAGAGCACTCTAGAGTCTGATGTGCAGCTCCACCACATGAACCAAAGCATTAAAGAGAAAGTTCTGTTTTAGTAGCTGTGACCGCTGAGGGTTAATTTCCTTTACATTGGTAAGATCAGAATTAGTTTGCTTCACTTTGGTTTTGACGCTATCAGTGAGATGGAGATTTTGGAGATGAAGATTTTTGAGGGAAGGCAAGTTTATCTGTACAGCACAATTCATACACAAAGTCATTCAAAGTGTTTTACAGAATAAGAAAGACATTAAAATCACACAAATCAAAACATAAATGATCACAATTAATCATCATAAAATTAATATTAAAACAGAAGAGGCAGAATAAAACCCTTTCAGTCACATGCTCAGATAAACGGAACCGTTTGAGTCTGGATTTAAATATTGTCAGAGTCGAGGTCTGAGTCACATCTTCAGACTGTTCCAGGTTTTAGCTGCAGAAAACTCAAACTCTGATTCTCCATGTTCAGTCCTGACTCTGGGACCAGCAGGAGGTCGGTCCCTGAAGTCCTCAGAGTGTGAGATGGTCCATGTGGCTCATGTGGGAGATGTTCTTTGGTGCTGGTCCATGGAGACACTTGAGACACATGTGTGAAGTACTTCCTGGTTCTAGTCCTGACCCGAGCAGCAGTGTTCTGGATGTTCTGGATGTTCTGGATGTTCTGTTCTGTGGCTCGTTTGTAGAGTCCAGTGATCAGGACGTTACAGTCGTCTAATCTACTGGACACAAACGCAGGATAAGTCTCTGAGTCTGGTTTTGACAGTTTACCTTTGATTTTTTAGGTGGTAAAAAGCTGCAGATGTTACTGATTTGATGTGGATGTTAAAGTTCAAGTCTGAGTCCATTATTACCTCTAGATTTCTCGCCTGATTTGAAGGTTTTAGAGAGAGAGACTGGAGGTGACGCTGACACTTTCTCTATGTTTCTGTGACTTGAGTCTTGTCTGAATTTATCTGGAGAAAGTCGTTTTGCCTCCACGCACTGATCTGTTGGATGCAGCGCCACAGTTTCCACGTTCGGTTAATCTTACATCGCATCGTCTTCCCGTGAACTCCTGGTCCACCCGCTGACGTCACAAGGTGGTGCCCAGGCATCACGACGACGCGTCACTTTTGTTTTGCGATTGTTTTTAACGTCTTGTCGATTGCTAAAACTTTGTCAAAGTCGAAGGGTTAGGGGTCAGAATGCCGTTGGGGACTTGAACCGTCGATGTTTTGGTTACTAGGCAGACAGATTACCGAACTAAGCCACTTTAGCTACATTTTTTTTAGCATCTGCTCCTGAAAACGCTCCTAAACCATCGACATTTACGCTAAACACTGGACTTAAGCTAACGAACGCACCGACTCTTTTAACATCTAATATTTTGTTCGTGGCGTGTATCTATTTTCGCAGTTAGCTCATAATTTTCCAGAGACGATTTGGACTTTCGGAGACCTTTTTCGCCACGTTCTTGTCATTTTGTGGGCGATTCTGGCGGCGGGCGTCGAACTCAAAACGCACAGATATCGTATTGAATATCAGGCGTACGATCCAACGCGCCAAATACCATCTGCGTCGTCCTCCAAATCCAACGCTGTAAACGATACACGCTTCAGGAATTAGCCAGGGCCTGCGCCAGAGGGAATCCTGGGCCAGTCTCAGTGGGTTTGGCACGGTCTATGTCCTGGAGGGTGATATAGTACAGGCAGATTTACACACAGTCTGAACTATTCTGGTCCTGCCACTGTTTCGCTTCACTTTGAGTATTGTTTTAGGCTAAAGTTTCCTCGGCGAGCGCAGCTATCCTTGTCTGTGGACCGTGTCTCGCCTTTTGCTGTATACTTACGGAGTATAGAGTTCCTACGTTTGAATCGAGTCGGGTTAAGGTCAGGATTTTCAGATTTGTCCGACGTTATAAAGTCCGTTTCTTAATAAGAGACTTGTTCT
The DNA here is from genome assembly GCF_009829125.3 of Periophthalmus magnuspinnatus. Classification (NCBI taxonomy): domain Eukaryota; kingdom Metazoa; phylum Chordata; class Actinopteri; order Gobiiformes; family Gobiidae; genus Periophthalmus; species Periophthalmus magnuspinnatus. Next base: position 2,588,179 of record NC_047143.1, on the reverse strand, counting down.
TATCCAACGCGGGGATAAAAGTTTAACGAGGTTCTTATTCATTCCGAACCTGTCCTTTTTTGATATGTTGTTAAATGACATAATCTCCAGTTATTTGTCGTAAAACTGGCGATTTCACTTAACATTAAAGCTGCACGTTGGAAGTTTTCTGGTGGAAGGTTGGGTATATCCGAAAAAAAACGACTGTATTTCAGACAAACAATTCCTTCCTAGTTTGAAGGACTTTGTGAGGACCCATCGACGACCTTTCCCAGTTCAAAAGATGTAATATTTAGATTTGAATTGCTTAGTTGCTATGACAACGGAGGGCGGTTGCCATAGCTTGAAACCATAGACCGTAGAAAGCGAGCGTGGCGTCTCCGGTCCGGTTCCAAGTTGCCGTTGCGAGTATCATAGCAACCAAAGAGCCAATCGAGAGCGAGGCTGTTGAAGGTAACGCCCCTTCCGCTTAGCGACGCTGTCACTCAAACCTGTTGCTAACGCTACCGGGAGCGATCTGAGGGAAAGAAGGCGCCTGATTTGTCCGTTTTTAATGCTCATATCTTGATTTAGGAACAAAAAAGCGAAATAAAAATGGTAGAAGCAGGTTAATTCAAACATTTTACGACCAAAACGACGAGACGCGGCGGCTAGCAGGTTAGCTACGTCCGTTTAAATACAGTCTGCGTGCCTCCAGGGAGTTCGCTTTACGTGGAAAGTCTATAGTTACATGTGTCGATATTGCAAAGAAAATACCTTTTTTTTTGTAATAGTGAGCAGGCTCGCTTCTCCGCAGATCTGACGTGTAAGGCTTGGTGACATTAAACGCTTATTTCGATGGAGATAGAAAAGTTTAATGCTGCTAAATACTGTGGAACATTCTAGCAAAGCAGGTCCCCACGAAGCGATTGGCGCTACCAGAAAAGCCGCATAGTGCACTTTTAATCCAGTTGTCGTTTAAAGGTGCACTGTGGAACTTTTCTGGTGGAAGGTCCGCTACCTCCTTGTCTCCATGGAGATTACTTGTTATTGCTTTGCCTGGAATGTTCCATGGTATGACATTAAACATATCCATCCAGCATTAATTCATTACAGGTGTTTGTATTGGTTAAAAATAAAATGATTCCTTGCGTGAATAAGGGCGCCTCTCCACAGATCTGAAGTGTAAACTGCTTGTTTCCTTTGTGACGGACAGGTTTAAGTTATATGGTCACGTTTTTATACAACTTTTCCACCTTCAAGACACTTAAAGCTGTTTATATGAAGGAAACACTCACACATTCACACACCGGTGCACACACACACACTGGGGCCGAGGTGGTGAAGTGTCTTGCCCAAGGACACAACGACAGCGTTCATCTGTGGGAATCGAACCAACAACCTGCGGGTGAGAAGATCTGACCGCTCGACCGATGACGTTTAAGTCGAGAGCAGGATTTGAACCGGTAACCTTCAGATCAGTGAACGAACACGTCAACTGAATCCTTAAACGTGTGGCTCCGTGTAAAAAACTTAAGTATTTAATTGAAGTATATTTATATTTATTTGTTTTAGTTTCTTTTTTTTTTATTTTTTACATTGTAGTTTAAATTGGAAGATTATTGTGATCTTGAAATATTAAAAAATAATCAAATTAGTCTCTGTAGCGTTTCATGAACTTCATAAACGACACGCTACAGTCGTTTTTACAAAGTGCAAAGGTAAAAAACAAACAGTATTTACAGTTTTATTTTCATTTTAGATGTGAAAAAGTATTTGCGGCTCCCGGGTTGTTTTTTTTCCCGTGTAAACCGGGTCCAAACGGCTCTTGCGGGTCTTTAAAACGCGGCGTTATCCTGTTTACGAGGCGTGGCGTCCACCTCAAAACCCACAGATTGCATCAAAACACGTTTACGTTCGCATCGTTTGTTCAGTTTCACTTTCACGTCCAGATTTAAAAAAACAACTTCAGATGAAAAATGAAATATTGTTTTAGCCGCGGTCTCAAAACGGACCGGCGCGGCTTCGCAAAAAAAAAAAAAAAAAAAACACGCCATAAAAATGTGATCAAAACCTCGACTAACCGGAACATCTAACCCACCGTTGTCATCTTTGGATGCGTCTACGTCTTGGAATACGAGCGATATTCCAGGTCGCCATAACAATACGCCGATGCTTTTTGGGCTGTGGCTACGTCCTGAAAACCTTCGGCTTTGATACTGGTCAGATTATTAAACCCCTTTACGACTCATTATTCTGTTATTTCCTGCGGCGTGTTGAAGTTGGCTCGGACTATCGCCTGGTTTTATTCCTCGTAATAATTAGCCCAAACCTGAACTGTTAATATGTCATGATCTTGGCTCGGTCTATGTCCTGGAAAACAGTGCAGAAACCCTAATGCAGCTCCAGTTGCATTGGACGCTATTCATAATTTACATATAATAAGTGCTAACAACCCGGTCGCTAATTTTTGTGAATTTTGGCGCGTTCGATTTTAGGTAGAATTCCAGAGGTAACACAGAAATGGTTTCATAAAAATTCCAGATGTTAATATTTGGGAGGTCGTAGTTCCAGCGAAAGTTTCAGTGAGGTCTTTAACGTCAAAGCTAAAAGACGAGGCGTTAGCTTTGAGCGTTTGAAAAATGATCCTCGTGTTTCGTCGTCTGTTTGCTCTCCGTGCTAAGCTCCTCCTCGTTCAGAGCGTTATCTCGATCGCGTCAGGTTTGTGAAGTCGTAGTATACGATTTTGCGTCATGTTTTTGTTTATTTATGGAGGATTGTTGTCGTGTGGGCGGAGCCTCGTACGGAATCTTACAGCTAAACGTAAGACGGGTTGGAATAGAGCCCAGGAAAGATCGCTAAATGATCTAAAACCTCTTCAGACGTGTTTTTGATGTGGGAACAACGTTAGAACATGGGAAAAAAATAATAATAAAAAATCGATTTTGCATCATACCCCCTCTTTAAAGGTGCACTATGTAACTTTTCTGGAGGGGAGTCAGCTACTCGTCACCATGGAGATGTTACTACACTGTCTGCAATGCACTTAAAGCAACACTGCGTACCTTTCTGGAAGAGTCGCATCACCTTACAAATACAAAGCGACAAAGTTATACGACACTAAAATACAAAGTTAAAGCCACACTTTGGAACATTTTCCGTAGAGATGGATTTTTACGCCATACTGTGGAATATTACAGCGAAAGGAACAACGTTATTATGGAGACAGGCAGGAGGAAGAGTCAGGTTTGTGGAGACGCAAGCCCGCACAGAGTAAACACACATCCAAAATGGAGAAACATGCTTTTATTATCTATTTTTCGGCAAAAAATTCCACGGTGGGGCTTTAACTACAGTTTGTATAGCTTGAAAATCATGTATTGTCGCTAAGTACAGGCTCTCCTCTCCACAGATTTGACACGTGGGCATTCACTTGTACTTGTTTCCATAGAGACGGTAAAGAAATTTAAAGTCGTAACGCGTAACATTCTGAGCAATAACATCCAGACAAAGACGAGCGACGAAAAAGTTACAGAATGCACCTTTAACAGAACTAAACAAACAGTTACATTTACTCGAGTTGTTGTACTTTTCTTGGACCACTACGTTGTACTTCTACTTGAGTGATATTATTTTGAAGTAACTTTACTCTTACTCGTGTACAGCTTTTGGACCTAGCGTACCTCAGAGCGTTTTCGTTTTAGCTCACGACGTTTGGACTTTTCCCTAAAATATCCGAGAGAAGATTGAGCCCAGAGTAAATTGACGTGAGTAAATTGCATTAACAGTAGTCGCGCACACGTCTCGTCTAATTCCTCGCCCGCCGCCGTTCCCCCGCGGCTAACTCCGAGCTAACCAAACATCTGCAACAGCCGCGCAGATATCTCTTCTTCCAGGTATTAGTCTGCGCCGCTGCGGTTTTGGAACAGACTAAATCCAAGAACATTATACATCAATATTATCTGCTGCCCTGAAAGCGACGGTAATCGAATTTGACCGTTGGCGCCGGGAGAGGACGCGCGTTTTTGAGGCGTAACAGTTTAAACGGGATTTTAAAAGGTTTTCTGTCGTGTGTCGGAGGAAGTGATTTATATTAACGTTACAAATCTCCAGTCGCCTCCTATTCTCAAAAGAACGTGTGATATTTGAAAACTGTCGGAAAACTGCGGCGTCCAACGGGAGCTGACGCCTTGTAGATGTCGGCGCCCCCTGTGGACAGCGGCGCGTCACACTAGCAAGAAACGAGCTAGTGAAAATGACGACGTGACGCGGCCGAATCCTGAGTATCACTGATTAAGAAAAACAAACTGGAGAAGGAACTGTGTAGGTCACGGTGGGCCTCGTGTACGTCACGGTGGGGCCCCGTGTAGGTCACGGCGGGGCCTCGTGTAGGTCACGATGGGCCTCGTGTAGGTCACGGTGGGCCTCGTGTAGGTCACGGTGGGGCCTCGTGTATGTCACGGTGGGGCCTCGTGTAGGTCACAGTGGGTGTGTATGTCACGGTGGGCCTCGTGTAGGTCACGGTGGGCCTCGTGTAGGTCACGGTGGGCCTCGTGTAGGTCACGGTGGGGCCTCGTGTATGTCACGGTGGGGCCTCGTGTAGGTCACGGTGGGCCTCGCGTACGTCACGGTGGGGCCTCGCGTACGTCACGGTGGGGCCTCGCGTACGTCACGGTGGGGCCTCGCGTACGTCACGGTGGGGCCTCGCGTACGTCACGGTGGGGCCTCGCGTAGGTCACAGTGGGTGTGTCCCAGTGGAGGTGAAAACGTGGATCGATCGGCAAAATGGCGTCTTAAAAAATAAGCGATTAAAGATTAAACTCAAACATGAATCGTTCCAAATAAAACTTCAGGTGAGTAAACTTTGCAGAATATTTCCTCTTTTAAACCCTGTACCTGATTTGTTTTCCGTGGTTCAGATTTATTCCCCGCTGCATTCAGACCGTCCTAATCATTCACCACGATGACTCTATAAGCTCTTTTCACAACTTTCAGACATCAGCGCAGTTAAGCCACGATCGTAAACCTAACAACTAGCATGCTAACACGCAATTCCTGATTACCGGATGACAGCAACACATGCGTACACTTTATATTTTCAGCGTTTCTGTCGCCCTCTGCTGGCAACACTGTGGAACGCCGTATGTTGGATCGACGAAATAGCAGCACGGCTAATAGCGACGTAAACTCACCAGACGGACTCTTTAAAGTGGAAGTATTTAAAGACACATTATGTAACTTCTGCTGGAGGATCTGCCGGCTGCTTGTCTTCACGGTGTTATCGTTTTTCCCTGGAATGTTACACACTATGGCATTAAACTCATCTATGTCGCATCTGTTCTATTATTAGATATTTTTATTGCGAACTAATACTTTAAAAGTGTGCGCCTCTCCGCAGATCTGACCTGTCACTTGACCTGGTTGCGTCACCTACTCGTATCGACGGAGATAGACAGGTGAATTACTTTTCAGAGTACTTTTCCAGCAGCGTACTTTTACTCCTACTTGAGTAACATTTGAATTGAAGTAATAGTACTCTTACTCGAGTAAAAGTTGAAGTTACTAAATCTAAAGTGACAAAAGTTTTATGTTGACAAAGTTATAAGTTACTTTTACTTGAGTAGTACTTCTTTTCCCCAAATCCTTTTTTTTTTTTTTTTTTTTTTTACTTGAGTATTTTCTTGGACCACTACTTTGTACTTGTACTCGAGTAATATTATAAGTACCGTTACTCTTACTTTAGCACAGTTTTTGGCTATTTTACCACCTTTTTGACTAAATATCTTTACTAATTTGTTTTATTTTCATGTTCCTTAAACACATTTACGCAGATAAAACACATGTCTAGTTGTGACCCACAGGGGGCGCTCTCACCTCACCCGTCCTCTCCGTCCAATCACTTCCTGTTGACTTGTTTTCTTGTTGATTTATGACCCTTATTGTCACCGCTGTGTTGTTAGCTGTCAGCGCTAAGCTAACACCTCCACGGCTCTGCTAATGAACCGGACGCGGTGTTAGCTAGCCCGTCCGCGCGTGTCCATGTCCGTTACCTCACTTTGTTTGGGTCGCTGTTGTGTCTGTCGCCGCGGAGACGCTGAGCTCATCTCCCTGTCAGGGCCAAAGTGAAAGATACGAGTTTGACAACGTGTCTCCATGAAATGAGACATAAATACTGCAGTATGTCCCCAGGATGAGTCCTGACGGTTTGGACGTTTCAAGGGACAAATCTGACGTGAAAAAAAAAAAAAAAAAAGTCTGTTTCGTAACGTTTCGCGAAGAGAAGACGTGAGTTTAAAGTTATGAAAGTCACTTGTTGGAATCTTTTCATGCATCAAGATGAAGATCGTGATAAAAAACGTAATTAAAACCCTTTTGTTTCATTAATATTACGTTTTAAAGTTGCACTGTGTAACTTTTTTTCTGCTTCCATCCATGGAGATGTTAGTGCGTTACCTGGAATGTTTCACTGTGTGGCATTACGCGTCTCCATGGACACCAGCGTTTCACCGTCAGACCAGATCTTGCTCTGTGTTTCCGGGTTTTTTTGTTAAAAGTTTTGTGTTTTTTTTAGCTTTCTCCCATGTTATAAAGTCGTTCCCTCGTCAAAAACGTGTCTGAAGAGGTTTTAGACGTCGTCCGTGCATGTTTGAGTAATTTAGTGATCTCTCCCGGGCCCTTTTCAAACCCTTTTTAAGGTTAGCGCTCCATAAATATACAAAAACATGATAGAAAACTGCACTACGACTTCACAAACCTGATCTGATGTGCAGTAGTTTCATTAGTGCGACGCAGCTGATTGTGATGTGACAGTGCTCTGAAGGGGGAGGGGCTTAGCACAGAGAGCAAAGGGGGGAAGAGACTCAGAGCCTCAAAAACAAAAGTGAAATGTATACGCTGTTTTGTTCTCATAAAAGTAAAATACCTCGTCTTTAATGACTTTAAATTTAATGCCATACTGTGGAACATTCCCCACTACTAAAGTTACATGGGTCACAATTAAGTAGAACAGTTATGTAAATCCTGTTGTCTGTAGTGACTTGAGTCTGAAACAAAGAGCTATGATGTAACTGCAGTACTTTTCAAAGTATTTTTCATAAAGTGTAGACGTGTTTGTTACGATCGAGACGTTTCAGCTTCATCCAGAAAACATTTAAAATTTAATGGAACTGGATTGAATCATAAAAATAATAATAATAATAATGATAAAAAATATAATAATAATAATAATAATGATAAAAAATATAATAATAATAATAATAATGATAAAAAATATAATAATAATAATAATAATGATAAAAATATAATAATAATAATAATAATGATAAAAATATAATAATAATAATAATGATAATAATGATAAAAATAAAATAATAATGATGATGATAATAATAAAAAAATATTATACAAATAATGATGATGAAATAATAATAATAATAATAATGATGATAATAAAAAAATAAAAATAATGATAATAATAATATCAATAATAATAATAATAATAATAATAATGATAATGATAATAAAATAATAATAACAATGATAATGATAATAATAATGATACTAAAAAAATAAAAATAAAAAATAATAATGATAATAATAATGCATCAGAGTTACATAGTGTTTTCTTTTTTTGTTTGTTTTGTTTTTTTTACACTCAAACATGCTTAACGAACCATAAAAAACCATGAGAGGACGATGGTGGACACTGGTCTCGTCTGACGTCTCGGTCTGCTGCAGGTCCGGCTCCAGTGGGTCCGGTTTAGTCGAGACGTGACACTGACACTGGGACCTGAGGTTCTGCTGCAGGACGCCGCCTCTGGAGCCGCTCACGCCAGACCACGTGTTCACATCAGAACTATTTATTAAGTCATCAGGAGCTCCGCCGGCCTCAAAATACTCACCGCTCTGAGTCAGGGTCGGAGGGTCAGAGGTCGGGGGGTCGGCGTCGGTTCATCTGAGGTTTTTGGTGGGACGCTGCTGATGGAGCTTTGTCCTAACTGGAGTTCACCAAGTCCAGCCCCAAAGGGAGGAGTTTCAGAGTGAAGCTGCCCCGCCCTCGCGCACTAGCTCACGTCATTATGGGTCGTTACGCCACAACGAAGCGCCTCAAACCAGTTTCATCAAATCTAAAATGGCGTCTGAATGAAGCCGAAACGCCGTCTCAATATTTAAAGGTCCGACGTGACACGAAATCGACTCTTGTGAAGCTTTAAGTCGTGTCCTAACGCAAAAACAGACCTGGAGTTGTGTTTTGTTTCATTCACACACTTTATTATTACATCTCCAAAGCACAAAATGCGACGTTCCACCTTGTGATGTCATCAAGTGGTAGTTTTTTTTAGGTAAACAGCTCCTTTTAGCTTTAGTTCGGTAGTAGATTTGCAATTCCGGGAGCTGAAACGATCCAAATGATTCGAGAAATGAAGGTTCGTGGAGTTTAAAAACACAGCGGAGCACTTCCTGTATCGCCACACGATGACATCACGAGGTGGAACGGAGCGTTTTCAGTTCGGGAAAAGAACTCGGCCTAAATCTGCAGGTTTGTTTGTGCGTTGAACATGTGCTGGCGGCGGTACGTCCCCTTTAAGAGTCGATAATAGAGTCGTTATCGTGTTTTTCCGTTCTTCTTTCTCTCGTCTCTAAGGGTTAACCGCTGTAACGTTGTAAATACCCAGAATTCTCTTGTGTTTATTTATTTATTCGGCGTGTTCTTTTGAAATTTTAACATCCCCACATGTTGTTGTTGTGGTTTGAATCTCCAGCTGCTTTTTTTTTTTTCTTTTTTTTTTTTAATGAACCTCATATTTACAATCCTGACCCGGCGTTGACCTGGCGAGCCGCGGCTTCGCCAAAAACTCATTCCGTGCGATCCTTTGCGGTCCTCTTTTCGATTTCACCGCTAAACGTAATCAAATAAAACACACTTAGGCTTATCGATTGAGGCTGTGTCCCTACGGGGGGCGCTATTTCGGGGTCACGCCATTTTTAGCGTCGTCTGAATGACCGAATTTCCCATAACGCACCTCGAAACGCAACATCGACGCTCTTAAATAAACCGTTTATGGTGTAAAGTTGTTAGCGTTAGCCAGTTAGCCGCTACCTTTAGCTCGAGCGCTAAACAGTGCGGGGTTATCGGCTCTGGAGGGGGACGTCCGGACACAGCGCGAGTCTCGTTTTAACCCCGTGTCTCCGTTTGGCCTCTGACCTCTGACCCCCCGCTCCTGTACATGTGTATGGGATGTGGGTCGTTCGTGCTAAATTTCGCAGAGCGGCGTCAGTCTGATAAAACATCTCTTAGCACCGAGGCGTCGCTTGTAGCACGTAGTCACGAGCAGAAACACAAATGTACAGGTCAAACGCCGAGTCCAGAAAACACACGGAGGGAAAAAACGAAGTCGCGAAGGAGATTTTTGGAAGTCTAAATGAAGATGTGGGGTCGCCTCTCCACAGATCTAGCCTATACCCTGCCGTGGACATATATCGTGTAAAGTTTTGGAGGGTCTCAGGGGCTGATGAAACATTCACCAAAGCTCAGTGTAGACGGAACTGTACTTAAGTAAAGTTCAGATACTTAAATATTTACTTAAGTGCGTTTTAAAGAAGGTACTTTTTACTTTTACTTCACTACATTTGATTGCAGTATCTGTACTTTCTACTTTAACTGGACTGAAAAGTAAAAGTGTTGTTTATTATTGTTTCAGAGCAGCTGGAAACGTTTATAATTCGAACAAAACAAAAGAAAAAATACTGTAAATACTTGGACTTTTTACTCTTTAAGTACTTTTTTTAAACGAGTACTTTAATACTTTAATACCAGCTTAAGTACATTTTTGCATGTTCAAAAAAAGAAAAAGCAAAGACAAAATACTTTCTGGTATTGGCTGAAACTCACTGAACGATGTCGACAAAACACTTTCCCACAGTGGAATGTAACAGAGTAAAAGTACAAACTGTACTTGAGTAAAAAATGTAGGTATTTGTACTTTATTTAAGAACATTTTAAAGTAGATATTTTTAACTTTTCCTTCAGTACATTTGAGAGCAGTATCTGTACTTTCTACTCCACTACATTCTGAACAGGACTGTTATTGTTTGAGATCTGCTGAACAACTTTGTCATTTGAGTAAATAAAAATAAATAAAAACAGAGAAAAAGAAAAAAATCTGTTGTTTCAGCTCAAATCTTTTTTGAAATCACCACATTTGAAGCTTTAAACAAGTACTTTAATGCTTTTACTTAAGTTGATTTTTACATGTGATACTTGTACTTGAGTATTTTTCTGCTGGTGTCTGTACTTTTACTTAAGTATCAGACTGGAGTACTTCTTCCTCTGACATAAACAGGTCGTTGAGTGAAACTTTCATCTCCATAAATACACAATGTTTTTTCACTCAGATCTTAAACTCTATGACCTCTGTGTGACCCGCGAGTGTGAACGTCGTCACGCTCGTCTCACGCTCGTCTCACTCTTGTCTCACTCTCACACTCGTCTCACTCGTGCCTCACTCTCACGCTCGTCTCACGCTCGTCTCACGCTCGTCTCACTCTTGTCTCACTCTCACACTCGTCTCACTCGTGCCTCACTCTCACGCTCGTCTCACGCTCGTCTCACGCTCGTCTCACTCTTATCCTCGTCTCACACTCATCTCACTCTCACGCTCGTCTCACGCTCGTCTTACTCTTATGCTCGTGTCACTCTCACGCTCGTCTCACGCTCGTCTCACGCTCGTCTCACGCTCGTCTCACGCTCGTCTCACGCTCGTCTCACTCTCACGCTCGTCTCACGCTCGTCTCATGCTAATGCTCGTCTCACTCTCACACTCGTGTCACTCTTATGCTCGTCTCACTCTTATGCTCGTCTCACTCTCACGCTCGTCTGGGCTTGTGATCATGGACCTGCAGTGCATTGTGGGAGAGTGCAGTAGTGTACATCTGTTGACCTTTGGCTGTCTCAGATCACGGCGGCTCTTTTCAAACGAGTGTGACACACCATGGGCCCCGCCTCCGTTTGCTCCGCCTCCATTTGCTCCGCCTCCATTTGCTCCGCCTCCGTTTTCTCCGCCTCCATTTGCTCCGCCTCCATTTGCTCCGCCTCCGTTTTCTCCGCCTCCCACAGACACCATCTTGTTTTTTTTCTGTTTTTTTCTGCTTCTCGCAGAATCACAAAAGGTTTCCTGGGGTCGAGTTTGTTGTGCAGGAAAACAGGAGGAGAACAGGAGGACAGGGGGAGGACAGGAGGATAAGAGGAGGACGGGGGAGGACAGGAGGAGAAGAGGAGGAGAAGAGGAGGACAGGGGGAGGACAGGAGGAGAAGAGCAGGATAAGAGGAGGACAGGAGGAGAAGAGGAGTTTCCAGATAGAGAGAAATGAGCCTCTGATTGGATTTATCAACAAAAGGAGAGAGTAGAGAGAGAGAAAGTGGGAGAGGAGAGAGGGAAAGAGGGAGGAGAGAGGGGAAAAACAAGGAAAGAGGAAGAGAGGCGGGAGAGAAAAAACAGAGAGAGGAAGAAAGGAGTGAAAGAGGAAAAAAAGGGAAAGCGAGAGAGGGGAAGAGAGAGAGAGAGAGGAGGAGGAGAGAGAATTAGAGAGATGGGAAGAAGAGAAAGGGAGGAAAGGGGAGATTGAGTGAGAGAGGAGGATAAAGGAGAAGAGGAGGAGAGAGCAAGTAAGAGAAGGGGGATGAGAGAGAGATCAGAAGAGAGGAGGAGAGAAGAAGAAAGCGGAAGAGTGATAAGGAAAAAGGGGAGAGATGAAGAAGAGAGACTGGGAAAGGGGAGAGCTGTAGAGAGAGGGATAAACAGAGGAGGAGAGGAGAGGGGGAGAGAGGACGAGCAGATTGGGAGTAATCAGGCTCATTGTTGTGGAAAACCATGGAAATCTAAAATGCATTTTCCAACAACTGGGAAACTAATGGATTTATATTTTGTTGTTTAAGTTTGGGAAAAACAGGCTCCTAACTCCTTCCAGATCAAATCACTCCCTTTCCAGCCACGGTAAAGCTGCACTGTGGCATTAAACTCACCAATCTCCATGGAAACGAGCACCGGCAGGTCAAGAAGCAACGTAAAAGAACCGATCTGTGGAGAGGCGAGCCCGCAAAAGTGCATGTTTTTCCAGGTTTATGTATTTTTCTGGCAATAAAAACATCTCTAATTCATGCAGGATAAACGCATTTAAAGTCGTACTGTGGGACATTTTAGGAAAAGTAAGAACGTTTCCATGGACACAAAGAGTTCACGTCCCAAGTGCATGTTTTTCAAGGTATTTTTCTAGCAATAAAAACATCTGTAGTCAAATAAGTTCTAGACAGAGACGTTTAATGCCATAGTGCGGAACTTTCTAAGCAAACAGCTCCATAGAGACGAGAACCTCCAGCAAGAATGTTCCACAGTGGCCCTTTAATCTGGTGTTTTTATTTCCAGAGTGGATTCATGTTGGTCGTAAATGTCTTTGTTGCCGTAGACGCCCGGAGACGCCACAGACGAAAAACGGCGGCGATGTGCGAGTCCCGAGGGGCCGATAAACGGAACGCCGCCGACTTTCCCAGTTTGATCCGGAGACTCGCCGCAGATCAGCCCCAGACGTCGTAAATCCTAATCCAATTATTATTAATGCGGCCGCTTAGTCCTGATCAGTGCAGGATAATGAGACGCACAGAGAGAACAGCAAAGAGACGGACGCATTTCAGTCAAACGCACCGAAACGCACGGAAACGCACACGGAAACACACGGAAACACATGGAAACAAGCTGAAATGCACTGAAACACACACTGAAACACATGGAAACACACTGAAACGCACTGAAACGCACGGAAACACACTGAAATGCACGGAAACACACTGAAACACACTGAAACGCACTGAAACGCACTGAAACGCACTGAAACACACTGAAATGCACTGAAATGCACGGAAACACACTGAAACACACAGAAACACACTGAAACACACTGAAACGCACTGAAACACACTGAAACGCACTGAAACACACTGAAACACACACTGAAACACATGGAAACACACTGAAACACACAGAATCAAGCTGAAACAAGCTGAAACGCACTCAAACGCACTGAAAGACACCAAAACACACTGTATGATCAACTTTATTTATACAGCACATTTAAAACAAAGCTGCTGAAAGTGATTCACATAAAAGTCAACAAAACAGAACACAGATTAAAGCCGCAAGCAGCATCGAATGGCCCTCATGAGCCACGCTTTGCACTCAGCCGACCCGACACTCCTGATGCTCCTGACGCTCCTGATGCTCCTGACGCTCCCGACAGAAGTGGCGATAACGCACCATTTTCTTGCAGTTTTGGACTGTACTTGTCTCTAAACAAAGTCGACACACATTGGAAGCACTAATTCGAGACATCACCATGGTAACACCGTGCAAAATACAACTTTGGTCCCCGGACTTTGACAAGAGCGACCTGAAGAGTCTCTGTGCCAAATTTCACGTTCCTCACTGAAGCTAATAAGTTTTTCATATTACTTTGAAATGTAGCAAAATTTTGAATTTCTTCCATTAGGGTAACATGGGCTCTCCACACATCGCCATGGCAACACAGTGAAAGATGTGACATGGGTCCAAATGACTTTTCTGATAAAGACGACATGAAGAGTTACTGCTCCAAATTTCACATTTCACATCATCAGTCTCACTGGGATAACATGGAGCGTCACTATGGCAACGTGGGTCTCATTGACTTTTTTGATTGAGGTGACCAAATGGAATTTTGTGTGAAAACAAAATTTTCAGCCCTTCATACAAATGTATTTGTTATTCTGTAGGGGGCGCTCAATCGGACTTGAGCCTGAGCAAATGGGACCAAACTATGAAATTGGAAAATTGTAAATACTCTGGTGCGGCTTCGCTGAATGTGAACCATGATGGGGACCAGAATTAATTGGTTAACTTTTGGTGCCCCACTTCTGTAGATGCAGTGATTTTTCAGTCCTCTAGTCAAATTCAGCTAATCAAGGCTAACAGGTCCATCCATTTCAGCCGCTTGTATCCGCGATCTTGTCCTTTCGGTCATTACCCAGAGCTCATGACCATAGGTGAGGGTAGGAACGTAGATTGACCGGTAAATCGAGAGCTTCGCCTTCCGGCTCAGCTCCTTCTTTACCACAACGGACCGATACAGCGACCGCATCACTGCAGACGCTGCACCGATCCGCCTGTCAATCTCCCGCTCCATCCTTCCCTCACTCGTGAACAAGACCCCGAGATACTTGAACTCCTCCACTTGAGGCAGGGACTCACCACCCACCCGGAGAGAGCAAACCACCTTTATCCGGTCGAGAACCATGGCCTCGGATTTGGAGGAGCTGATTCTCATCCCAGCCGCTTCACACTCGGCTGCAGACCCCCTCCGGCCCCTGAACCAGGCCCCCTCCGGCCCCTGGCTGCGCCTAGAAATTCTGTCCATAAATATAATGAACAGAACCGGTGACAAAGGGCAGCCCTGGCGGAGTCCAACATGCACCGGGAACAGGTCTGACTTACTGCCGGCAATGAACACAGCTCCTGCTCCGGTCATACAGGGACCGGACAGCCCTTAGCAAAGAGCCCCGGACCCCATACTCCCAGAGCACCCCCCAAAGGACACCACGAGGGACACGGTCGAATGCCTTCTCCAGATCCACAAAACACATGTGGACTGGTTGGGCATACTCCCATGAGCCCTCGAGGACCCGATGGAGAGTATAGAGCTGGTCCAGTGTTCCACGACCAGGACGAAAACCACACTGCTCCTCCTGAATCCGAGGTTCGACTATCGGTCGGATTCTCCTCTCCAGGGAACTGGAGGCTAACAGGTATAGCGGCTAATTTGGAGTCAAGTTCCGTATTTGGAGTTCCCACTACGAGTATCATAGCAACCAAAGAGCCAATCAGGAGCGAGGCTGTGGAACGTCCCTTTCGGCCCACGCCACTAGTTTGGCTTAGCAACGCTGTCAATCAATCCTGTTGCTAACGCTAACGGGAGTGACCTCGGGGAAAGAAGGACCTGATTTGTCTGTTATTAATGTTCATATCTTGATTTACAGACACAATAGTGAAATAAAAACCCCAGGATCATGTAGAGGGTTAATACGAACATTTAAGACCAAAATGAACTGAAGCAGCAGAGACAGAGAGAGCCGCTCCCTTATTAGCACGTTAGCTATGTCCGTTTACACATACAGTCTATTGTTGCCTCTCGGTCTTTTTAAAAACAAAATGGAGGTCGACCCACATAATCTCATTCACCTCTCGTCCTCGTGTCGTAGTAAACATTACACTCCTCGCCTCCGTTGCCGTTGTCTCTCCAGTGCCCTCCGGTAAAATCTCTGGCGCATAGTTTTGCATAATATGTTAACGCTACGTACGAATGTAACCTGCGTCTGTGCGGGTTCAGCCCAGGTGCAGCGGGAGGCCGGGACTGAAAATACCCATCAATCAGAACGGGGTATTACTTTACTGAGAACACACAGGTCTGTTGGTGTTGGGATGTGGAGGCTGGGGCAGATACTGGGGCAGATTTGTGTGGACGTTTAAAGGTGCAAAATGTAACTTCTAACCCTGGTGGGGCGGGGGCGGGGGGTATTACCCGTCGTCTCCGTCGCCGGGTTTCAAATGACATAACGACATAACGATAATCTGTAAACGACAAAAACAATAGAAACAATCCGGTTCAACGTTTGTGGATTTACATTTTGGATATTTCTAAGGATTCGCGAAGAAAATACAGAGCGTTTTAACTGTGTGTGGGCTCGCCTCGTCAAAGACCTGACCTGTCACTAGGGCTTGGGTGGCCCGGGGAGTCGAACCCTGAATCGTTTTTTTTGCAGGAAGGCGAGAGTTTTAGCCGCTCAACCACGCCGTCGTATAGTTTGGACGTCTTGAGAATCATTGTAGCTGTTGTTTGTCTTAAATTCTAGATTACGAACATGTTTTTTTCTAACGTTTAAGAAAAAAAATGTCGGTTAAACGATGTTGCAAAGTTGTATTTCTGAGTTTTGGTCACATGATTTTTCAGTTAAATCGTTTTTTGAGGTTTTTTTGGGGGAGTAAGGAGGATTTCTACCATGTTCTAACACTGTTCCCTCATCAAAAACATGTCTGAAGAGGTTTTAGAGTCATACATGCGTGTTTGAGTCATTTAGTGATCTCTCCCGGGTCTTATTCGAACCCTCTTTACAGTTAGATTCTGTACAAAGCTCCGCCCACAAGCCGGCTTCAATCAGACATCCGAAAACGAAAGCGAAACTTATAAAATATCATTTGTTTTTGGGCAAATATAGCATTTTTAAAACAATAAAAGGAAACGTGGTGATATATTTTCCGGAGTATAAGTCGCACCAGCCAAAAAAATGCACAATAGCGAAGAAAAAAAACATATTTCACGTATAAATCGCGTCTGAGTATAAGTTGCACGGCCAAACTATGAAAAAAGTGCGAATTATAGTCCGGAAAATACGGTATGTCACGGTTACAGTTAATGCCCCATAGAAGTAAAATCCCCTCTCTTTAAGGACTCCATTTTGAGGACTTTTGACCATTGGAGATCAGTATTTGGATTGTGTATCGCTATGGAAACGTAATTTAACGACACGTATCTAATAATAATCTATTTATAATGTCTAGAAGTGGAAGACGTACTCAATTCTCTTACGTAAAAAAATAACAAAAAAATACTATAATATGAAAAAAGTATTAAATTACCTGTTTAAGTAAGTAAAGTATTTAAGTAAAGTATTTAAGTAAAGTATTTCACGCAGATGTTGAGTCTTATAAACCTTCAAACGTAGTGATTTTTATGAATTAAATGAGTTTTGTTTGACCGAAACACTTGAATCAGTCATTTTTTTCTGTTTTTATTTGTAGTTTTTTAAATTTTTGCTCAAATTCTGTTCGTGTTAAAATTAAACCCTCGGCCTTTTCAACAGGTCAAAATATACTTCGACTTTTTGGTTTATTTAAAAAAAATGTAGTTGAGTAAAAAGTACAGATACTGCTCTCAAATGTAGTGAAGTAAAAGTAAAAAAATATCCACTTTAAAATGTACTTAAGTAAAGCGCAGATACCTCAAATGTGTACTGAAGTATCGCACTTTACTCCTTGTACTTGGTCACGTTCCACCTCTGAACCAAACTGTGCGTTGCGTCTTATATAATGCCCCATAATGCATTGCAGTCGTACATTGACTGTTGGCGCCGTCGCTTTAATCACTGCGTATTTGACTTGTGCAGTTTGGATGTAAAACACACCTCCAATATTTTTCCCTGTGGTCTTTTCTCCGGCCGTAAACGTACCTGAATTAGCTTTATTATTCTACGCAAATATTGACTCTCGGTGCGGCAATAAAGTTCTGTGGTTTTGAACGGCGGCCATATTTGAAAAAAGCACGTTCCGCCGTCCTTTGAGTCCGCTCCAGAGCTCCGTTTTGATCTGTCCCCGGACGCAGCATTTGTGGATTCGATCAGAGCGAGACCGCGACCAAACTCCTGTTCCTA
Source organism: Periophthalmus magnuspinnatus (assembly GCF_009829125.3). NCBI lineage: Eukaryota > Metazoa > Chordata > Actinopteri > Gobiiformes > Gobiidae > Periophthalmus > Periophthalmus magnuspinnatus. Next base: position 2,570,712 of record NC_047143.1, on the reverse strand, counting down.
GTCTTTTTTTTTTCTTTTTTTTTTTTTTTTGGGCAACTTTACAGTGAACTTATGTGTATTTGCAGCTTTCTGGTCAAAGTTCGTGCTGTTTTCAGTCGTTTCAAGTAGTTGGTGACATCACGAAAGACTGCCCTGATTACAGACAGGTGTTTGTGATCGCAAACGCCCGGCTGCGGGGAGGCGGAGTTTGAAGTGTGGACGCCTGTTAGACCAATCACACTGCGCCTTAAATGTCTAGATTCCACCCCTCCTTCCTTATTCTCCCCTTTAGTCCTCCAGACCCCGTCCCTCCTCCTCCACCTCCTCCTCCCTCACTCTCCCCTTTAGTCCTCCAAACCCCGCCCCTCCTCCTCCTCCTCCTCACTCTCCCCTTTAGTCCTCCAGACCCCGTCCCTCCTCCTCCTCCTCACTCTCCCCTTTAGTCCTCCAAACCCCGCCCCTCCTCCTCCTCCTCACTCTCCCCTTTAGTCCTCCAGACCCCGTCCCTCCTCCTCCTCCTCACTCTCCCCTTTAGTCCTCCAGACCCCGTCCCTCCTCCTCCTCCTCCTCCTCAGTCTCCCCTTTAGTCCTCCAGACCCCGTCCCTCCTCCTCCTCCTCACTCTCCCCTTTAGTCCTCCAGACCCCGTCCCTCCTCCTCCTCCTCCTCCTCAGTCTCCCCTTTAGTCCTCCAAACCCCGCCCCTCCTCCTCCTCCTCACTCTCCCCTTTAGTCCTCCAGACCCCGTCCCTCCTCCTCCTCCTCACTCTCCCCTTTAGTCCTCCAGACCCCGTCCCTCCTCCTCCTCCTCACTCTCCCCTTTAGTCCTCCAGACCCCGTCCCTCCTCCTCCTCCTCACTCTCCCCTTTAGTCCTCCAAACCCCGTCCCTCCTCCTCCTCCCTCACTCTCCCCTTTAGTCCTCCAGACCCCGTCCCTCCTCCTCCTCCTCACTCTCCCCTTTAGTCCTCCAAACCCCGTCCCTCCTCCTCCTCCCTCACTCTCCCCTTTAGTCCTCCAAACCCCGTCCCTCCTCCTCCTCCTCCTCCTCACTTTCCCCTTTAGTCCTCCAAACCCTGTCCCTCCTCCTCCCTCACTCTCCCCTTTAGTCCTCCAAACCCCGCCCCTCCTCCTCCTCACTCTCCCCTTTAGACCCTACCCCTCTTCTTCCTCCTCCTCCTCCTCCTCCTCCTCCCCCTCCCCTTTACTCCCCCAGGTCCTCCCCTTTACTCTTCAGCAGCTCTTTTTCAAACGTGGTTGTTTGGGAGTTTAGATCTTCACGTGTAAAAGCTAAAACTCTAAACATCTCCATTTCATAATTATTATCATATTAGACTTTGGCTGCTTGAGCGTCTGAAACGGGGCCGGTTTGAGTCGGATTTTCGCCTAAGGTGGAAACTCTATCGCCCGTTTCACCTCCGTCACATTCCCGTGTTCGCTCTGGGATCGCTGAAGCGCTCTTCGCCGATGCTTGTTGACATTTTAATAGTATCAGTTATGTTAATTTTCTTTAAGACGTGAACTTGGGTGACTCACGGATCGCGTTTCGTTCGACTCTGCAGCGTTCGCCACGGTTTAGGTTTTCTGCCGTGTCCCGGGAGAATTCCGGGGTAGTTAGGATAATTGGGAATGAGCTTTGAATCCCAGTTTGAGCGAATCAGCCAGGAACTATTTTTTCACCATCAAAAAAACACTTAACTGTCGTAAAACTATGATCAATATTTACCACAGGTCCCATGACACTAAACGAAGTACAAATCAGTAAAGCTTTAAAAAAAATATCCATGTACTTAAAGCTGTACTCTGTAACTTTTCCCATAGGGTGTCTGGCATCTGGTCTCCATGGAGATTTTATTCCTTTTGCCTGGAATGTTCTTTAAACGCATCTATATTACACTGTTCAATCCAGATGCTTTGCGAAAATGTCACGCTGGGGCTGTTCTGCATGGATCTCTATGGCGGAATTTTCAGCCGTTGTCATGGAGACACAATGCACACGCTGGAAAAAAAAAAAAAGTTTGAAGACAAAATGGGTTTAAACTGCACATTTTCAGGAGCATGTGATCAACCCGTTTGGTTTTCAACAAAAAGATTAAAATGGCTAATGGTAAAACTTTTGGCTAATGTTAGCTAGCGCGTAACCATAATTTGCTGTTTGAGAGACTCGTTTAGCAGCAAAAATTAGCTCAAATGTTGTAGTTCCAACTAAGTCCGCTCTTTCAGGTCAGATTGTGTTAAAACAAAACTCAAATTAACGTTTAGCTTCAGACAGAGCAGTGCCTCGAGTTAGCATCACACCCCCATATAAATTTGATGACATTAGCTGCAAAATACAGCTAAAAACCCATGCATTTTTACTGTTTACGGACTCATCTCTTCACAGATCTGACCTGTAACTTGCTGCTCGTCTCCGTGGCGATCGAAGCGTGACAAGCAGGTGAAATGTTACACGGTGAAGCTTTAAATCCTAGCCACTACATTCTTAGTAAAAAAAAAGTTGGTGAAATTCTTTTGGTGGCTTCAGAATCGCGTTTCGCTGGACTCCGCACTTTTCGCTCTTTGGCTTTCGCAGTGTCCCGGGAGCATTTTGGGGTAGTTAGGATAATTGGGAATGAGCCTAGGATATTTGGGAGAAGGGGGGGTTCAGGAACGTCGTGGCTTCTGGGAGTTGCCGAGTCAGTTTTTTTTTTCGTCTGGAGCGAAGCTGGAAGTCGTCAGTTAGAGAGGATCGAATGACTCCGAGCTGATTGGAGACGCGGTGTAATTAGGCTAATGGCGAAATGGCTCCTGTTAGTGTTTCAGTGGAGAGAGCCGCCGCGGGACGACTACAACGACGGCTCTGTTTCGGGAAGAGGAAGCGCTCGCGATCGAGAGTTTGTCAGAAACGCCAGATAGACGGGAAAATATAAACTAAAAGGTCTCAAAAATGCCCCATGTTACGCCGTCGATTTATGTCATGATGTCGTTTCCTCGTCGAAAAACAAAACAAAAAAATCCCAAAAACTGAAGTTGCGTTTTGTTGTGTTCGTCTCTCAAACTGAAAACGCTCCGTTCCACCTTGTGATGTCATCATGTGGTGACACAGGAAGTGCTCCTCTGTGTTTTTAAACTCCGCACGCCTTCATTTCTAGAATCATTTGGATCATTTCAGCTCCAGGAATTTCCGATTTTGACTGAGCTAAAGGTAAAAGTTAGATGTTACCACGGAAACTACCACTTCATGACATCACAAGGTGGAACAGAGCGTTCTCAGCTTTGGAGATGTAGACAGATTAATAATGCTTGAGTGTGATAAATGTAGAAAGGTAAATTTAAAATGCCATATTTTGGAAGTGATAACATCTCCATGGAGACAAGCAGCAAACAGAACTTCCACCAAATAAAATACATGCACCTTTAAAGAGGAGGTATTTACTTCTATGAGGTATTAAAGAGGAGGTATTTACTTCTGTGGGGTATTAAAGAGGAGGTATTTACTTCTACGGGGTATTAAAGAGGAGGTATTTACTTCTGTGGGGTATTAAAGAGGAGGTATTTACTTCTACGGGGTATTAAAGAGGAGGTATTTACTTTTATGGAGTATTAAAGAGGAGGTATTTACTTCTACGGGGTATTAAAGAGGAGGTATTTACTTCTGTGGGGTATTAAAGAGGAGGTATTTACTTCTATGGTGTATTAAAGAGGAGGTATTTACTTCTGTGGGGTATTAAAGAGGAGGTATTTACTTCTGTGGGGTATTAAAGAGGAGGTATTTACTTCTGTGGGGTATTAAAGAGGAGGTATTTACTGCACATCACATCAGGTTTGTGAAGTCGTAGTGTACAGTTTTGAGTCATGTTTTTATATATTTATGGAGGATTGTCGTGTGGAGCGTGGGTGACATCGGCTCGTGGGCGGAGCCTCGTACAGAACCTCACAGCTAACTGTAACGAGGGTTCGAATAGGGTCCGGGAGAGATCTCTAAATGACTCAAACACGCACGGATCACATCTAAAACCTCTCCAGACATGTTTTTTTTTTTTTTTTTGACAAGGAAACAGCGTTATAACACGGCAGAACGCTAAAAAAAATACGTTAGCGCCGCGGTAATAACGGCGACGACCTCGATGGAGTCCAGCAGAGAATCCTTCCGGTCTTTTTTTTTTGCGGAAAACCGAGCCGGGACTCATGGGATTGAGGGAAGAGGCTGGAACGTGCATTGTTTTAAACCATGTCTGTCCACAAACATCTCCAGAGCTGTGTGTGTGTGTGCGTGTGTGTGTCTCTGTGTATGTGTGTGTCTCTGTGTGCGTGTGTGTGTGTGTCTCTGTGTGTGTGTGTGTGTGTGTGTGTGTGTCGCTCTCTGTGGGTCTATTGTCCGCACTGATAGTCGCACAAACCACAAGAGTTTCCATTTGGCCTTTTTCACATTTAAACAGTAACCGGCTGCTTCAGATAAATAGACGATAATCTCCAAACCAAACGTCTTTTGTTCAATAAAACTCAACGGTCGACCGGGCAACTGTCAGGAGGGTCGTCAAAAGTATCGAAAAAGCAGATAATAATCGATATCGAAGCTGGTTTCCTTGATGTAAAGAGCTTTGAGTGACTTTACGCCGTGTAAAAACTGCTCTAATCTTTATGAATGAAACACAGTACAAAAACGATTCATGTTTCTTAACTCTGTGATTTACTGAAGGCTTTAAAGAATAAATACGGGATCTGATCGTGTCTAAAATGTAAACGCGTAAACGTAAACGCGACACATGCTAATAGTGTTGATATTTGCGTGAAGTACGGTTCCCGAAATGAGTCGGTACTTTAATACAGGAGCCAACGTGAGTTCGTTCAATTCATTTTTCTAACCTCATAGACTGTTTATGTAAATGGACGGAGCTAACCTGCTAGCCACCGCCGCGTTCCAAACAGGAAGTGATCATGAGCGCGCTTCCTGCTACGTCAACTCAACTTCGTATTAACCCTCTACATGATCTTGGGTTTTTTATTTTGCTTTTGTGTCGCTAAATCAAGATATGAACATTAATAACAGACAAATCAGGCGCCTTCTTTCCCCCGAGGTCACTCCTGTTAGCGTTAGCAACAGGTTTGATTGACAGCGTTGCTAAGTCGCGAAGAGGCGTTACCTTCAACAGCCTCGCTCCGGATCGGCTCTTTGGTTGCTATGATACTCATGATCGGAATACCAAATTTGGAACTCGACTCCAGATTAGCCGCTATAACTGTTAGCCTCGATTAGCTTCATTTGGAGCTGAACGCTGCGGGTGACGTCATGCTCACTCAATCCACTTCTTTACCCAGTTCATGTTTTAACTGCAGCTAGAATGTAGATTATAAAAACGCCAAAAAAACCCCCCCCGAAAAACAGCTAATTACAGTTACAAGCTAGCTAGCGTTAGCCATTATCACCTTTTTGTTGAAAATCAAACTCCTAAACAGAACCATGAACACTGAAAATGTGCTATTTAAACCCATTTAGTATTTTGTTTTTTTGTTTTTTTTTGCGTGTGTGCATCATATCTCCATGGCAACTGCTGAACATTCCACCATAAAGATACATGTAGAACACCCCTAATGTGACGTCACTGCAAAACATCTGTATTGAACAAAGTAATATAGATAAGTTTAATGAACATTCCAGGCAAAAGACTGTAGACCATTGTGTCGTGCGTCCTGATTGGCTGTTGGACTGTAGACCATTGTGTCGTGCGTCCTGATTGGCTGTTGGACTGTAGACCATTGTGTCGTGCGTCCTGATTGGCTGTTGGACTGTAGACCATCGTGTCGTGCGTCCTGATTGGCTGTTGGACTGTAGACCATTGTCCATCAGTCTCCTCTGTGCCGTGTCTCCTGTCCAGTACAGAATGTGTTCAGACAAATTTACATAAACGTTGGATCTCAGTGTGACTCTGAAGTGCTGTACGTTTGCAATTCGTTTCCTCCCCGACAAAACCCGCAATGTCGATGAAACGTTCCGCACCGACAAAGACGCCGACGAAGGTTTGAACTTTGAGAGAGTTTAAACGAGAGAGAAATGTGAGAAAATGTGAACGCCTGTGTGAGAAAAGTGTATAAAGTGTGTGGTGAGGGGTTTTACAGACAAAAACAGAGAGAATAATGTAAAAAATAAAGCAGATACTTCGCGGATTTCAATTATTGCGGGTTATTTTTAGAACGAGGGACCACTGTACTTCGGAACACTGAAGTTTGACGCCGTACTGTGAAATATTAAAGCCACAGGATGCGTTTTTCCGATTTCAAATTGACAGAGGCTCTTTAAGGACTGGTCGTGCGGCGCATTACGGAAGCTCGAGAAACCTGTTCACGTTACATTTATCATTCGCTCCGTTGCCCGTCCACTCACACACCTCATTTATAAAACAGGAAGTGTCTTGCCTAAGGACACAATGACAGCCTGAGATCTTAAACGCGGTTACAGCTCAGAAAAAAACGCGTCTCTTCAGCAGAATCCGGGACCTCGAGCTCACCCCTCCGTTGTCATTCACTCCTGTTGCCGCTGTTCCAAACGCCCGCGCCGCAGTTGTTGTTGGCGCGAGCGTTTGACGTGCATCACCGTTCGCGCTCAGACACATTTCGAGATCGCGGACTGGATGACAGGCTTTCAGCGGAGCGCGGAGCGACGGACCAACTGCGTGGTTCAAAGCGGATCCCGAGGAAAGTGCCTGGCTCGTCAGGCGTCACCTGGGCCGGCGTCCCGATATTACCGCCGCGCTGTTGTAATGGAGCTGTTCGAACGGCCAGAACACAACATGAACGTGTGTGCGGTGGAGCCCTCTGACAGATACAGCTGATGGAGAGCATTTCTGAAAGATCTGAAGTCTGCTGGACGGTTATCAAAACTAGACGCAAGTATCAAGTTCAACAGCTTTTCGCTTGTAAATTTGGACATTTTGTTTCCCCCTTTAAAATATATTGTAAAAGCAGCAGTTTGTGTCTGGCTACTGTGCGCTGTCGGCATCTAATCGTAAAACATTTGACCAAACCTGCGAAAAAGATCTGACCGTCACGATGTTGAGGTCGGTTGAGCAGATACTTTAGGTCAGGGGTGTCCAGACTTTTCTCATTAAGAGCCGCAAATAAAAACACAGACAAACCTGAGGGACGATTGAGTCTGGACGCGAATACAGTGAATACTTCAATATGTGTGTCGTGTTATGTCATCACTCTGCGCCGCTAGATCTAGAACACGTAGATCACAAGGTCGTTTTGGAGATGAGCTGATGTCAAACTCTAGAATCAGATGTTTTCTCCTAAAGTAACTCGCAGATTTGGCTCATAACTTCTCAGACGCTGATTGACGCACACGCAGAAAACCATCGCTCCACGACTTTCGCCATGAAGCCTTGGTACCTGTAAATGTCTGAGGACGACGCCCACCTCTACGACGAGGACTTCAGCCTGGACGCTCGGCTCTGTCCCAAGACAATGGGGGGCGGTAAAGAGCCAGAGACACGACTGGAGTCTCCTACCATCCTGGACTCCTCAAACCCAGAGGAAAGAGGTCCGGCCCAGACACTCCTTACCAGCGGACGAAGTACCCCTGGACGAGAGCGCTCTGGTCAGGGCGCTCCGTCAAGAGTTGGAGCGAACGAGGGCCGCGCTCGCAAATCAGGTCCAAATGAGTCAATCACTGGACCTCAGGCTCAAATCTCAGGAGAGGATTGACCAAGAGAAAGACTTGGAGATCCAAAACTTCACTGAGGCCCTCCAAAAGAAGGACGAAGAGCTGAAACAAGAGACTGAGGACCATCGGCGGAGAAGAATCAAGCATGATGGAGATGATGGGGGTGAAAAAGGAGCTTCACGAGATCAAAAAGGTCACAGCAAACACAAACGTGGCAGATTTGGAGTTTCAAAAAGTCGCTGCGTTGCTCCAAGAGAAAGAGAAGGAGATGGTTTCCCACATCAGTGTCCGCAAACATCTGAGTAACCTGTACGTCAGCGCAGGACACGAGAGCACGCGGCTGAAACTGGAGCTTCTCAACGCCAACAACGTGACAGCACAAATGGAGTTGTATAAAGTCAAGGACAAGCGCCAGAAGAAAGAGAAAGAGCTGGATAGTGATAGCAGTTTCACAGTGCACTGAGGGAAACACACAGATCACACAAGAACTGACCTTTGCAAAGAGGAACATGGAGAAAGAACTGAAAGAACAAGACACTGAGATCTCTGCCCTGAAACACCCACACTGGACTGATCCAGAGGCCTCCAGCCGGGAAGGGACAGTCCAGAGCTCGAGCGGCAACACCAGGGCCAACGAGCAGAGGAGCGATGACGACAGAACGAGCATCAACGCGACCGGAGACGCTACTGACAAACAAGATGTCCAGAAAGAAGAACGCACGACTCCACAGCTGCGGTCGTCCAAGGAGGAGGTGAGCTCCTTAAAAATGGAGAAGGAGAAACTCGAACAGCGACCCGCTCGACTAAAGACGAGTGGAGGAGCAGAGGAGGGGCCCCGGCGTTACCAGCGCTAAGGTGGCTCCACACGTGACCTCTGACCCCTGCGTTATGATTAAATAAAACTCAAACTATTTTAAATATCTGTTATTCGTGTTTTACAGTCCAACCCTGACTCACATGTCGCCGTAAAACTGGTCACTATTATGAAGGACACTGGGGAATTCTGAAGTAAAAGTACAATTCCAAAGGACACTGAAGTAAAAGTACAATTCCAAAGGACACTGAAGTAAAAGTACATGTTTAAAGAGTAAAAAGTAAAAGTGTTTAGCCGTTTTGAGATTTTGAGATGTTTTAAAGCCCAAACTCTTCACCGAGGGCCATGTCCTGAAAAATATTCGACACGGAGCCACAGAGCAGCAGGAGGAGGAGAAGGAGGAGAGAGGGAGGACGAGAGGAGGAGGAGGGACAACGCAGAGAGAGAAGAGGAGATGACTTGGAGAGGACGAGGAGGAATAGGATGAGAGAGGGAGGACTAGAGGAGGAGAAGAGATGATTTGGATAGGAGGAGGAGGAGGAGATGACTCAGAGAGAGGGACGAGGAGAGTAGAGGATTCAAAGAGAGAGAAGAGGAGAGGAGACAAGTCCGAGAGAGGGAGGACGAGAGGAGGAGGGACAACGCAGAGAGAGAAGAGGAGATGACTTAGAGAGGACGAGGAGGAATAGGATGAGAGAGGGAGGACTAGAGGAGGAGAAGAGATGATTTGGATAGGAGGAGAGAGGGAAGGGAGGAGATGACTCAGGAGGAGAGGAGGACAAGAGAAGACAATTCGAAAAGAGGGATGAGGAGAGTAGACAATTCGGAGAGGGAGAAGGAGCTGAGATGAATCAGAGAGAGGGAGGACAAGAGGGAGAGGAGGAGGAGATAGGGATGTGAGGAGACCACTCGGAGAGAGGCAGGAGGAGACGAGGAGACGATTTGGAAAGAGGGATGAGGAGAGTAGAGAATTCGAGGAGAGAGAAGAGGAGAGGAGACGAGTCAGAGAGAAGATGGCTCGGAAAGATGGAAGAGGAGATGACTCGGAGAAGACAGGAGAGATGGAGGAGGAGGAGGAGAGAGGGAGGACGAGAGGAGGAGGAGGAGAGACAACGCAGAGAGAGGAGAGGAGATGACTTGGAGAGGAGGAGGAGAGAGGGAAGGGAGGAGATGACTCGAGAGACGGGGGAGAGGAGATGAGACAGAGCGGGAGGACGAGAGGAGGAGAGATGATGAAGAGAGAGAAGTGATAACTTGGATAGGAGGAGGAGGAGGAGAGAGGGAAGTGAGGAGATGACTCAGAGAGAGGCAGGAGGAGAGGAGGAGAAGAGTAGACAGTTCAGAAAGAGGGATGATGAGAGGAGACGATTTGGAGCGGGAGGAAGAGAGGAGACAAGTCAGAGAGAGGAGGAAAGATGAGAGAGGGAAGAAGGATGACTCAGAAGAGAGGAGAGATGGAGGAGGAGCGAAAGAAGCCACTGCTCTTCAGTTCAGCCCAGATAAGAGCCACAGGAGCAGGAGTTTTCAGGAGAGTTTTTGTGCAGATGACGCTGAAAAGACTCGACCTCAAACTGAAAATCTGGTGTTTTAGGTGTTTTCTAGAGTCCTGATTATTTGGCTCCATTTTGCAAAGCGGCAACACCAAATTAAACCAAACTTAATCATCATTTCCTCATCAAAAACATGCGTTAACTGGTCCTAGACGTCATCCGTGCACGTAGCTGTGACACCTCCTCTTTAAACTCCTCGTACTCGTTTCGCTCTGAGGTTGTTATTTCTTTTTTCACGATAATCTCCAGTTACAGTGAGCGGACAAAGGTCACCGGGTCACGTCTCCTTTAAATCGATACACGTGAAGTCATGGAGCTTCTGAACCTGAAACGTTATCAATATCTCACTGCGTTTGTTTTGAGGTTAAACCCTGAGGACGACGTCGCGTGAGATACGAAGATATGAAGGTTTAAGTCGATGAGACGAGATGTGAAGACGAACCGGAGACTGGTCTAAGAGGAGGCTCGTCCCAATCCTCCCTGGCACCGACCCCGACTGTGTAAAATGCAAACTAGGCCCAGACCTGGAGACCTGGACTCCTCTCAATGAAGGGAACACTGATCTTACCTGTACATTTGTTTTTTGTTCTTTTTTTTTCTGGGTATTTATTTATTGATTGATTTTTATTTTATTATTTTTAAATGTTTTTTTAGTAATTTTATTTTTTCAATTTATGTTTTATTTTATTTATTTTTATATACATTTTTTCATTAATCTTTTATATATTTTGTATTTTTGTTAATTTATCTTATTTTTTCATTAATTTTTTTCATTAATTATTTATATATTTTTATGTATTTTTCTTTAGTTTTTCTTTCTTTATTTTATTTTTAATTTATTTTTTATTAATTAATTTATTCTGTATTAGTACTATTATTAATATTATCATTGAATTTAATTTATTTATGCATTTATTTTCAGTCGTGTATATTTCATCCTTTGTTTATTTGCAATACCATTTTTTCTATAACACAATAATGATACAACTAGAAATCTCTTATTAACTCCTGAAAATTAAGATATTTAACAGATTTTGAGTTTATATTTTATAGTTTACTACATTCCACGTGTGTCTTTCATAGTTTTGACGCTTCAGTGAGTAAAAAAAAACACGTAAATAAAGAAAAAACGATGAAAATAACCGGCCGTGTGCATCGTTGTGTTGCAGATTGGCTGTAGTTCCCCGTCGTTCCTCACCTGGTGGCGCTGTCCTCTCACTCTCAGCTCTTGCGTCTCAGGTGATGTCGGTTTGGCTTCGCTTCAGTCGCACACGGCCCGGGTGTGATCCGTGCACCCGCCGCGCCGCATACCTGACGCACGCCTCTGAAATGTGCGTACCTGGGGCCGCTCCTCCTTCCCCTCGGGGTTTGTTCCGCTGTGTTTTTTTTTTCGTTCGGGTTCGTTTGAGGTCGGTTTGTTGTTGTCGAAAAAGTCACTGGCGAATATTTTGATCTCGGTTTTGAACTGTACGTGACTCCTGCACCTGCCGAGCTCAAAGACGTCAGAGTTCAGACGCCGTTCACGGGATTTCAAAACGTCCGGGATGGAGTTATGTCGGAAAAAAACATGTTCTGAAATGTCCCTGTGTGTCAGATGCCCTCCCTGTGTGTGTCAGATGCCCTCCCTGTGTGTCAGATGCCCTCCCTGTGTCTCCATGAGGTCTTATTCTGCATAAAAAACTGCTAAACACATGGGATTTTTGTAATTTTTCATTCATATTTCTGTCTTTTTTTCAAATATTAAAGCTCCTATATGATATAAAACTGACTCCTGTAGCTTTAAGTCGTGTTCTAATGTTGTGTTTCCTCCTCAAAAAACAGACCTGGAGTTGTGTTTTGTTTGTCACACATGTTTGAGTAACCCTGGTTTAACATCTCCAAAGCTCAAAACGCTCTGGTCCACCTTGTGATGTCATCAAGTGGTGGTTTTAAACAGGTTTTAACGGCTCCTTTTACCTTTAGTAGAGATTCCAGCAATTCCAGGAGCTGAAAATGATCCAAATGATTCTAGAAATGAAGTTGAAGAGTTTAAAAACACAGTGGAGCACTTCCTGTATCGCCACTCGATGACATCACAAGGTGGAACAGAGCGTTTTCGGCAGGTTTTGTGCGTTAAACGTGTGTGAATGAAACAAAACACAACTCCAGGTCTGTTTGCGACGAGGAAACGACATTAGAACAGATCAGAAAATAGTGTAACATGGGCCCTTTAATGCCATTGCCTTTAAGCTAGCTTAGCGTGACACGTGCTAGCTAGCGTTCTTTCGCGGAGTAGACACTGCTAGCTTGTCACATTCGTCATATAAAATGTAAATTCACTACTGGAGTTGTGTTTTTGTTTCATTCACACATGTTTGAGTCACACTTTATTATTAGTCTGTGACATCTGCAAAGATCAAAATGCGACGTTCCACCTTGTGATGTCATCAAGTGGTAGTTTTCAAGTTAGCGTCCACCTTTTACCTTATGGTTCGGTAGAGATTGGGAATTTCAGGACGGAAATGATCCAAATGATTCTAGAAATGAAGGTGAAGAGTTTAAAAACACAAACACAGTGGAGCACTTCCTGTATCGCCACTCGATGACATCACAAGGTGGAACAGAGCGTTTTTTTCATCTTAAATCTGCAGGTTTGCGTTTTAAACATGTGAGAGTGAAACAAAACGCAACTCCAGGTGTGTTTGTGACGAGGAAACATTAGAACACGCATCAGAAAACAGCGTAATACGAGCCCTTTAATGATTTTGAAACTAGATCTAAACCAGGACTAAACCAGGACCAAACCAGGACTAAACACAGACTAAACACGGACTAAACATGGACTAAACACGGACTAAACACGGACTAAACCAGGACTAAACCAGGACTAAACCAGGACTAAACCAGGACCAAACCAGGACCAAACCAGGACCAAACCAGGACTAAACCAGGACTAAACCAGGACCAAACCAGGACCAAACCAGGACCAAACCAGGACCAAACCAGGACCAAACCAGGACTAAACACAGACTAAACCAGGACTAAACCAGGACTAAACCAGGACTAAACCAGGACCAAACCAGGACCAAACCAGGACCAAACCAGGACTAAACACGGACTAAACACGGACTAAACACGGACTAAACACGGACTAAACCAGGACCAAACCAGGACCAAACCAGGACCAAACCAGGACCAAACCAGGACCAAACCAGGACCAAACCAGGACTAAACACAGACTAAACCAGGACTAAACACGGACCAAACCAGGACCAAACCAGGACCAAACCAGGACCAAACACGGACCAAACACGGACTAAACACGGACTAAACACGGACTAAACACGGACTAAACACGGACTAAACACGGACTAAACACGGACTAAACACGGACTAAACACGGACTAAACCAGAACTAAACCGGAACTAAACCAGGACCAAACCGAGTCTAGATCTGTTCAGGATTTTGATTTTGATTTGTCTGTTTTTTGTTTGTGTTTTGGGCGTGTGTCTGGAGGTGTGACAGGGGGCGTGGTCTCCAGACTCTCTCTATCTATCTATCTCTCTATATAAACAAGAGGCAAACGCTCCGTAGTTCCACCTTTAAAACCTCATGACCTCTGACCTCCCGCGCACAAATCCGGACGCGTATTTCAAATCTCTTCTAATCTGATTTCGCGGTATCGTCGCCTTCGCCGTGTCCCAACGCGTTCCAGAGCTTCCTTTTTCCCCGATACATATCCGTGTCTCTGAAAATCCCTCCTGGCACCGAATATCTCACCTGTCAATCACGTTGTGCAACAGTTTCTTTTTTACGATACCAGACACGCCAAGCTGCCAGCGCGGGTCAACGGAGCACGAGCGCTGATCCCAGAAAGTGAAACCGATTCGGGAATGAAATATATCGGATGGAATTTAACCCACAGCCTCCAAAACTGGGAGGAAGAGAAGCTAAGAGCAGTTACAGCCAACTTCTATATTTGGAATTCTGACGCGAGTATCATAGCAACCAAAGAGCCAATCAGGAGCGAGGATGTTCTTGTCTGTTGCTAACGCTAACAGGAGCGACCTCGGGGAAAGAAGGCGCCGGATTTGTCTGTTGTTAATGTTCATATCTTGATTTACAGACACAATAGAGAAATAAAAACACCAGGATCATGTAGAGGGTTAATACGAACATTTAAGACCAAAAAACAAAAAATAAACTTAAAATAACAAAAATAAATAAATAAAAAATGTACTCAAAATAACTCAAAAACTCAAAATAACAAAAAAAAAATTAAAAATTAACTCAAACTAAGACACAGAAAACAAAAAATTAATTCAAAATAACAAAAATAAATAAATAAAGATTAACTAAAAAAAAACTCCTCAAAATAACAAAAAAACTCTAAAATAAGAGCACAAAAGAGCTAAAAAAAAGGAAAAAATAAACACAAAATAAGACACAAAAAACTAAAAATAAACTAAAAATAACAAAAATAAATAAATACATAAATAAAAAATAAACTCAAAACCACTAAAAAAAACAAACTCAAATAACATAAAAAATAAAAACACTCAAAAAAATAAAAATAAAAAATAAAAAATCAACTCAAAAACCAACCTCAAAATAAAATAAAAACCTCAAAATAAAAAAAGAACTCAAAATAACTAAAAAAAAGAAGAAAAAAAAACTCAAAATAAGACACAAAAAACAAACAATAAACTAAAAATAACAAAAATAAATTAAAAAAAATTAACTCAAAACAAATAGAAAAAAAACCTCAAAAACACAAATAAATAAACTAAAAGGAAAAATTTAAAAAAGGAAAAAATAAATTCAAAATAAAACCCCCAGGATCATGTAGAGCGCGTTTATACAAACATTTAAGACCAAAATGAAGAGTGAGTTTTTCAATAGAAAATGAATCAGAGCCAGAGCTGAAAGAGCAGGAAGTGCGCCCGTGATCACTTCCTGTTCGTAACGCGGCGTGTAGCAGGTTAACTACGTCCGTTTATATAAACAGTCAAACCCACAACCTCCTCACTGCCAGCAGGAGGCAGGATAACCACTCTGCCGCTCTGTGACAGTTACCGACAGTCGTGTCTTTATCTGTTTTAGTTTGTGGGAACTTCATCTTTGTCCTGAGGCAGAACAGTTCACCTCCAACGTCACGACTAATTACTCTGTGTTTGGAGCTGCCGTGGTTTTAGTTTAGGTTTTATTACAGTTTAAATTTATTTTAAACAGTTTGCAGTGATACAGATTTATTCCTCATTGACTTTATGCATTGAGAACATCATGAGTATTCACCATGATGAGTTTATAAGAGCTTTTCACAACTTTAGAGGCCAGAGCTGAAAATAAGTCTGTAATCACACTTAGGTCTTGGACAATAAGAAATGTTATTACAGTAATTAAATGAAAAAAAAAAAAATGTTTACAGGACCTTTAATTATGTCTGTATAACTTAATATAAAAGCAAAAAAAAAAAAAAAAAAAAAAAAAAATTAAAAAATGTGAATACAAAAAAAATAACAGCTACTAACTTATTTTCCCCCTAAAAAAAATATTTTAATTGAAGAATTCTGAAAAAAATTGATGAATAAAATAAAAATAAATAAATAAATAAAAAAATACAATACAATACAATACAAAAATAATAAACCGCCCTGTGCCCATTTTCATTTTTCATGTATTTCAACAAAGTGTCCTGTACGGTCCAAATACGTCCGTTGTCTGCTGTCTGGTGATCAGGAAGTGTGTGTTAGTATGCTAGATGTTGTTAGCTTCATCACGATGGCAAAACTCCACTCTGGTATCTAAAAGTTGTGCAAAGTGCTTATAAACTCATCATGGTGAATCATTAGGATGGTCTGACTGCATAAGGTCAGTGACTTTGTACCACTGCAAACTGTTTAAAATGAATTTAAACTTATGTTAAAGTTCTGTTTTTCATGTTTTAAAATGGGTACAGCACTTTTAATGCAAAGTCCTTTATTTAAAATTGTCTGTTTACATTTTCACATATTTTAAGGGCAGGGGGCGCTGTGGGGCAGTTCATCTGATCTGTTCTAACGTTGTCTAATGATCTGTTGTGTTTTTTAGTTTCATTCACATGTTTAACACACAAACAAACTGCAGATTTACGCTGAGCTCTTCTCTCAAACTGAAAACACCCTGTTCCACCTTGTGATGTCATCGTGTGGTGATACAGGAAGTGCTCCGCTGTGTTTTTAAACTGCACACACCTTCATTTCTAGAATCATTTGGATCATTTCAGCTTCTGGAATTGCGAATCTCTATTGAACTAAAGGTAAAAGGAGCCGTTAACTTGAAAAAAAACTACCACTTGATGACATCACAAGGTGGAACAGAGCGTTTTGAGCTTTCGACTGATGATAAAGTGTGACTCAAACATGTGTGAATGAAACAAAACACAACTCCAGGTCTGTTTTTGAGGAGATAACAGCATTAGAACACGACTTAAAGCTCATCCGTTTTGTGAAATTCTGATTTTGCGTCGCACAAAAACACGTTGGATCTTTGTCGTCGCTGTGTGCGTTTGCTCCGTCTTCACACGATGACAGTGTTGATTTAAGCTCCCGCTCAGGTGTGGCTCTGTGATGTTTCAGGTGTCGGAATATCGTGGGGTTTCCCTCTCGACTCGTCAAACAGGTGCCAACGGTTCTGGGCTTGGACTGGAGCCAATGCTCAACAAGACAAACGAAGGGAAAGTGAAATCTGTGCTCGCCAAAATAAAACCTGCACTCAAAATAAAACCTGCACTCACAGTTACTGGCCTTTTTGGTGTATTTATTTTGTAAATGGTAAAAGGTCATGTCTTTGTGTAACGTTTTTCCACGTTTAAGTCACTCAAAGCGCTTTATATTAAGGATTCACTCACACATTCATACATCAGTGACTCTGGGGTGGGTTAAGTGTCTTGCCCAAGGACACAACAACAGTGTTCATCTGTGGGAGCTGGAATCGCATCATCGGATCAACAACCTATGCGTCAGTAGATTGGACCGTTCAACCAATGGTTTTTGATGATGTTTTGATGATGATTTGATGATTTTTTTTTGGTGATGGTTTGATGATTTTTGATGATTTCTGATGATGATTTGAAGATTTTTGATGATGTTTTGATGATTTTTGATGATGTTTTGATGAATTTTGATGTTTTGATGATGTTTTGATGATTTTTGATGATGTTCTGCAGATTTTTGATGATGTTTTGATGAATTTTGATGTTTTGATGATGTTTTGATGATGTTTTGATGTTTTGATGATTTTTGATGATGTTTTGATGAATTTTGATGTTTTGATGATGTTTTGATGATTTTTGATGATGTTCTGCAGATTTTTGATGATGTTTTGATGAATTTTGATGTTTTGATGATGTTTTGATGTTTTGATGATTTTTGATGATGATTTGATGATTTTTGATGATGATTTGATGATTCTTATGTCGAGAGCATGAATCGAACCACCAGCCTTCACCTCAGAAGATGAACTCTACCAACTGAGCCACTGTCGCCAATGAATTAAATGAACATAAATAAATCAATAGTTCAAATCAGATTTTTTCTCGTAATAAAACACATGGTCTCTGTTCTGCAGCGCTGTAGTCCACCCAGAGGTCAGAGGTCAGCAGATCAGGCTCAAGCCCAGAGGTGACGGAGCCTTTTCTGTGGCAGCTCCCAGACTCTGGAACAGCGCCCCCTGCCTGTCAGATCCTCTCAGTCTTTAACACAGTTAGAGTGAGACTAGAGAGACTAGAGAGACTAGACTGAAAACCCACCTCTTCTCCCTGGCATTTAACACAAGGGCGACAGTAGCTCAGTTTGTAGAGTGTTTATCCACTAACCCACAGGTTGCCGGTGCGATTCCAGCTCCCACAGATGAACGCTGTTGCTGTGTCCTTGGGCAAGACACTTAACCCACCGCAGAGTGATAGGTGTATGAATGTGTGAGCGGTAAAAGATGTAAAAGATGCGCTTTGAGTGACTTGAAAGTGGAAAAGCGCTGTATAAAAATGTGACCATTACTAGTTAAACGGGACATCTTGGTGTTTTCTTGTTCTTTTCCTCGTTTATCGCGGGGGTCACGTTTTAAAAATAACCCGCAATAGGCGAAATCTGCGTAGTATCAGCTTTATTTTTTACATTATTCTCTCTGTTTTTGTCTGTAAAACCCCTCACCACACACTTTACACACTTTTCTCACACAGGCGTTAACATTTTCTCACATTTCTCTCTCGTTTAAACACAAAGTTCAAACCTTCATCGCCTTTCGCTTTTGTTTGTTTTTTTATTTTTAATTTTCTTTATTTTTTATTATTTTTTGTTTATTTTTTTTTGTTATTTTGTGTTTTTTATTTATTTATTTTTTTTAGTTATTTTAATTATAATTTTTGTACTTATTTTGAGTTTTTTAAATATATTTTCTTTATTTTCTTTGTTTCTTTTTTTTAGTTTATTCATAAACGAAATCTGTGAAGTATCAGCTGTATTTTTTTACATTATTCTCTCTGTTTTTGTCTGTAAAACCCCTCACCACACACTTTATACACTTTTCTCACACAGGCGTTAACATTTTCTCACATTTCTCTCTTGTTTAAACTCTCTCAAAGTTCAAACCTTCGTAGGCGTCTTTGTCGGTGCAGAACGTTTCATCGACGTTGTGGGTTTTGTCGGGGAGAAAACAAATCGCAAACGCACAGCACTTCAGAGTCACACTGCGAAAGGTGATCCACGATATAGCGAGGGACAACCGTACAGGTGTTTATCTTGTTTTTTGTTGACTTTTGTGTGAAGCACTTTGGTCAGTCGAAGTTGTTTTAAATGTGCTGTAGAAATAACTTGAATTGAACCATTTCTGTAACGTTTATGAGGTTTTCCTTGTTGTTCCCAGTCCGTGTTCACTCCAGGATTTATCGATTTTAATACGACTTTTCCAAAAAAAACCTCACAGAAATCACATTAGACCAGAAACGTCGTCACTTTCTGTCCGTCTGACCCTTTTTTTTGTGCAGAACCAATTGTCTAAAATCCCTCCATTGTTTCTCGTGTGAAAACTTTTGAGCGAATGATCAAACGGAAATTAAACAGAATCGCAATGGGAGCCTCCTGGAAGCTCAAACTTTGGTCCCGGGAATTGATTTATGAAGCCTGCCTCTCGAACACAAATCCCACATGAGCGATCGTTCATCATCGCGCACTTTTCACGATGCCAAACAGACGCTCAAACCCCGACTTGGAGCTTTGCGTCTACAGCGTCACCGTATTCAACAACATTTTGCCAGCAGTTTCCTAATTGCCCCAAAAATAAATAAAGGATCGCTCTGTTCTCCCCGTGCCGGACTCCAATAATAAAGGTGCTCTTTGAAAAGGCGGTAACAGACTCTGGGGTTGGTAAATAAACACTCAGAAACCAGGAGAAGCTATTATAAACAAAGACCGAGGACTGTAACCGGAGACAGGCCGATCCAGGCTCGCTCCCGACGCCATTGTCAAGTCAAAACTGCACTTACAAGACGTTTAGATTGGGTTTTTCCTTTGCATTTGACCCATCCTCGGGTTAAAATTGAGAGGAGGTTCATAGTCAGGAGTATATCTGGTGGATTTTGTGATCTGAGCATATTTTGAGTGTCTTTTATTCAATAACAGGTGGTTTAATTGCGCAAAAAATACTTAAATAATACTGTTGGTGCTCTCGACTCTCCACAGATCTAACCTGTAACTGCAACGACCCGCTAGCACTACTTGTTTGGCTTAAAAAGTAAAAGTAAAGTCGCATTTTTATGACGTTATAACACTGGTTCCTCATCAAAATCATGTCTGAAGAGGTTTGAGTCATCTAGAGATCTCTCCCAGGCCCGATTCGGACTCACCTTACTGTTAGCTGTGAGGTTCTGTACGAGGCTCCGCCCACAAGCCGACATCACTCATGCTCCCACACGACAATCCTCCATAAATAAACAAAAACATGATACAAAACTGTGCACTACGACTTCACAAACCTGATGTGATGTGCAGTAGTTTCATTAGTGCGATGCAGCTGATTGTGTTGTGATAGTGCTCTGAAGGGGGAGGGGCTTAGCACAGAGAGCAAAGGGAATGTGAAACTTATAAAACATGTTAATAGTTTGTTTTGGGCAAGTGTAACATTTTAAAAACAATAAAAGGAAACATGGTGATTTAAATATGTCTGTGGTACAAATACCCCACAGAAGTAAATACCTCCTCTTTAATACCCCACAGAAGTAAATACCTCCTCTTTAATACCCCACAGAAGTAAATACCTCCTCTTTAATACCCCACAGAAGTAAATACCTCCTCTTTAATACCCCACAGAAGTAAATACCTCCTCTTTAATACCCCACAGAAGTAAATACCTCCTCTTTAATGACATTCTGTGGGACAAACAAAGCAAAAACATCTCCATGGAGACAAGCAGGTAGTGATGTTACACAGTGTCCCTTTAACATCTACAGCCACTCCACTCATTTAGTTCTGGCATCGTCCCAGAATTAACATTTACAATTAGACTAAACCAGGACTAAACCAGGACTAAACCAGGACTAAACCAGGA
Source organism: Periophthalmus magnuspinnatus (assembly GCF_009829125.3). NCBI lineage: Eukaryota > Metazoa > Chordata > Actinopteri > Gobiiformes > Gobiidae > Periophthalmus > Periophthalmus magnuspinnatus. Next base: position 2,550,170 of record NC_047143.1, on the reverse strand, counting down.
CTATATCAGGTCTAAACCAGGACTAAACCAGGTCTAAACCAGGACTAAACCAGGACTAAACCAGGTCTAAACTAAAACTAAATCAGGACTAAACCAGGACTAAACCAGGACTATATCAGGTCTAAACCAGGTCTAAACCAGGTCTAAACCAGGACTAAACCAGGACTAAACCAGGACTAAACCAGGACTGAACTAAAACTAAATCAGGACTAAACCAGGACTAAACTAAAACTAAATCAGGACTAAACCAGGACTAAACAAGGACTATATCAGGTCTAAACCAGGACTAAACAAGGACTATATCAGGTCTAAACCAGGACTAAACCAGGACTAAACCAGGACTAAACCAGGACTAAACCAGGACTAAACCAGGACTACACCTGGACTACACCTGGACTAAACTTGGCTCAGACCAGAACATGGTACATTATTGTTCATCCAGTTCAACTGTCCCCGTGTTACTGTGGCAGAGTGGTTATCCCGTCTCCTCCCTCTCTCCAGGAGGTTGTGGATTAGACTCCTGATCTCTGAGTGGAGCGTGCACGTTCTCCCCGTGTCACTGTGGCAGAGTGGTTAGCCCGTCTCCTCCGATCATCCCTGTTCTAAATGTAAAGTCACACGGCCGTCCTGATCTTACCCATGAGCCCGTGCTGCTGCAGATCTCTTAAATCTGACTCTGTGGGGGTCACTGTGTCTCTGCATCACAAATGAAGGATGATTATTCCACTTTAATCCTCTGGAACGGGCCGCAGTCACAGACCTCGCCACCGGGGGCATGTTAACTTCATATTTAAAGTTCCCATATGACGCTGTTCTCTGATCTGTTCTAACGTTTCCTCATCACAAAAAGAACTGGAGTAAAAATATTCTGGATATGAATCATTATAATTTTAATATTCTGAATAAGTTCCATGTTTAAACAGCTGTTATAGTGTTGTACTTTGTTATCAGTGAAAAAAACTACAATCTAGTGGAGAATTTTATGGACGAGCAGGGCCGTCAACTAAAATTTGGGGGGCCCGGGGCAAGAAGTCACACATGGGCCCCCCGTAACACAAATTAATAAGAAGACGGTCCGATTCTGGGCCCCTAAGACCCTGGGGCCCATGACAACAAACCGCTTTGTCTTCCCCTCTCGATAATTAGCTTTTTTTCTGCACATTCTGTTGATATAACGGCGATTATCTCTGTTGCCGATTTTCACGATTATATAAAACTGTCAACCCTTTTAATCACAATAAACGATATTATTCTTTATCGTCCCATCCGTTTTCATGACATCACAAGGTGGAATTGAGTATTTTGAGATACCTGCGCGTAAAAGTAAAAAAATAAGCTCTTTAAAAGTACAGATACCTACATTTTTTTACTTAAATGCAGTACTTTTCTACTTTTACTTTGCTATGTTCCACCACAGATTGTAAATAATCTAAAGACTGTAGACTCGGTTATGCATTATCTGTTAAATAAACACATGAAATACAGTTGTTTAAACTCATTTCGATTTCAAAACATTTGGAAATACTGTATTTTTGGGAATATAAATCGCACTTTTTTTTTATTACATAGTTTCAGGGGTGCGACTTATACTCAGATGCAGAATATAAGTCACATCTGGATTTATAATGTCCCATCTTCGTTACAATCACATTGACAACCGTGTTTTTTTGCTCATTATTATGCTTTTTTTTAACTTATACTCCAGAGCGACTTATACTCCAGAGAGACTTATACTCCGGAGAGACTTATACTCCGGAGAGACTTATACTCCGGAGAGACTTGTACTCTGGAGCGATTTATACTCCGGAGAGACGTATCCTCCGGAGAGACTTATACTCCAGAGCGACTTATACTCCAGAGAGACTTGTACTCTGGAGCGATTTATACTCCAGAGCGACTTTATACTCCGGAGCGACTTATACTCCAGAGCGATTTATACTCCGGAGCGACTTATACTCCGGTGCGACTTATACTCCGGAGCGACTTATACTCCGGAAAGACTTATACTCCGGAGCGACTTATACTACGGTGCGACTTATACTCCAGAGAGACTTATACTCCAGAGCGACTTATACTCCGGAGCGACTTATACTCCAGAGCGATTTATACTCCGGAGCGACTTATACTCCGGTGCGACTTATACTCCGGAGCGACTTATACTCCGGAAAGACTTATACTCCGGAGCGACTTATACTACGGTGCGACTTATACTCCAGAGAGACTTATACTCCAGAGCGACTTATACTCCGGAGCGACTTATACTCCAGAGCGATTTATACTCCGGAGCGACTTATACTCCGGAAAGACTTATACTCCGGAAAGACTTATACTCCGGAGCGACTTATACTCCGGAGAGACTTATACTCCGGAGCGACTTATACTGTGGTGCGACTTATCTTCAAGGGTGACTTATACTTTGGAGCGACTTATACTCATGTGCGATTTATACTCCAGGGCGACTTATAGTACAGAAAATACACACTCTAGTGAAAGAGCGACGGGTGAAGTCAGGGTGTAGTTTTTCTGGTTTATTACAGGAGTACATTTACAGGGTCACGTAACAAAAAAGGAACAGAGGAAAAGTTGAAAAAACATTCATATTTAAACTAAGCTTGTTCTGTAAAAAGAAGTACAAATATTATATACACAACAAGAGAAGGAAGTGTAGTCTCATGGCACTTACAATACACAAACCTGGCAACAAGTGCTTTCTGTTTTCATAATTAATATCAAATACAATGCAGTGATAATAAGTCTGAATAACAAACCAACATAATAATTATTACAGTAAAATCAAATATTAACATTTTGAACACTGTTTACATAACACTCTAAATACACCCAATATTTACCAAAGACCTTCTCATGTAGGCTAAAATCTCTATAGAATAAAAATAGCATTTCAAATATCTTAGAACAATATTAATGGTACAATAACATTAAGGTCATTAGTAGATAGCTGATTTTTCCCCGTTGTTCGCTAAAGAGAAGGGATTTTGTACAAAGGACTATACACTATAGCCTAGTAACGCCATTTTGTTTTTCACAAATGCAAATATTAGCAATCTTATCAGCTAAATTTATATAGATGTATAAAAAAAATGGAAGAAAAAAATATTGTTGCAAACTAGTAAAACTCTCAAATAGAAAATGTACACAAGAAGCAGCAAAAAACAATGTATATGTTTGAATAAATCAGTGGTACGGTTGTTAGTGATGAAACTGGCGCAGGCTGGACTCCTGGAAACCAATCGTCCAATCAGAAAAGCCCTCGTTTCACGTCTGTAATCTCATTGGTCCGTCCGTCCTTTTTCGTCGCTCTCGGTGTGAATTGTCCCAGAGTTTCAACTTAAAAGTCCCAGAGTTGATTTTCAAAATAAAGGTCGGTTTAAAGACTTCCTGTCGAGTTTGATTGTGCAACCACCTCAACCCATAAAAATCTCTTTAGCTAATAAAGTTGTTTAAGCCTTTTTTTTCTCTTTTTTTTTTAAACATTTTTGCATTTTCGCGTTGCCTTTGCCAAAATACACATGGTACAATACAAATATAATGACAAAGCAACAGTTAAGCAGCATGTATGTAAGTCTTCAACCTCCATTTCGTCCTTAGCATCAAATTGACGTCGCTAACGATACAATCTTACGTAACTCTTGAACTATCGGTGCACAGGTTAGAAAATATTAGCTTAATTACACGCTAAAGTAAGCTAGTACGATTGGAAGTGTGTCGACTTGTAGGGCTGTAGCATATCTGCGTCAAAACTCCTGAGACTGTTAGCATGTTAGCGATAAAAGGGTGTTAGCTTCCTGTTTATAGTCGCCATTTTGAGTACTTTTAAATGGCCGATATTTGTCTATTTTCTGATGTTTTAATGTTGTTTCCTCATCAAAAACAGACCAGGAGTTGTGCAAAATCCTGTATATTTTAGCCGGAGTTGTTCTCTCAATCTCAAAACACGCTGTTCCACCTTGTGATGTCATCGAGTGGTGATACAGGAAGTGCTCCGCTGTGTTTTTAAACTCCACACACCTTCATTTCTAGAATCATTTTGATCATTTCAGCTCTGGAAATTGCAGATTTCTACTAAACAAAAGGTAAAACGTAGCTGTTAGCTTGAAAACTACCACTTTGTGACATCACAAGGTGGAACAGAGCGTTTTGAGGTTTGGAGATGTAATAAAGAGTTACAAAACACAACTCCAGGTCTGTTTTTGATGGAAAAAAACAGCACCTTAAAGCTCACAAGAGTCAGTTTTGTGTAATATAGAACTTTTAACAAATCAAAATGTGAATTATTAATTACTATGGCAACAATGCTAACTAGCTGACATTAGCATCGTTCCCGTCTTGCTGTTTATTAATGCCACGTGAGGTTTTGTATTGAAATAACGTCTAACCTGTGCAAAGATAACACTGCATTTGAACTAACTGCAACCTGAACTGAATGCCTCCAACGGCGCTCGATTTTTAAAACATTTCCCAGACTAAAAAACCAATAACTTTAGCTAAAAATAATTAAAAGTTACCCTAATCTAATTTACCCTGGTTTACAAAACAAAATGGTCCGTTGATTTAGTTTAAGCTAAATGCTAAAATATCACTCTCTTTCAGTCTATACCCTGTTTTATCCAACTTTCTACGTCTATCTCTTTCTCTCTACGTTTATCACTTCATTTTTCCGAGATTCCACCTATGCTAGCGCTCTATCCCTCTCATCTTGTGCACTCCCTACTTTTCTTTCCAATAAATTGTCGGCCTATAGCTTTTTTGTAAAATGCGATTTGTCTTAAAAATAACACCAACTAAACTTTTTTGGCAACTTCTTCCTTTGTACGAGGACAGTCCCGATTCGGTTGGTACGTATTTTTAGTCATTGCAAACGAACTTCCAGCAAGAAAACTTGACTTAGCGATTTATTTTCATTTCTTCTTTCAAAATTTAGCAATTTGCAGCGTTGTTTCCGCTCGCCTAAACCGTAGCTCCCAATAGCTCTTCCGTCTTGGCCATAATTTCGTTTTGATTCGAGTCCAAACCGTAGAACTTCACTTTGAGCCCGTCGACCGGATGCACTACCGGTACCGTGATCAAGCGTGGGAAATTCCGCGTGGCTAGCTCGAACCGGCTAGTGCTAGCGAGCTCTATGGCTAGCAGGCGGAGGAACAGGGTGGCGAGTTGTTTGCCGAGACAGGAGCGGACGCCGCCCCCGAACGGCAGGTAGTGGAATCGGCCCTCCTTGTCCTCGCCGCGCTCCTGGCTGAAGCGGTCGGGGTCAAACGCGTCGACGTCTTTGAACACGGAGGAGGTGTCGTGGGTGTCGCGGATGCTGTACATGACGCTCCAGCCTTTAGGGATCTGAACCCCCTGGAAAAAGACAAAAAAACACTTAAACGTGAGAACTTTTCTTCGCTTTGATTAATATAAAGCCTTGAACATGTTTTCTTGTGGAGGTCCTCTACGTTCTTGTTGTCATTACGCTGCCTTGAACATTACACTGTATGGCTTTAAAACTATCTATCGCCACGGAGACAAGCAGATGACGTCAAAAGCGCTCGTTGCAGGATGCGAAAAGTCGAGCCCATTCACAGTAAGAACGCATGATTTTCAAGATATTTCTTTTAGCGATCCAAAACACTTTCAACAGAATAAATGCACGCTAATGCAGTACTGTGGAAAATACCAGGCAAAGCCATAACGTCTCCATGGCGACAAAGGGACACTCCACCAGTGCAAAGTAATTGGACCCCCATAAAAACGTGTGTAGTCGTCCCAACAAGAAAATGGACACGTTTCTCTATTTTAATGTGGTCCTTGAATCTGAACCAACGCGTTTATCGCCAGTTCTAGCACATTTTTGATGGATTGCAAAAATATTTAAGTATCGTTTTTTGCCGTCTGCCGCCATGTTGGTTCTAGTTACTAAAGTAGACGAGCGTAAACTCCAAAGGAAACACGCAGTAACCGGCCAAGTATCAGTATTTAAGCAGGTTTTTGGAAAATTAGAAACATTGGAGCTAGATAAATGACCCGTTCTTCCTGTTAAAGTCTGTGAAAAGCCACATAAAAACAAGCTGATATCACTGTTCCGATACCGATACTGGTGTCGGCAAAAGCTCTAATACGGCACATTTTTTAGGTATCCGTCTTGACGATTACTCCGACCAAATCACCGATCTGATACCACTCTGTATTTTCCAGAAACCTGTACATGCGAGCGGGGGCTGTTGATGTCTGTGGCTAATGCTAACGCTAACGCTAACGCTCAAAGCAGGTTAAATGCAGACTGTGGAGGTTCTGCAGACACTTCATGACGGAAAAGACATTTGTGTTACCTCTTTAATACCTTCATTTAGACTTTGGAGTGAACCCTGAACTTCGTAAAATAACTACGACAAGAGCGTAACCGGACGACAACAGCGCTAACACGGACTTTGTTTACGCTGCATAATTAGCCATGTGCTCTAAGGATGAGGTCTTTTTCCAGGCCTCACTGTGGTTTTTGTCCTCGCTCTGTGGTACAAAGTGGAAAAGTGAAAGAGCTTAAATCAGCGCAACTCATCATCAGGACCATTAGACATCGGACTCTGACACTTTCGTCTCAAAATCTTGTTTATTCTTGTAGATATTCTTTAGAGACATACTTTTTAAAAACATTTCCAGACTTTTTTTTTCATAGTTTGGCCGTGTGTGCGACTTATGTTTTTTTTCTTCATTATTATACATTTTTTATATGCCGGAAAATACGGTAGTTATTTTTTGCTCTTGTACTGTAACAAAATTGAGTAGCTTTATTTTGCGTCTTCACACTGCACGGTATTGGACACGAGAGCTAAGTATCGGTATCAGATCAGAAAAACAAAACAAAAAAAGGTATCGGAACAGCACTAACGATTACTCAGACCAAATTACCAATCTGACACCACTCTGTATTTTCCTAAATGAAGACCCGCCGCTGTTGACATCTGTGGCTAATGCTAATGCTAACGCTCGAACAACACTAGCTAATATGATGCTAACTGCTCTGATATCCCTGTGTAATCTGCCCTGACTGCCCCGTGTGACAAAAACTGACGGGAATCTGTATCGGTGAGTACACTAGAGCCAAGTATCGGTATCGGATCAGATCAAATACGGCACAAATACGGCTCAGATACGGCACATTTTTCAGATATTGGGAATCGACGATTACTTAGACCAAATTACCGATCTGATCCCACTCTGTATTTTCCAAGAATGAAGACCTGTAGATGCAAGTGACCGCTGTTGATGTTTATGGCTAATGCTAATGCTAATGCTAACGCTCGAACAACTGCCCTACGTGACGTTAGCGGGCAAAAAACTCTTAAAATGTTTACACATTCAACCACTACCTCATCTGAGTTAAACTTACGTCGAGTTCGAACGTCTGCATGGCGGTGCGGTAGGCCCCGGACACGGGCGTAAACAGGCGGAGCACTTCTTTGATGACGCAGTCCAGGTACCTCAGGCTCACCACCGTGTCCAAACGCAGCTCCGACTCGGGACACAGGCGGCCGTTTTGGAGGAGGCCGCGGGATCGGAGCTCGTCCCGTAAACGCTCCAGCACCTGCGGGTGACGGAGGAGCTGCATGATCAGGGAGGTGCTGGCGCTGGCCGTGGTGGCGAAGGCGGCGAAGATCAGCTCGATGGTGGACTCCTGGACGAGAGAGAAAAAAGAGGTAAAACGTGGACTGAAAACTTGTGCATTATCTTAGATTAAAGAGGAGGTATTTACTTCTATGGAGTATTAAAGAGGAGGTATTTACTTCTGTGGGGTATTAAAGAGGAGGTATTTATTTCTACGGGGTATTAAAGAGGAGGTATTTACTTCTACGGGGTATTAAAGAGGAGGTATTTACTTCTACGAGGTATTAAAGAGGAGGTATTTACTTCTACGAGGTATTAAAGAGGAGGTATTTACTTCTATGGGGTATTAAAGAGGAGGTATTTACTTCTATGGGGTATTAAAGAGGGAGGTATTTACTTCTATGGGGTATTAAAGAGGAGGTATTTACTTCTATGGGGTATTAAAGAGGGAGGTATTTACTTCTATGGGGTATTAAAGAGGAGGTATTTACTTCTATGAGGTATTAAAGAGGAGGTATTTACTTCTATGGGGTATTAAAGAGGAGGTATTTACTTCTGCGGGGTATTAAAGAGGAGGTATTTACTTCTATGGGGTATTAAAGAGGAGGTATTTACTTCTGCGGAGTATTAAAGAGGAGGTATTTCCTTCTGCGGGGTATTAAAGAGGAGGTATTTCCTTCTATGGGGTATTAAAGAGGAGGTATTTACTTCTATGGGGTATTAAAGAGGAGGTATTTACTTCTATGGGGTATTAAAGAGGAGGTATTTACTTCTGCGGGGTATTAAAGAGGAGGTATTTACTTCTATGTCGTATTAAAGAGGAGGTATTTACTTCTACGGGGTATTTCCTGCTAACACATAACATATTTAAATCACCGCGTTTCCTTTCCTTGTTTTGAAAATGACATTTCCGCCAAAAAGCTACACATTAGCATGTTTTATAAATTTTGCTTGTTTCTATGCCGCGTTCCCCCTTCCTTTGCTCTCAGCGCTAAGTCCCTTCCCCTTCAGAGCGCTAAGTCAAGTTGTCGTGCACGGTTTTGTATCATGTTTTTGTATATTTACTCGTCTCACTTTTCATCCTGTTTATTCTTTGAACGAGAGACGGGTGGATTTAACCAATCACAGCGACGTAAACACCGTTAGCGCTTGTCGTTAGCTTAATACACAGAACGCGATCTCGCCCGTACGTAAAACCCACCGCGAACTGTTCATATGTTTCAATTTTGGTGTCATTTTTGTCTGCAGGTTTAGGATCTGGCGACGCAGGTCCAGTTGTGGTTGTAGTACCTCGTTTAAACCAGCAGGGGCAGACGCTACATATCGTCTCTAATAAATCAAGTGCAGAAGAGATAGCGATCGGCGTAAGTGAACGAACAGGCTTTGCTAGCTGTCACGATAAAAATAAGATAAAAACTCTTTCCATTTTTATCTCGAAAGAAAAATCACCTCGTCGTGTTTTTGGAAAATTCCTCTCCGTTTTGCCCGAGTCGATCTGAGCGAGTCCCAAAGTTTTCACAAGACTCTTTTTATTCATATTCCCAGGTTCTGCCAAAGCCACATTTGTGATATGGAAAGTGGAGTTGTTATTATTTTAGAGAGCGCAGAAGACTCCTAAATTTGCCTTGTCTTTACTTTGTGGGCCGGCCAGCTGGATCCACGCGCTCCGTAAACGGCGTTCCGTAATGGCGCTCCGTAATGGCTCTCCTCGTGGATAAAGTGGAAATATAGAGGACCGTATTTTACGTCGGAGTGAAAAGTGCACGGAGATGCCGACGATCCGTGTTACTGAAGAACAGAACGGGAATATTGTTTTGGTTTGGCCATGTTTCCCCGAGTGAGAACTGAGAAATACTGTCGTACTATTTATAGATTTATTTTGGCGATTATGTTTTTTGGCTATAAATAAAATGGATATAACGGGTCATTCTGGGTCATTAAAGAGGAGGTATTTACTTCTGTGGGGTATTAAAGAGGAGGTATTTACTTCTACGGGGTATTAAAGAGGAGGTATTTACTTCTATGGGGTATTAAAGAGGAGGTATTTACTTCTATGGGGTATTAAAGAGGAGGTATTTAATTCTATGGGGCATTAAAGAGGGAGTATTTTACTTCTACGGGGTATTAAAGAGGAGGTATTTACTTCTGTGGGGTATTAAAGAGGAGGTATTTACTTCTGTCAGGTATTAAAGAGGAGGTATTTACTTCTGTGGGGTATTAAAGAGGAGGTATTTACTTCTACGGGGTATTAAAGAGGAGGTATTTACTTCTGTCAGGTATTAAAGAGGAGGTATTTACTTCTATAGGGTATTAAAGAGGATGTATTTACTTCTGTGGGGTATTAAAGAGGAGGTATTTACTTCTGTGGGGTATTAAAGAGGAGGTATTTACTTCTGTGGGGTTTTAAAAAGGAGGTATTTACTTCTGTGGGGTATTAAAGAGGAGGTATTTACTTCTACGGGGTATTAAAGAGGAGGTATTTACTTCTATGGGGTATTAAAGAGGAGGTATTTACTTCTGTGGGGTATTAAAGAGGAGGTATTTACTTCTATGGGGTATTAAAGAGGAGGTATTTACTTCTGTGGGGTATTAAAGAGGAGGTATTTACTTCTATGGGGTATTAAAGAGGAGGTATTTACTTCTATGGGGTATTAAAGAGTTCCTAATACCTAAATTACTGTTAGCATGCTAGCTTAACCTGGTCCAATGAGATATTTGTGGAAATATGAAGCTTCTTTAGCTCAAATAAAACTGACTTACAGATTTTTTTGTGCAGAGCCGATTTGACATTGTAGTTCATCATTTGAATTGGTAAACGTGTTGGCGTTGCTAGCTCTAAACTGCCCTGGATACGTCGCTAGCTCCAAACTTCCCTAAACAAGTCGCCAGCTCTAAACTGCCCTAGACATGAATTGAAGAATGTGTCCACGTTGCTAGCTCCAAACTATCCTGTATGCATCGCTAGCCTCAAACTGCCCAGGACATGTCGCTAGCTCTAAACTGCCCTGAACATAAATTGGTGAATGTGTCCACCTTGCTAGCTCCAAACGGCCCTGTACGCGCAGCTAGCTCTAAACTACCCTGGACATGCAGCTAGCTAGCTCTAAACTGTCCTGGACATGCTGCTAGCTCTAAACTGTCCTGTACCTGTCAAACTGCTAGCTAGCTGCTGCTGTAATGTTGCTAGCTCTAAACTACCCCAGATACTTCGCTAGCTCTAAACTACCCTGAACATTAATTGGTGAATGTGTTCGCGTCGCTAGCTCTAAACTGCCCTGAACTCATCGCTAGCTTAAAACTGCCCTGGACATGTCGCTAGTTCTAAACTGCCCTGAACATGTCGCTAGCTCCTTGACATGAATTGGTGAATGTGTCCGCACTGCTAGCTAACCGTCCTGGACATGAAACGTGCCTGCGTTGCTAGCTAACCGTCCTGGACATGAAACGTGTCTGCGTTGCTAGCTAACAGCCCTGGACACACTTGTACACATCTATTTGTTTTGGGGGCCATAAACTGTCAAGACACATTATGTAACGTTAGCGCAAAGAGTTTTTAATTCCTCAAAAGTGGAACATTTGGGAAAATATGTCGGTCGCGTCCAAAGTCAACATTCGGCGTTTGGTACCTGGCGATTTTCAACGGAAAAAAAACCCAGAGGCTCCGCTAAGCCCCTGGTCGAGTCGCGGTGTTCAAGAATTTAGCAGGATTTTACACATGTGTTCATCACAGAGGGAGAGAGGGAGGGAGAGAGGGAGGGAGAGAGGGAGGAGAGGAGGGAGGAGAGGAGAGGAGGGAGGGGTCGAGAAGGACAGAGTGAAAGAGAAAGAGACAAAAAAGAGGAGAGAGAGGAAGGAAAAGTGAAGGAGAGGAGGACACAGAGAGAAAAGTGCTAAAGAGAGACAAAAAAGAGAGTAAGGAGAAGGGAAGAAGAGAGAGGGGAGGATGGAATGAGAAAAAGAAGACAGGAGGATAAAGGGAGAAAAGGTGGAGAGAGGATAGAGAGAGAAAAGAGGGTAGAGAGAGAGGAAGGAGGATATAGGGAGAAAAGAGACAGAAAGAGAGTAAGGGGAAGGGAAGGAGAGAGAGAGGAGGGGGTAGAAGGAGGAAAGAGAGAGAAAGAGGGAGAAAAGAAGAAGAGAGAAAAGAGGGTAGAGAGAGAGAAAGGAAGATAGAGGAAGAAAAGACAGAAAGAGAGACAAAAGAGAAAAAGAGTAAGGGGAAGGGAAAGAGCAAGAGAGAGGAGGAGGAGGATGGAAGGAGAAAAGAGAGGGACGAGGAGCATAGAGGGAGAAAAAGAAGAGAGGATAAAAGAGGGAGAGGATAGAGGGACAAAGAGGCAGAGAGAAAAAGGAGGATGGAGGTGAGAACCAATTGAGAGAGAGGAAGAGGGTAGAGGGAGAAAGGAAAGAGGGGGAATAGAGTGAGAAAAGAGGGAGAGAGGAGGATAAATGGAGAAAAGAGGGACAGAGAGGAGGATAGAGGGAGAAAAAGACAGAGAGAGGGCAATGGTGCAGGAGAGTGGAGTAGGGAGGGAGAGAGAATGAGCTGAGAGAAAGAGAGAGAGAGTTGGGGTGGAAGGAGGAGAGAAGGGGGGCGTAGAAAGGAAAAGAGGGAAAAAGAGGAGAGAGGGGGATCTTTCGGGGTTTAGTGAAGGAATTTCTTGAATAATTTATCGGTTTACAAATATCACTCTGCAAACATTTCACTTTTTCAAATATAAAGGCAGATTTTTATACATTAAACGTGTTGGGGTTTGGCGGCGACACACGGGGGCGCCAGTGCACATACTGCCACTGTGTCCTTGGGCAAGACACTTCGCTCTTTATGCTTTTTATACGTGGTGTTATTAAGTGCGACCGTGGCTCAGTTGGTAAAGCGACTGGCGTGAATTGGTGAATGTGTTTCTTGATGTAAAAGCACTTTGAGCGTCTTGAAGGAGCAAAAGTGCTATTTTTTTTTTATTATTTTTGTTTTGTTTTGTTTTTTGTGACTAGCAACCCTCATTTGACACATTACGCAACAGCTAAATGATTTCTTTCTTTCTTTATTCTTTATTTCTTCACGTACAAATTCATTAATCTTACAAAAGAAGAGATGATTTGTACCAGATTTAGCTACGGCTACTAATAGTTTAGCTAACTACAATGACTAATGACTGTCGGCTAATGCTAACTAGCTTGTGTTTGTAACGTTATTGGAGACGGCGCAAAATCAGCGTTTTAGCTCCAACTAAACCGGCTTTTTCTGGTCAGATTGTGTTAAAACAAAGCTCAGATTAAAGAATAACAAGCCTCAGACAGAGAAGTGCCTCCAGTTAGCATCACACCCCCAGGGAATTTCAATGTCGTTAGGTGTAAAGTGTCACTAAATAGCTAATCCAGGTTTAACTGCGCTTCATGCTAACCCGACACGACGCTATAGACTTTCTTTCGTTCTTTCTTTCTTTAGTAACATATTTTAAGATTTTTTTTAGCTGTTTACAGAGACTGTACGACTGCGTGACCCCTCCGTGACCCCTGGACGACCCCCTGACACAGACGTTTGCTCCCGTTTGCTGCTCTGGGACAGTTCCTTTTGGCCGAACTCCAGCGGTGACCTGGATTCACACCTAAACGCTACAGTGCGAGACGGTCCAAGCCTCACCGCTGACCCTCTGCCCACTCGAAACTACAGAGAGACTCCACGCTAACGACAGGTATTAGCGCGCGGAACGGACAAAACGTACGCGGAACGGACAATACGTACGCGGAATATAGTGCTACGCTGTGGAACATGGCTGAAAAAGCAATAATATCTCTGTGGAGAGCAAGTGGCAGACGCTACGCCATAGACTGTTTATATAAATGGACGTAGCTAACCTGCTAGCCGCGTCGTTCCGCCGTCGCCCCTCTCTCTGTACCTGCTGCTGTCAGACTCGGCATTTTGATCTTAAAATGTTCGTATTAACCCGCTCGACATGATCCTAGGTTCATTTTTATTTATTTATTTATTTTTTTAATTTAAATTTTGAGGCATTTAATTAATTTATTTATTTTTAGTTATTGTTCTTTTTTTTTTTTTTTTTTAGTTATTTTGAGTTGATTTATTTTATGATTTATTATATTGAGTTATTTATTATTATTTTGTTATTATTATTATTTTATTAATTTTATGAGTTATTTTGAGGTTTTGGGGTTTTTTTTTAATCTATTTTCTAGTTTTTAGTAAAACTGTGTCCTCTCTCTGTACCTGCTGCTGTCAGACTCGTCATTTTGGTCTTAAATGTTCGTATTAACCCTCTACATGATCCTGGGGTTTTTATTTAACTAATTTTGTCCGTAAATCAATATATGAACATTAATAACAGACAAATCAGGCGCCTTTTTTTCCCCGTTAGCGTTAGCAACAGGTCTGATTGACAGCGTTGCTAAGTGTCCCCTCCCTGTTAAACCAGCGGTGTGGGCGGGACGGGGCGTTACCTTCAACACCCTCGCGACTGATTGGCTCTTTAGTTGCTATGATACACGCAGTTAGCCGCTATAACTGCTAGCCTCGATTAGCTCCGTCGCACTCACTTCGTCCGCTTTTACTGTTATTATTATTTTGTTATTTACTTTTACTTTAAATTTGACTCAATGAACCGAAATATCTTGAAGGACTCGCGGACAGAATCACTTGAGTAGCTAACGGTTCACGCCCTCGTTCGACGCGGCGTTTGTTCTCGTTCGTACCTTGAGTTCCTGCATGGTGAGCTCGGCGCCGTTCTCCTTGGCGCTCTCCATCAGCACGTCCAGAGCGTCGCTGTAGTCTTTGCCCTGGGACAGAGGCTTCTCCAGGATGGCCTTCTCTATGCTCCTCTGCAACGTGTCCCGCGCCCGGATGCCCTGCACAAACAGACACAAACCGGGTAAGAACGTGTGACCCTCCACGCCGGGAAAGTTCCGTAGTGCGGTCGAGCTTAAAGGGGACGTGTTACGCTGTTTTCCGATCTGTTATAATGTCGTTTCTTCATCACCGACAGACCTGGAGTTGTGTTTTGTTTCATTCTCACATGTTCAACGCAAACAAACCTGCAGCTTTTAGGTTCTTTTCTCAAACTGAAAACACTCCGTTCCACCTTGTGATGTCATCAAGTGGTAATCCAGGAAGTGCTCCGCTGTGTTTTCAAACTCCACACACCTTCATTTCTAGTATCATTTGGATCATTTCAGCTCTGGACTTCCCAATCTCTGCTAAACGAAACGTAAAAAAGGTAGCAGCAAACTTGAAAACAACCACTTGATGACATCACAAGGTGGAACAGAGCGTTTTGAGGTTTGTAGATGTGACAGACTAATAATAAAGTGTGACTCAAACGTGTGTGAATGAAACAAAAACACAACTCCAGTAGTTCATTTACATTTTATATGACGATTGTGAGGCAGCCGGGGACAAGCTAGCGGCGCCTACTCCGCGAAAGAACGCTAGCTAGCATGTGTCACGCGGAACTAGCTTAACTTATATCAACGGCATTAAAGGGCCCATGTTCTGTGTTTTACTGTCGTTTCCTCGTCACAAACAGACCTGGATTTGTGTTTTTTTTGTTTCATTCGCACACGTTTAATGCACAAACCTTTGCAGAAAACGCTCCGTTCCACCTTGTGATGTCATCATGTGGTAATACAGGAAGTGAATCTACTGTGTTTTCATTATGTCGTGTCATACAGCTTCACTAGAATCATTTCAGACCTGGAATCGGCAATCTTCTACTGAACTAAAGGTAAAAGGGAGACGCCGACTTGAAAAATATCACTTGATGACATCACAAGGTGGAACGGAGTGTTTTGAGCTTCGGAGATGTAACAAACTCATAATAAACTGCTACTCAAACACGTGTGAGTGACAAAAAAACACAACTCCAGCATGTTTTTAAGGAGGAAACAGCGTTATAACACGACTTAAACCTCAGAAGAGTCCGTTTTGTGTAATTTAGGAGCTTTTTTGAAAGTGTTTTGTAAAATTGCACATGTCTAAGTTTAGCCGTGCCGCTCATCACGTCTGCTCTAGAATATCCCCTGTATTGTCTGGGTTTGTTTGTGGAAGCCACCCAGGCCGAAACTGCTCCCAGAATGACCCCAGAATGACCCCGACCGGAGCCCAAAATGTCTACAATTATCTTCATTTATCATAAAAGCAGAGGCTGGACGTCCTGCCCCGAGTCACACTGCTCCTTTTATAAAGTCAAATATCAGGTTTGGGACGCGGCGTTTGTTTATTTCCTCAAGTTCAGGAAAGATTAGCGCTCTCAAGAGTTCAAGATTCAAGTCGTTTTTGTAGAGCGGCTACTGTGAAACATGGAGTGTGCGTCTAGTGTCTAGTCTGTCTGTTCTAGGGTCATAGTAAAAGTATTTTGTGTATTTTGTGTACTACATATCGACATTCTAGCTCTGAAGTCTGTAGTAAAACAGTCAAAATGGTTGTAAAGAAGAAGAAGAAGAAGAAAGTATAGAAAGTTGCTGCATTTACTGCCATTTATGTTTGTAGATGGATAGTTTCAGTCTCAGGACACTCAGTCAGTCACTAAATAAATAAAAATAAATGATGAAATAAAATATATAAAATTTTAAATGTAAAAAATAAATAAATACATAAAAAAAAAATAATAATAATAGTAAATAAAAAATAAATAAATAATGAAATAAAATATATGAAATTTTAAATGTAAAAAAACAATACATAAAAAATAAATTATTATTATTATTAATAATAATAATAATAATAAAAATAAATTATGAAATAAAATATATAAAGGTTAAAATGTAAATATAAAAAATAAGTAATGAAAAAAAATATATAAAATTTAAAATGTTAAAATAAAAAAAAAAATACAAATAAAATATATAAAAAATGTAAAAATAATAATATAATAATAAAAATAAAAACTGGAATAAAATATATAAAATGTAAAATGAAAAAAATATATAAAAATGAAAAAAATAATAAAATATATACAATTAAAAATGTAACAAAAATATATACAAAAAATTTAAATATATAAATAAAATCTAAATTAAAATAAAGATTAATAAAATAAATAAATAAAATAAAAATAAGTTATATAAAAATCTTGCTAGCACACTGGGCCCTCACCTTCCTGTACCCGCTGAAGGGCAGGTCTATGGGCAGACTGAACAGATTGTCCACAAAGTCCTGGAACGTGGAGAAAAGATGCTTCATCTCGTCCTCCGACACCCTGAACCCGAGCAGCACCCGCACCGCCATCGTGAAGGACAGACGCTGGCTCTCCCTGTGGGTGACGACACAACATTACGTCTGTAAATTGGCCCATAGCTACACACGGGCTGATATAGATACTCGCTCGCGGGTATCGATACTGCGCTCCGTTACCTGTAGACATTGATGGGCTCTGGGTTGGAGCTCCACACTCGCAGGCTCTCCTGGATCACCTGCTGGATTTTGGGTAAGTACGACTCCAGCGCCTCGTGACTGAAAACTTTGGCGAAAACCTAAAAAAAAAAGAAACAAAACAAAACAAAAATGAAAATGGAGAAAAAGTTTGATTCTTGGGCCTTTAGTTTATCACTGAAACGTCATATCGACCAAATCTGTATGTGCATTTATGTATTTTTATGTTTTTGACTGTAAATAAAATGTATAAAGTAGTAAAAATAAATAACTTCAGTGTGGTAGTGTGTACTGTGAACTTTGTACTTTCAGCCTCTACGAACATGTTCTGAAATGCCTGGGATTCTGTTAGTATTATTCAACCTGTTCATGTTTCAGTCTCAAATGTTAACGCTCCCGGGCGTATAAAACGTGCCCTGTGCACTTAATCTTACTATTAAAACGTAAAAAACAAGTCTAATCACGACAAGTTACGTTAAAGCTTTGAATTCAACGTCAATTTTTGGTTTTATCTGTTTAAATCAGGCGTCTCAAACTCAAATTATCTGGGGGTCGCGGGAGGCAGAGTCGAGTATTCTTTGTTAAAATCTTAAACGTCATCGCTGTTTTCAACGTAGATGAAGAAATACGCCAATTCTTGTGGATTTTATGGATATACATCGTTATTTGTTGAATCTTTTGTGACGGGAGTACGCAGAGCCGACCTCAGCGCAAGTGACACGTGCGTTTACCGAGCGTTTACGAATCTGGAGGAAGCTTCTACACGCGACACGGTAACGCCACACTAACATTAAACTAAATACCGTCTTGCGCGCCATAAAATATTGTCTCGCGGGCCGTAAAATATTGTCTCGCGGGCCGTAAACAGTCCCCGGGCCGCACGTTTGAGACTCCTGGTTTAAAGAGACTCCGATCCAGATTAATACACCAGTGTACGCAGACGCTAAGGATAATGTGGGTTAAATGTCTTGCCCAAGGACACAACAATGACAGTATTTATCTGTGGGAGCTGGAATCGCACCGACAACCTGCGACTTTGCGGATCCGTCCAACTCAGCTACCGTCGATCGCTCCAAAAACAGGATCTACGTTTGAATTTATGACCAAAATTTGCACAACTACGTCCAAAAAGTTGCTCGGGAATCGAACCTACAACCTTCTCATTAAGAGGAGAACCGCTCCGGCACAGCGGCGCGGAGAGAACAAGCAACGCACGCTCGACACGGCGAGATCGGGAGTCAAACCCGCAATCTCCTGGTGCGAGGGAGGAGATAAAATAATCACTTTTGAAAAACACGCGTACTTCAGGGGGATCAGGAGTCAAACCCGCGACCTAATGGAGAGAGGGAGGAGCCAGGCTAACCACTCTGCCACACACACACGCTCCGCTTTCCGACTTTTCAAACGCGGAATTCCTTTGCCAAACTCGTCCAGGAGATATGTGGGATTTTGTGACAGTAATCTTGATTGGCGGAGACCACATGGTGTTTTCGGTTGCGTTGGCGACACATGGGTCGAGTTTTCTGCTCAATGAATCGAGACTGGAACATCTGATTGGCCCGATTTCACTTTTGTCCTCCTCTTTTGGTCTGCGAAGAGTTTGGGTTTTGGACGAGAGACGAGAGACGAGAGCAGCAGCAGCAGCGTCGTGAGCAAAATATTCCAAGTCGAAAGAACGGAACGGAATATCAGTAGTTTTCAGTAGGACCAGCCGTGTCATTTTGAATAAAGTCAACAGGACGATGAGAACCAGGACTAAACCAGGACTAAACCAGGACTAAACCAGGACTAAACCAGGACGAAACCAGGATTAAACCAGGATTAAACCAGGACTAAACCAGGACTAAACCAGGACGAAACCCGGACGAAACCAGGACTAAACCAGGACTAAACCAGGACGAAACCCGGACGAAACCAGGACGAAACCAGGACAAAACCAGGACTAAACCAGGACTAAACCAGGACAAAACCAGGACTAAACCAGAGCTAAACCCGGACTAAACCAGGACCAAACCAGGACAAAACCAGGACTAAACCAGGACGAAACCAGGACTAAACCAGGACAAAACCAGGACGAAACCAGGACTAAACCAGGACTAAACCAGGATGAAACCAGGACTAAACCAGGACTAAACCAGGACGAAACCAGGACTAAACCAGGATGAAACCAGGACTTAACCAGGACTAAACCAGGACTAAACCAGGATGAAACAAGGACTAAACCAGGACTAAACCAGGACGAATCCAGGACTAAACCAGGACTAAACCAGAACTAAAACAGAACTAAACCAGGTCTAAACCAGGACTAAACCAGGATGAAACCAGGATGAAACCAGGACTAAACCAGGACTAAACCAGGACGAAACCAGGACGAAACAGGACTAAACCAGCATCACACAAGACTTCACTTAGAACTAATGAAGGTCTAAACCGGGTCTGGACTCGATCAGGGTTCAACCAGGACTAAACCGGGACTACATCACGGAAAAAAACAGTACTTAAAGAAGCGGTAGTGTGTAGAATCGTGGGGTTTTTTAGCACTTTCTCCCGTGTTCTGATGTCGTTTCCTCGTTAAAAACACGTCTGAAGAGGTTTAAGATGTCGTCCGTGCATGTTTGAGTCATCTAGAGATCTATCCCGGGTCCTATTCGAACCCGCTTTACGTTTAAGCTGTGAGATTCTGTACGAGGCTCCGCCCACAAGCCGACGTCACCCGCGCTCCCACACGACAATTCTCCACAAATAAACAAAAACGTGATACAAAACTGTTCACTACGACTTCACAAACCTGATGTGATACCTCCTCTTTAATACCCCACAGAAGTAAATACCTCCTCTTTAATACCCCACAGAAGTAAATACCTCCTCTTTAATACCCCATAGAAGTAAATACCTCCTCTTTAATACCCCATAGAAGTAAAATACTTCATCTTTAATACCCCACAGAAGTAAATACCTCCTCTTTAATACCCCATAGAAGTAAATACCTCCTCTTTAATACCCCGTAGAAGTAAATACCTCCTCTTTAATACCCCGTAGAAGTAAATACCTCCTCTTTAATACCCCACAGATGTAGATACCTCCTCTTTAATACCCCGTAGAAGTAAAATACTTCATCTTTAATACCCCGTAGAAGTAAATACCTCCTCTTTAATACCCCACAGATGTAGATACCTCCTCTTTAATACCCCATAGAAGTAAATACCTCCTCTTTAATACCCCACAGAAGTAAATACCTCCTCTTTAATACCCCACAGAAGTAGATACCTCCTCTTTAATACCCCATAGAAGTAAATACCTCCTCTTTAATACCCCACAGAAGTAAATACCTCCTCTTTAATACCCCACAGAAGTAGATACCTCCTCTTTAAGTCGTGCACACATCCTAAAATTCATGAATGTAAATACTAGCGATTTGCCAAAGATTTTGTCAAAGCTACAGGAACAAGTAAGATTTAAAGCTGCACTAAGTCACTTTTTCAACGCTCGTTCCTGCTCATCTCCATCGAAATGTTCCACGGTTTGGCATTGAACGCTTTCCCGTCGTCATGGAGACACGCAGGCGACCGCGCACACAGTAAGAACACATGTTTTTCACGCAACTTGGAACATAACGTGGAACAACATGGGGCAAAACAATAACATCGCCATGGAAACAACCTGTTGGCAGACCACGGACCAGAAAAGTTACACAGTGCACCTTTAGACACTGCTTTTCGAGGTTTTAAAATGACGTATCCTAACTGTTTTTGTCTTGCTCCAGATGGACAGATATATATTTTACGCAGCTCTTAAGCTCAAAATACGTCAGCTAAGCGCGCGGGTAACCAGGAAGTGCGCGTTAGCATGCTAGTCATCGTTAGCTTTACCGTGAGGATTGCGAAAAGCGCTTGTAAAACTCATCACGGCGAGTAGTTAGGACGTGAGGATTAACTACAAACCGCTGCGAAATGAACTCGTTTTGTGTTTTTTTCACGTTTTTGCGGCGGTAAAAATCAGGTAGTGCCTTTAACCGCGCGGCCGGCGGAGTTCTCGCGGTCGGTGCCAGTCAAACTCCGCTTCTTGTGGTTAGCTCGGCTCTCACCATCATCGAGTTTTCCTCTCATTTTCCTCCTCGCCGTGGCCCCTCCCTCACTTTAAAACCCGATGAATGAACAATGGGGCTCAGAGCTGAAACGCCGCTGTCCATGAAGTACAAAGATCATATGGAAAATACTATAGGATATCACAGCCCGAGCGCGAGGAGTAACTAAATACACGTGCTGAAAATACACATCAACAGGATTCGGCTGCAGTTACTCTTTAATTTGGGCTCATTGAGTACACAGATACTTTCATAAAAACCCCAGAAGTACCTCGCAATACTTAACCGTCTGTGTGGCAGAGTTAATACTGCAGAAAGGATACAGAAAATACTTTTGGTCATCGTAGTAAATGTGCGAAAAGTCACTAAGTACACATTCAGAATACTCATTTTGAGCAGTAGTGCAGTTACTCTGTAGTTTGGTCTTATGTAGTACACAGCTACCGTCGCAAAACTCAAGAAGTACACTGTAATATTTGACTGTCTATGTGGCAGATTAAAGCAAATATATTGAAAATACTTTTGGATCTTACAGCAAGTGTGTTAGAAGTAACTAAGTACAGATTCAGAATACTCATTTTGAGTAGTAGTACTTAATTACTTTTTAATTTGGTCTTTTTTAGTATATACTAAAAAACCTATGTATCAGACTTAATATTAAAGCAAATATATGGAAAATACTTTTGTATATCATACCAAGTGAGCTAGAAGTAACTCATTACATGTTCAGAGTACTCATTTTGAGTAAAAGTATTTTGGTACAGTTACTCTTTAATTTGGTCTTATGTGGGATATACAGTTACCTTCATAAAACCCAAGGAAGACACAAATACTTGGATATCTACTTTTGGACATCATAAAGTAACTAAGTACATGTTCAGAGTACTCATTTTGAGTAGCAGTATTCTGGCAGTTCCTCTTTAATTTGGTTTTATGCAGTACAGTACACAGTATGTATCAGTACAGTACACAGTATGTATCAGTACAGTACACAGTATGTATCAGTACAGTACACTGCAGTATTTCACCTTCTCTGTAGCAGACTCAATATTAAATGTACAGAAGGAAAATACTGCTGTCGGTCAGAGTCGGGTACATTTACTTGAATAACTTATTAGAGAAGTTGTACTTTTCAGAGTACTTTTCCAGCAGCATACTTTTACTCCTACTTGAGTAATATCTGTATTGAAGTAACAGTACTATTACTAAAGTAAAAGCTGTGGCTCCTCTTCCCTCTGTGAGTGAGTCTTTATATTTAACATGTCTCGTTTACAGGTCAGATCTGTGGAGAGGCGACCTTGCTCATAGTATAATAATAGTGAAAAGAAATGAATGATGAATAGATAGTTTAATGCCATAATGTGGACTATTCCCAGAAAAAGCAATAAACATCTCCATGGAGACAAGCAGGTGTGATACCCTCTACTCAGAAAGTCACATGTGAACTAAACCAGGTCTAAACCAGGTCTAAAACAGGACTAAACCGGGTCTAAAACAGGACTTAAGTTGGACTAAACCAGGTCTAAAACAGGACTAAACCAGGTCTAAACCAGGACTAAACCAGGTCTAAACCAGGACTAAACCAGGTCTAAAACGGGACTAAACCAGGTCTAAACCAGGACTAAACCAGGTCTAAAACAGGACTAAAACAGGACTAAACCAGGTCTAAATCAGGTCTAAACCAGGTCTAAAACAGGACTAAACCAGGTCTAAAACAGGACTAAACCAGGTCTAAAACAGGAGTAAACTAGGCTTTAAACCAGACTAAAGTTGGACAAAACCAGGTTTAAAACCGGACTAAACCAGGACTAAAATGGGACTAAACCAGGTCTAAAACTGGACTTAAGTCGGACTAAACCAGGTCTAAATGAGGTCTAGCTCAAATAAATCTTAAATCATGATAAAATGAGAGCCCACGCACCCCTGAAGTACGACATACATCATGACTCACATCACCATCGCCTTCATGTGAAAGGTTTTCCAGTTCAAGTCCCGTAACGACCTAAACTCCTTTAAACTCTGAGACGAACTCCACAGAGCTAAAGGTTCTGGTGTTAAAGCCAATTTACTCCTTTAAGCTGCGTAATGGGACAATTTAGAGTCTCACTACTGCCCCGGAGACGACTGTACTCCGAGTGTGTGCGAGCGCGAGCCGGAGGTAACTACAGGTCAAACACACGCTGAAAACGCCGCAGTGTCACTTTAAGAGGCTCCAGCTGCTACTTCTTCTTCTTCTGTGAGGATTTCAGAACGACAGAAAAGTGATGAGGGAATAAATTTGGCTGAACTGGACTGGACTGAGTCAAACAGACCTGAAAACGCTCTGTTCCACCTTGTGATGTCATCGTGTGGCGATACAGGAAGTGCTCCGCTGTGTTTTTAAACTCCACACGCCTTCATTTCTAGAATCATTTGGATCATTTCAGCGTCGGGAATTGCCAATCTACTACTGAACTAAAGGTAAAACGTAGATGTTAACATGAAAACTACCACTTGATGACATCACAAGGTGGAACAGAGCGTTTTGAGCTTTGGAGACGTCAAAAGACACAACTCCAAGTCTGTTTTTGACGAGCTAACAATATTATAACACAATTTAAAGCTACAGGAGTCCATTTTTGGGTAATATAGGACTTTTTTTGTTGACTCTATGGTTATAATCTATGACATTCGTGGATTATTATGTCAGAATTTAGATATTTTACTATCCGCTGATTCAGATCGAAGCAGGAATCGAAGCGTTGACTGATTTCAGAATAAAGATTAGTCAAAGGGTGAACGAGAAGCAGTGACATAGTTAAAAGGTATAAAAAGTACAGTAAACGTTTCCTTTAAATACGAAAAAATGTTGAAAACTGCCTTGAAACAAACCTTAAATGAATCTATTATGTAATTTTAACTCAAAATTACGAGATTTTTTAATGTAACGAACCCAAAGTCATCTTAAATAGTGGTTCCTTGAGCGTTTTGAAGGTGGAAAATCCATTTACCGTTTACGTTTTTACCGTGTAAGATTTATTTTGTGCAATTTTTTCGATTTTTCCAGATATTAGCGAGATAGCGGCGAGTCAAACTAAATGAAATATGACAGATTGTTGACGTCTGACGTGTTTTGAGCTCGTCTTTCTCGGCCGCGGTGATAAAGAGTGAACAGGTTTAGCTCCACTGCAGACACTGTGCTGCTAACTCCGTCCATATGTCTGACATTAGGTGAAAGTGCTGCCTCTCACATGTAAAGACTTCTTTCTTCTACTGCCCCCGCCTCTTCCCGTCTGCCCCTGCCCCTCGCTCCTGCCACTCGCCCCCTGCTCCTGTCCCCCTGCTCCTGCCACTCGCCCCTCGCTCCTGTCCCTCTGCTCCTGTCATAATCTGCTCCACTGCTCCTGTCATAATCTCCTGCTCCACTGCTCCTGTCATGATCTCCTGCTCCTGTCATAATCTCCTGCTCCACTGCTCCTGTCATAATCTCCTGCTCCTGTCATAATCTCCTGCTCCACTGCTCCTGTCATGATCTCCTGCTCCTGTCATAATCTCCTGCTCCACTGCTCCTGTCATAATCTCCTGTCTCTCGTCCTCTGCTCCTGTCATAATCTCCTGTCTCTCGTCCTCTGCTCCTGTCATAATCTCCTGCTCCACTGCTCCTGTCATAATCTCCTGTCTCTCGTCCTCTGCTCCTGTCATAATCTCCTGTCTCTCGTCCTCTGCTCCTGTCATAATCTCCTGCCCCTCACCCCTGCCATCTACTCCTGTCATCCACTCCTGCCCCTTTGCTCCTGTCATAATCTCATGCCAGTTGCTCCACTGCTCCTGTCATAATCTCCTGCC
Organism: Periophthalmus magnuspinnatus; assembly: GCF_009829125.3. Taxonomy (NCBI): domain Eukaryota; kingdom Metazoa; phylum Chordata; class Actinopteri; order Gobiiformes; family Gobiidae; genus Periophthalmus; species Periophthalmus magnuspinnatus. The sequence continues at coordinate 2,525,274 of NC_047143.1, read as the reverse complement.
TCTCGTCCTCTGCTCCTGTCATAATCTCTTGCTCTTCTGCTCCTGTCATAATCTCCTGCTCCTGTCATAATCTCCTGCTCCTGTCATAATCTCCTGCTCCTTGCTCCTGCCCCTCTGCTCCTGTCATAATCTCCTGTCCCTTTGCTCCTGTCATAATCTCCTGCTCCTGTCATAATCTCCTGCTCCTTGCTCCTGCCCCTCTGCTCCTGTCATAATCTCCTGTCCCTTTGCTCCTGTCATAATCTCCTGCCCCTGTCATAATCTCCTGCCTCAGCCTCTGTCACAGCACGAGCACATGTGTTTTTTATACAGCACTTTTCCACCTTTAAATCACTGAAAACACTTTACATCAAGGATCCACTCACGAGGGGGGTTAAGTGTCTTGCCCAAGGACACAACAGCAGCGTGTCGAGTGCGGGATTCGAACCGCCGACCTTCAGATCAGTGGAGAAACGCTCAACCGACTGTCTCTACTGTCTCTACTGTGTGTATATAATGAGTAATACAAGGGACTTTTACCTTTTAGGGAGTTCCGCCATTAATTCACTTGCGCTAATCTGTTTTTTAAAGATTAGCCGATTAGCCTAGCATGAATTTGAATGACCGCGACACAAAAATCCAGATCATTTCCATATTTTGCTTCTTTTCGACCCGTCCCACCGTACATTACGCCGGGATCCGCATAACTTTCATTCAAATTAGCGTTGGTTTCACCGAGCCAGACACACAGAAAACACGCTCAAATAATAATTAGTTTTAATGAGTTGACCTGGACCCGTCTGGCCGTAGCCTTGTTCCCGGGTTTGGCCTCGTAGTGGAAAAGTTCTGAGGGAGTTTGAGTTTTACACAGGGGCTCGATGGAAAGTGGTTGGCACCGCACCGCCACCAAACTCTAATGTTCTGTGAGCAGACTGTTTTTCCGTCCAAAACCACAGAAGCGGCGTACAAGACCTGAGCCTACGTCAACACTGCAAAAACAAGAGCCGCAAGAGTTAAAACGACCGCGGATCTGAATATTTAGCGCGATTCTGACTCATCTTTACTTACGTTTATCGAGTCTGCGGGTTAAAGAATCTGTACGTTAAGATTTTGAGTTAAAACGTGCCTTATTTTCGTCTCCAGATAAAGCCGTTACTGACAAACCTTCGCGTTTGTTTACGTTATAATTTGGTGTTTTGTCTCCAATCGGAAAGAAGAATGACTCTCTGGTTTGCGTTGCCAGTTTCGACGCTGAAATCCAGTTGTTTTAAGATGAAAATGTCTCTTTCTGATCTGATTGTTCAGTATCTAAACCCCAGAACCTGCAGAACAATCATGAATCAAGCGCTAGTGCGGCCTCCGCAGCTCAGGGAGTGAATTCTGGAGGGTTTTTTCAGGTTTTTGCTCGTCTATGTCTCTATTTGCAGGTTTAAAATCTGGCAACACAGGTTCAGTTGTAATTGTTGTACAGTTGTCCCTCGCTATATCACTGTTTTCCATATTTTTTTGGCGATTTCACACGCTTTTTTTCAATATGTTCAGACAAATTTACATCAACGTTGGATCTTGGTGTGACTCTGAAGTGCTGTACGTTTGCGATTTGTTTTCTCCCCGACAAAACCCACGTCGATGAAACATTCCGCACCGACAAAGACGCCGACGAAGGTTTGAACTTTGAGAGAGTTTAAACGAGCGAGAAATGTGAGAAAATGTGAACGCCTGTGTGAGAAAAGTGTATAAAGTGTGTGGTGAGGGGGTTTTTACAGACAAAAAACATGTGGAATAATCGTACAAAATAAAGCCGATACTTCGTGGATTTCGCCGATTGCGGGTTATTTTTAGAACGTGACCCCGCGCGATAAACGAGGGAACGCTTTACTTAAAACAAACGGAAACAAAACAGTAAGAATCAGCTCGTTTAATAAAATCCACGTCAAACGGTCTGAAGGCATCACCTGCTTTTCTCTATAAAGTTGATCAGCTTAATGCCATACTACGGGACATTACAAGCCAAGAAATACGATCTCCATAGAAACAAGCACGCTCTGAAACACGCAAAGTCATTTAAGTGTCTTGCTCAACGACTCCCGATGCCGTACTGTCGCGCACCAAACGCCGAAACTCCGACAGAACCGCCATCTCTTTATCTCAGTCGTTATCGGAAAATAATACGTTTCGAACACAAACCGCTGACGTTTCTTGAAATAGTTTCCACGTCCGCGGCCTCACGGCGAGTCAGGTGTGCGCGCATGTGGAGGAGGCGGCCCCCGGAGAAAGAAGCCCTCATTGTGCGGCGTGGCGGGCTCTTTCCTAATCAAGGGTCATTACGTGAGGTTAGTGCGCAGGTCTCCAGGGAGCCAGAGGGGATCACAGCCCAGATTACACCCAGACGACCCCTCACGTCCCTGGGCACCCAACCTCAGCCCTCCCTCTTCCGGTTACATGGGGCCAAATCGCTTTTATAGACTTTTTTTTCTTTTTTTTTAAACAAACCGGGGCGTTAGTCGTGATGACAGATCGAGTACAAGACGTCAAAATGTACGCAAAAAAAAAAAAAAACCCAAAAATTTAAAGCGCATTTATGACAGGGTTTTCGTGTATTTTCTAATTATTAATTGGGTTAGTGCTATAAATATTTAGCATAGTTTTACGTCAGTTAAGTGGCAGTTGGAAAGAAAAGTACAAAAATACAGGAAGCAGCGGTGACTTCTATAATGCCTATGCTAGCTACGTCGTTAGCGTCAAAAATTGTATCTAAAATGCGACGAGGAAGACGTTTTTCTGGCGTGAATTTAACAAAAATAAAGACGTTTTCTAATCATATTGTGCAATTTTTGACCTAGTATGATCACTAGGTAAGTTACGGATTTATCTCTACGTGTGTCATATCTGCTGCTCATCTCCAACCAGGAAGTAAAATTACAAACTTCACAGAAATTAAAAAAATAAAATAAAAATGTCCCCAACCTCACTGTTCGTGTCACTACTTCCTGTCCAGTTTTGTGTCTATGAGGTTTTTGTAGAGCCACGATAAAATAAATAAATATTTAAAGATCAGACAGTGGAAAGTGAGCTGCAGGTGGGTTAGGGGTCAGAGGTCAGAGGTTACAGGGTTAGGGTCAGACAGTGGACAGGGAGCTGCAGGTGGACGTCACTCACAACGTGCTAAAAACTACACAAATAAAACGAAAACTTCACGAGAGGACACATGAGAGGGAAAGGTTTGCGTGTCAGTGCTAACGCTAATGCTAATGCTAACTTTAGGCATAATAAATATTAAAACGACACCACAAACTGAAGTACTTTACATATAAAAATAGTTGCGTAATCTTTATTTTGAGTAATTTGAACTTTAATAGGTTGTTTGTTTTATGTTTTCTCATTTTAATAAAAGTTACTGTTAGCTTTGAGACCCCGTGAGCTAGCTAGCATGCTACTGCGCTACGTGCCTCTTAAATTGAACATAATTATAAGGTTAAACACTGACGCTGTATTTGGAATCAGCGGTGAAGATGCACTGCACCGATTTAAACCTAAAACGGCGTTAAACTCTCACATCAGGTTAAGTCTTTCCAGGAATTTCTGGAAGTAAATAGTGAGATGGAATTTACCGGAAAAAGCTCACGAACTAGAAGGTATGTGCCCCGGGGCAGAGGGGCAAGCGGAGGGGGGTAAGTGGCTGATTACACCTGAAATAGTCCCGGTGCAGAGCAGGAAGCACATTTGAACTCGCACTGCATCATGGGACCGACGGGATAGCGGAGGATTTACTACGCTAGCTAGCTATCTTTACTTTAGCATTTTCTTGGATTCATTAGATATTAAGGATAAGATGATAATTAGTGGTATTTAAAATCGCGTCGACCTTGAAAAAGCTGAAAAGACGTCAGCGGATCATCCCAGTCCTTTATCTCTCCGTTGGGTTTCCAGTTTCTTTTAGAATTGAGCGTAAAATCGTCTGGTTTGTTTATTATTTAATGGCTTTGCTCCGCTTTATTTGACCGAACTCCCGTCTGTTCAGATCTCAAACGAGGGCTTAAGGTCAACCGGCTAACTTCTGCTCGAGTCCCCGGGGTCAGACTCAAACACTGGGCTCATGGGGCTTTTCTCAGACGCCGGCCCCAGACTCTGGAACAAACCGCCCCCCCGATGTGCCACTATCACGGAGTTTGTCCTGTTTAAATCCAGGCTCAAAACATGTCCATTCAAACCGGCTTTAACACTCGGTGACATTGTACCGCAGGTTTGCACAGTTAGTTTTATTTCACGGTTTAATGTTTTGCATGTTTTTGTATTGTGTTGGTTTGGTTGGAAAGAACTTGGGTCACCTTAAGTGTCATAAATCGCTCCGTAAATATAGATAGATTGATTGTAACTACTTTTTAAACTTGTTAATTAACCGTTTCTGTATTTATTACTCATTCCAGTTAGAAATATTACATACGATGTAAAAAATATGGCTGTGTAACTGTGTACCTCCTGATAAAATGACATTTTCCGATAGAGGACCACATAAAATGATGTTGGAGGGCCACATTTCGCCCGGGGGCCTTGAATTTGACACATGTCGTTTAATGTGTGTCGATTTAATCCCTGATATTACACGGAAATACCTCCAAACAGTGAACACCGGCGACATTTTGGGGACTTTTTTACCATTCAAAAGATATACACTTAGTTTTGAATTGTTAGTTGCCACGGTAACGCTGCAAAATTTTCATTACTTTAAAAGCCACGGAGCTATACTGGGAAAAAATAAACGTTGGCTACTGTTTAATTTAACTAATTTGTGTAATTACTAAGAAACGCTGTTAACTGTTGATCGACGTTTACTCGAAAACCTGAAGTAAATTTGAAATGACAACATCTGGTTTGTTGTAGGCAGCGATGGAACAAGTACAAGTAGTATTTATACTCAAGTAAAAGTACAGTTACATGGCTAAAAATGTACGCAGTTATATGTACAAAACGCGTGCAAGTACTGCGGACAAAAACGGACTAAAATAAAATTAAAACGTAAAAAGTACACATGAAAAATACTACTCAGACGCTAGTTACACTTTACAGAGTTTTTGCAGGATTTTAGATCAGTATTTTAAGTAAATTCAAAAGTTTAAAGTTGAACGAGAAGAGGATTGGGACGTCTGGAGTCAAAACTAATCACAATTACACGGCTAGAATTTAGCGTCATTACAAAAACGAGCACAGGTTTATAAATCAACTCAAAAAAAGTACAAAAATCCACCTAAAAATCCTTTAAATTATCGTAAAGTGAGTGTTTCTAATGCGTTACTTTCCACTCGTGCCTTTGAACCAGCCGTACTCCCGTTAGCGCGTGGGTTTACCGTCGTCGCTAGCTCCTACCTTCCGGCGTTTGCGGTGGATGTCCCCGATGCTGTTGGCCAGGGAGTTGGGCCCGAGCAGAGTGGACGTGCTCTGGGGCCAGTCCACGGTCACCAGGGTGTGCTCCCCCATCAGAACCTTCCGGATGTTCTCGGCTCCGGTCACTCGGATCAGCGGTCTTCCCAAAAGGTGAGTCTTAAACACGTTCCCGTATTTCTGCCGCCGCGACGCGTGGAAACTCGAGCCCTGCGAGGGGGAAAAAAAAAGACAAAACGTGTTAGCGATTTTACAAAGGTTTGAATAAAAGCTGCGTGATAAGTTTTAAAAATGTGAAAATAAAATAAAAACTTAAGTTACAATTAAAATATTTATTCATACATTTATTAAAAACGTATAAAAGCGTATAGAAATAATTACAAGTAACAAAAAACTTGACTAAAACTAAACTTCCAGAACCAAATTGCGCACTCAAGCTAGCTAGTTTACCACATCTAAAGGCTAACAGTCACTTTTATTCAACTTTAAAAACATAAAATAAACAATAAACACTATTAAAATTCAACTAAATTTAAATAAAGACTACACAGTTGTTTTAAAATGTATAATACTTCAGTTTGTGGTGTTGTTTTAATATTTATTATGCTTCAAAATTAGCATTAGCGTTAGCACTGAGACACAAACATCTCTCTCGTGTCTCTGGTGAAGTATTTATTTTATTTGCGTCTTTTTTAACGTGTTGTCAGTGACGTCCACCTGCAGCCCCCTGTCCACTGTCTGACCCTAACCCCCCTAACCTCTGACCCCTGACCCACCCACAGCAATGAGACAGGAAGTAGTGACGCTAACAGTGAGGTTCCCAGGCGTGATTCTGCACAGAGATGATTTTATGCAATGCTTTTTGGGATTAATTTAGTTTATTTTACGTTCTCAATACTGTACAGAGCCCAAAAGAAATACGCTAAAATAATAACATATTAGTGTCCCCCCCATACTATTTATTTTAGGCTATTTTCCATTTTTTACTATTAGTTTTAATCATTAATTAAATCATATTGAAAGAAGAGGAACGATTCTAGACTAGCGAATGATTCTAGACTAGCGAGAACGGAATATTTTTTAAGTTAAAAGCTGCAAAAACTATACGAAAGTGTGTAGGGAAATGACAAAATAGTGTCCGAGATCTGATAAAAAGTAGTTATGAAAGTGTGAATTTAAATAATATGTTTGTAAACTCACAAGAATAGGTTTGTTTCTGACCTTAAAAGTCAAAGTTTCGTTAAGGTTAAGTGCCATTCGCCTGTAGTTTCAAAGATACTACAAGTTCGTATAAGCATTTTTCCGTTCAGTTTGGAGTTTTCTGCGTGTTTTTAAGAGCAGTACGACTTAAATCAAACCTGTTGCGCTTGTGTTTGCTCTGTAGTTTTAATCTCTGACACCTGCGGATCATTACGTTATAATCTGGACATTTTAAATCACAACATTCATCTAAAACGACGCAATAAAAGGAACAATTTGCCGACGTCCGCGGTGTCCGATTGGAGCTGACGTCGCCGTAAATCGTAAAGAAGTTCAGAAACGTTTCGTCCGGTTGATATGATTTATTTTTTCTTTTACTACAGTCACCGTAAACGTCATCACTACGAGCTTGACGTTTAAAATTTGTACCAAAACGACTCCTACTGAATTAACGATTAACGAAATGCGTATGTCACAGTGGGCGTGTCCCGGTGGCGGTGAAAACAGCAGATCGGTGCAAAAATGTCTTGAAAACAGGTGAATAAAGTTTCCTCAGACACGCAGGAAATGTCTAAATACAACTTCAGAGAGTCAACGAGAAGAAACAACTATAACGTGGGTAAAACCTCTGAAAAGTCGACTTTGAGGAGCCGCTCTAAAGGTCAAAGTTGATTTTACCGCGAGTTTTACGTTACCGTTTGGTGCCATTAGCCTGTAGTTTCAAAGATCCGCTCTAAAAGTTCATATAAGCATTTTTCTGTGCGGTTTGGAGCAGGCATAGTCCGTTTTTTTACCTTACACTTCTGCACATGTTTAAGAACAGTATATACAGCGGGTTAATTCAATGAAACCCGATTTCAAATGCCTCCAGGACAAGATCGGCACGGCGCTTAAGAGCGGAGGTCAGAGGTTATCCAAACATTAGACTTCACTACAGTAAATGAGATTTCTTGTCCCATGGGGCTGAAATAATGGAATCAAAACTGCTAAATATGCACAGAACATGCTAGGCTATATTTCAGCGCAGTTTAACCCTGTCGTCGCGCGCCGTAAAAACTTCACTTGCCCGTTTTAATTTTGTTCAAACGTATAATTCTTTGTAAAGTTTTCCGTTTTGTTGACGTTTCTTTAACTTTACAAATCTAAAAACAGAGCTACAGATAGAAATGTTAAACGTAAAATTCGACGTAAATGTATTATCTCAAAACGAACGTGACTCGACACAAACCACTTCCTGGTTCGTGCGCAAATGCCGACACATCGTAAACACTGTACCGTAGCGAGATCAGTCGAGAATAATGCGAGTAATTAGTCATAACACGAGAATAAACATGAGTATGAACCGTGGACTGTATAAAAGAAGCGTTCGGTTCCAGTCAAACGTAGCTCGTCGAGGCTAGCAGTTATAGCAGCTAATTTAGAGCCGAGTTCCACATTTGGAATTCCGACCGCGTGTATCGTAGCAACCGAAGAGCCAATCCGGAGCGAGGCTGTAGAAGATAATGCCCCTTTCCGCTCGCACAACTGGTTTAGCGTGAGGTAAGTGCTTAGCAACGCTGTCAATCAAACCTGTTGCTAACGCTAAGCAAAGAAGACGCCTGATTGGTCTTTTATTAATGTTTATATGTTGATTTATGCAGCAGTTACACGAAGAGATGACAGTTTTTCAATAGAAAGTGAATTGCAGCCAGAGTTGACGGAGCCAGAAGCGCGTCCATGATCACTTCCTGTTTGGAACGCAGTGGCTAGCGGGTTAGCTGTCCGTTTATATTTACAGTCTATAGTAATAACACAAGTTTAAACGTGACGACATCGAGTATGAACCAGGAAAATTCCACATCGGTTACTTAACTGTTTCTAAACTTTGATTTCACGCTCCAAAGTGAACGACGACTAGCTAATCTTATAAGACAAATAAAAACGTATCCAACTATAACAACAAAACAAAAATGATACACAAAAACAAAGATTAGAAATACAGAGCAACCCCTTGTACCACAGACTGATACTAAACACAGTAGTTACCGTACGCGCGCCCCCAGAGGCTAGCCCTGTACGCAGTTAGCATTTAGCCCCCCGAGTTCAGCTTTGACGTTGACCTTTTGCGCGCCGGGGGGTCACAGCGAGGGACCCCACAACTGTAAATGGGCTGTTTGAGTCAAAAGGATATCCCCCCAACCCCGACCGGCGGTGCCACAAACGCATCATTCACGTTCAAACACACAGAGCAGTCCCTAAAAGTCACAAAAAACATGAAAAATAAACAAACACGCCGAGGCTGCCGTGACAACACTAACTGGTCTGACCCCGGTTTACTCCAGAGGGAAGAGGAATGCGCCCACTGTCACACGCTGCTCTGGAAAAACGCGAAAGCAACGTATATATGCGCCTAGCGAACGTTACAAGATGCTAGGGTGGTTAGAAGTATAGAAAATCACATGCTAATCGATGCTAAAGCTAGTATGGAAGCTAGATACGCATTTGAGCAGGTATCGATACTACAAAAGTCACATTCGCAGGACAAAAATGTTTCCTGAATATGTTTAGACTGATGTTGAGCTGGATCAGAACAAATATACGGCCATAAAAAATACAAAGTACTACCATTTAACGCGGAAAATCACATTATATTGTCTAAAGAATGAGTAAAAAAAACGTAAAATCAGTATTGAGTATCACATTTATTCCTTAGTATCGTAATTGAGTTTGAAATTTTACTACTACTGTATATATTTGTAAGAATTTTAGTGTTACATAACATCCTTCGCTTTACCGTAGCAGCGTCATTCAAAAACGCTAGGCTTCGCTTCTACGCTAGCATGGATTAGCCACCTGTACGACGCGTGTATATTTTTGTAGTACTATAAGCAAAGCGGTGAGCCACTGCAAACCAGGAACCACTCATCCATTAACACACACGTTCACACACCGGAGTACACACACACTGGCGGTGAGGCGGGTTAAGCGCCTTGCCCAACGACACAACAACAGCATTCATGTGTGGGAGCTGGAATCACGCAGCCAACCTGTGGGTCGGTGGATGTGACCGAGCAAACAATGATGTTAACGTCGAGAGCGGGATTCCGGCGGCTAACGTTCAGATCGGTGGACAAACGCTCTACCAACTGAGCCGCTATGCTAGCATGGGGCACTTTATTGTATACTACGCTACAGCACACATCGAAAAGAGGTAAAAAAAAAACTGTAAACTTGTCTCTAGCTAAGATCACAATATACATTTGCCTTATGTTTTGTAGCGACGTAACTCAGCTTTGTACGGTAGGAATGACAACGCGCTAATGTACAGAGCGGCTGTTGCGCGAAATGGGGAGAGAGAGCGGGTAGAGACATTCAGCAAATAGCCGTGGATGTGACGCAAACCAACAAAGAACAACAAGCACTTATTTTTTACAATACTTCATAGTTTTCATTATCCAAACTAATTTTTATTTCTATTTTAAGCCTGAAAAGTAGCTCAAAACTATTAGCATGCTAACGTAGATAGCCTACTGTATCTGTAACGCACTTTTCATGTATTCTATGGGTTGAAACTGGACTAGTCTCGTCACGATACTAAAATTTCGATACTTAGGAAAAGGTTCAACACTCGATACCACTTTTAATACCAAAAAATGAACAATAAACGTGATTTTCCGCTGTTTTTAAGTTACCACGCGGTTTCGTATATCAATATTTCTGTCACGTTTATGGGATTCCAACATCAACACTTGTTCATGTGCGTACCTATTTTCGTCACTAGCTTAAGTATCGATTCGTATCTGGTTTTTCGATACTTTTGACATCCCTAAACTGGACTCGTGCCATTGTGATGACACTAACGTTAGCCAGGTTTTTGGTTTTAGGCTATCCTCTCATTGAAATGTAGCCTAGCTTGTCATTCCTGTCTGTCCCAGCTCATATCCAAGCGGCTCGCGTCTTGTGCGTTTTTTGCTCCAAATTGAGGACAGATGCTCGCCGCGGCTGCTCTGTTGCTTGTTCCGTGTGATTTGAAAACCTCTGCTGATTGCCAGACTGCTTTTATGGATGAAAAATGGCGCTAATTAACATCCCCGCGCGAGCCCCGCCTTCTCCAGGAGCAGTTGTAATTGCGTCTAAGCTACTTCAGATGTTAAGACCTTTTCATGAGGTGTTGACGGTAATTTATCTGCACGGCCACTTCTGCTTTGTTTTAAAAATCAAACTTCAAATTCGGTTACGGCTTTTCGGGCTTTAGAAGTGATGATCTGAGTCAGTCTTTAAAGCGTCCGTTTTACGCTACGTTCCGATGTATGTTATAATGTCGTTTTCTCGTCACAAACAGACCTGGAGTTGTGTTTTTTTTGTTTCATTCACACATGTTTAACGCACAAACAAACCTACATATTTAGGCTTTAGTCTTCTCTCAAACTGAAAACACTCCGTTCCACCTTGTGATGTCATCGAGTGGTAATCCAGGAAGTGCTCCGCTGTGTTTTTCAACTCCACACACCTTCATTTCTAGAATCATTTGGATCATTTCAGGTCTGGAGTTGCCGATCTCTACTGAATTAAAGGTAAAAGGAGCTGTTAAAACCTGTGGAAAACGACCACTTGATGACATCACAAGGTGGAACAGAGCGTTTTGAGCGTTGGGGATGTAGACAGACTAATAATAAAAGGTTGCTCAAACATGTGAATGAAACAAAACGCAATTCCAATTCAGTTTTTGAGGAGATAACAGCGTTAGAACACGACTTAAAGCTTCACGAGACTCGATTTTCAACCTAGACTTAGCTTGACGTTCTACTTTGACCTAGCGTAGCATGTTTTTGTAAGTAACTATATGCATAAAAGCTAACAGAATTTGGTTTTGAAATTGTCATGGTCTTCAAAATTGTAGCTAACGTGGTGTAACTACAGCAGCGTAGCGCCCCCATGTGAGCAAACAACATCATCACATTCTATTTATAACATAACAAAATGCTAACGTCCAAACATCGCGTCAACCGTTTCTGCGCAAACATCAAAATCCACCTGAAATAATCCGGTTCTCTGATTTGAAAGCTACATTCTTGTTTTGGTTTATCACTTTGAAACGGTATTAAAAGTCCAGAAAAGTTACACAGTGTATTTTTAATAATAATTTGGATTTATATCGCGACTTTACAGCGCATTCTTCAGTCACAGCGCTATCGTAGCCACAGCTGCTTTGGGACAGACCGACAGAACGAGACCGCCGTTCTGCACCGTCGACCCCTCTGACCACCACCGCGCAAACGCACATGTCAAAAGTGTCTTGCCCGTGGACACAACAACAGAACTCGCTCAGAACCTTCCAAATCTGAACCAGGACTAAAACTATTCAACAAAACTAGCTCATTTTAAACAATTTGCAGTGATCCAACGTTTTTGCTCAACATCTAGCATGGTAACAGCGCACCTTCTGATTACCGCGCGGCGTCAACTCTTCATAATCCGACGCGGACAACGCACAGCGGGTTTATTTTGAGCTGCTTATGCGATATATCTGCGCTGGGGTAAGACACATTTCGCGCAAATACATGGAAAAAATGACGTACGGGCCTTTTAAGACGTCGTTATTATAAACTGTTCCCGAGAAAGACGACTGAAACTGTATTAAACGTCCTTCAAAGTCGCCGCGTACTCGCTGTTTTGCCTGTGCTTTGACCCCGTCGTGTTTTCACAGCTCCGGTGACCCTTCCTCCACGGACCCTCCCAGAGCAGGTCGCGTAGCCCGGGGGGAGTGTGCGGCAGTGGGCTTGTTTTCCTCCTCCTCTCCCCTGCCTCGTTGCCACATGGATGTAGACTGGTTTAGTATGTCTGCTGGCCGCTCGGGGCAGAGGGAGTTCCTTGGGCTGCAGACAAGGCGTTCTTTCTTCCACTACAGGCACACGGCAAAAACTCTCCAGCCAAAATGCAGAACAACTGGATTTGAGCTAAAGCCACGGGTTCCAATGTTTTAGCTAGCTCAGCCTAAACTTTTACTGCGGCGCTCGGTTTCAGATGATGGTCGCGATTTATTAAAGGGGACATGTTATGCAAAATTGACTTTTAAGAACACGTATTAAACAAAATTGATGTTTTTGACCTTTTATACTGTTGTACCCGCTCCAAAAACACGCCTGGATCTAAGGAAGTACCGAATATGAGATACAAGTCAGGGCTAAAACTTGTATCGGGAAGGTAAAGATACGAAAAAAGTCACATTCCCAGGACAGAAATGAACCTTTCCTGAATATTTTTGGAATGATCTTAACCTACCGGGCCACTATTTTAGCATCGCGACAACGCTACCTTGAGTTGTGTTTTGTATTTCTCGTTTCATTTACCCAATGTCGGCTTCCCTGAGAACAACAAAAACACGAATCCAGTCGACGAAACCATCTCCAGACTCATAATGAACGCGCGGCTCTATTAGCATAGCGTTCACGTGGGATGAGGACTGCGATTTTTTACTTTTCTAAACGTTAATTCCCGTTGCGGACAGCAGAGGGCGCTCCGGTGAAGTTCCCATTTTTTACATTTTGTTTTATAATTTAAAAAAGGATGAAAAAGATATTGATTTAACATCTTTTTTTTTTTTACGTTAGCTAGCGTGTCCCATTGCGCAGAGGAAGCAAACACAATAAACTCTTTGCTATATTCAAAATCTGCGCTGTGCAATGGTCTCGAGGTTTTAGCTGCGGCGTTCGAATGTCTTTCCCCACTTTCCACCCTGTTTTCTTTGACTTTTGCTGCTGTCCTGTCCTGAAGAAATATTTAGCGACAAACTTATTAGCTACCAAACATTACAACCGCAGAGCTAATAGAGTCCGCTACCTGCCCTGGACATGTTATTCCTTTGCTTCGAATGTTCCTCAGTGTGGCATTAAATGGATTTACACTGCATTGATTCAATTCCAGGCTTTTTGTATTGGTAAAAACTTTGCCTCCATGGATTTTAACGCCACGCAGTGAAACATTTCCGGCCAGGCAATAACATATCGATGCCGGCAGCGCGCGTTCCACCTGAAAAGTTACATAATACGCCTTTAATCCTAGTTTTAAAGCAGACCTACTTTTCAAAATCGATTTTTCTGAGCTTTAAAACATGTTATAGTCGTTTCTCCTTCACTATTTCCTCACCTGAAGTTGCATTTGGGGCGATTTGTGCATCTTTACGCAATCTTTAGTCGCTTATTTTCGAGATTCATTTTGCAGATCGACTCCTGTTTTCACCGCCAACGTCAAATCCCGACTGCTCTGCGCTTCTGTACTTACTTAATTTTATTTTCTTAATCTGCGGTAAGATTTGGCAGAGTCATATACATATTTTGGTAAATCTGGTACTCGCTAGCGTGATCTGCAGCTAACCATAAAAGAACCAACAACTTTAGCGACATTAGCTCCCATTTGGCACCGCAGTTTTCGGATTTGTTTCTTGTAAAAAGTCGTTTTAGATGAATATTGTGGCTTAAAATGTGCAAATTATAGCACAAAGATCCACGCACCATAAGTCTATAAAAAGCTTCTCTTATTTCCCAAATCTGAAGCTACACGAACCAAACCTTTAGCCCTGAAGTCAACTATTGTGTTCACTTTTCCACTGCCCTGTATTTTCTTTCTGTACGCAGGGATTTCATGTGCCCTATTCCATCGTCTGTGGAAAAAAAATGGCCAAAAACAAAAGTGACAGAGAGAAATATGTGCTTATGCGTGTGCTGGCCAGGGGTGTGGTCAGAAGTTAGCTTTAAAAAGGTGAGACGTGAGCACAGCTAGCTAAGCGTTCCCCCCGGAGTTAAAGAGCAAGCTATGGAAAAGTCAGGAAGCTAATGTGATTTTAGCATGAGGAATATAGTGCAAAAACAGCTTCTAATTGTATGTCACTTTAAAGGCCCTGTACCTGATTTTCCTCATGCATCCGAGTAAAAAAGGTCAAAAAGCAGCTCTTGAGGTCAAAATAAACTCATCCTGGTGAATAATTAGGATGTTCTGATTGCATAAGGGTAAAGTAGGTAGGTATTAACTTTAAACCACCGCAAACTGTTTAAAATTAACTAGTTTTTCGCGTTTTTATGTACAAATCTGGAACAAAACTATGCGAAAAGGAAGAAAAAAACAGGACTAAACCAAGATTACAGTCGGGATATTTTCACGATACGACGAAATCCAGTGACAAACAGTTCAAACGTTGCATTATGTCAGGATCGGACCAGGATCGGACTACTTTTGGATCTAAACTAGTCTGAAGAGGATTTAAACCCAGTCTAAATGTCCAATGACTGGACTAAACCACCCAAGTCCAACCCATTTTAGATCAAATTATGCATTAAAAACATACTCCACAAGAAAAAAAAGTACACTAAAGACTACAGCAGCTCTTAAGAAATAAAGATGCACTGCGTAACCTTTCAACTAGGGTGTACTCTACCTCCTTGTCTCTGTAGAAAAGTAGTTTTTTTTGCCTTTAATGTTCTGCAGTACGGTATTAAACATATAAACGCAGATGTTTTCGATCTAAAAGTGGACTAAACTAAACTAAACTAAACTAAACTAAAAAATCCTGGTTGTTAAAAGTTCCCATTCTCTGCAATATTCCAAAAATGCATTTTCCCTCCAAAATCCTGACTGTAGCTTAAGCGCTCTGAACACTAGCTAGCGAAAAAAAAACCCCAACAACGTCGAAAACCAAAATTGCTACCACAACATCACGGCTTATTTTAACCGCCGGGGTCACGGGCGGCTCACACTGATCTGAGCTGAGAAACATAAAAAGGCTTCGACTAATGATCGCGCGCGTAAAGTTTTTAAAGCCACACTTTTTCCCTTGGGGGGGGAAACGTTACCGCGGCAACTAAGGAATACCACGCGGGGGGAAACACCGTGAAGCGATTCCCAGCGCTCCTTTGATTTTCGAGCCCGGAGCGTTACGTATACTTAAATACGGTTGTATATCGTGCGGCCGTAAAAACGTATACGTGTAAAACGGGGCTTTGAAATCGCCTCCGCAGCAGTTTCCATTCGCCGAAAACGACACGGGCTAATTTGAAAATATGATGTCGCCACTTCTGACAGAAAATGACACGTATTCCCTGATGTGTTTTACATTCTGTACAGGCTATTTCGCTTCGGAACAGTTGACTTATTTCAACAAGTCGAACAGTTTAAGTGCTAATGTGGCGTGCTGCGGCTGTGGCTTTCGTAAATTATATAACTATTAAAAACAAACGTTGTATTGTCATCGATCTCACCTTTTCGACTAGAACAGCAGATAAACCGGTTTTCCTGAAAGAACGACAGTACGGATGGATCGGATAGTGATCAGTCGTGGAACGTAATGAAGTACAAGTAGTAAAGTTGTGTATTTGAGTAACAAAACTGAGTACTTTATCCACTTCTGATGCTGATCAATATTGACTGAGGTATTGAAAAGTCGCCATTCGTACGCAAAATAAGTTTTAGAAGTTTACGATTTCGTTTATGTGCAAATAAAATCCGAGTTCATCGAAGCCAAAGTCAATCGCAGTCGTCGAAAACTTTGCAGAGACTGGTTTGAAATGAACTTTTTAAAAATACCGATCACTGAGATGCACTGATCCGGATTTCGTAACCGATACTGAAAAATCTGCCTTTGTGTCCGTACTTTTACTTAAGAAACAAAAATGAGTACTTCATCCACTTCTGATACTGACTGAGGTATTGAAAAGTTTCCATTCTTATGCAAAATACTGATACTTAAAATCGAATTAAGTTTTAGAAGTTTACGATTTCGTTTATGTGCAAATAAAATCCGAGTTCAATCGCAGTCGTCGAAAACTTTGCACAGCCTGGTTTGAAATATTGTTTATAGAGATGCACTGATCCGTTACTCGCACCGGATTTCATAACCGATACTGAAACATTTGCTGGATCTGATGTCAGTTTCCTAATATCAGTTCAGCCTTGTCTTGGTTTGACGCATAAATTGATGTATTAAGACCCAGGAAGTTTCATAATGTTTGACCTTTTATTTACAATTTTGAATCAGTTTTGTCTTATTTGATTCTTGTTGAAATGAAATAAATGCTGTTTTCAGTCTCTGCTCTAGTATTAACATCAGGTATCAGCAGAAACTTCAAGCTATAGGATTGAAATCGGTATCGGAATTGAACAAACTGAATCGCTAACTGCTTATGTTACGTCCAGATTCCATTTATTTTTTAACATTTTATTTCGAGTTTTTGCCAGACACATTATAAACTGGGATGGGTGAAGAAATTTTGACCTAAATTTTGACTCACAAAGGTACAAGTGTTCTTACGTCATCGTCCGGTGTGGCGTTCAAACGTACGCCAAACATGACATAGTGTCAATCTTTCACATTAAAAACATCAGGTCTCCTCTGCTGAACTGTTGAATACGTGGGATTTGGAGGCCTGAGTTAGTATTGGCACATTTCGTTTACTTTAATGATGTTTTTCCAAAGTCCAAAGGTTAGCGCTGCTTAAGTCTCGGTTAGCTTGACAGTTTTAGATCGTATATTCCCGACACGGACAAAACACTTCTTGTATTGTAAACCTCAAAATACTACATTTTTATATATTTTTAACACCGTGCATCACATTTTGTTCATATATTTGAGCAAAACGTGTCTTGTATAAGCAGCTCTTGAACGCTGTTTTCTTGTCCGTGTATCGAGACGTGCGCGGTTAGCATGCTAGTTAGCTTTACTGTCGTGTTCCAGTCTCTGAGAATTCTGAAACATGCTTAAAAACCTGCGTCAAAACCTATCTGCGTCTAGTCATAAAACACTTTAACGGCCGATAATCAAGAAGTGTACGTTAGCTCGCGGGTTGCCGTTAGCTTTAGCGTGCCGTTAAACTCCGCTCTTCTCTCTGAAAGTTGTGAAAACCGCTTATAAACTCATCGCTGTGAGTAAGTAAGATGCTCGGATTGCAAAAGGTAAGTGAGAAATAACTTTGGACGACTGCGAACCTTTTAAAACGAGCTAGTTCTGTTTTTCACGTTGATAAGACGGTAAAAATCGGGTCTGATATTTAACAAGAAGTTAAATGAATGCGGGGGGTTGAGGTGGGGAACGGGTGTCGCTAAGGAGTTTTCCGTGGGTTAGTTCAAAGTTTGAGGCGTAAGTACATTTTCGCACGCTCTCAAAGCTCTCGAGACAAACGCCACCGCCATCACTGAAAACTCATAAACTCTAGGCCCGTCTTTCTTGTTGCCCCTCCCCGAATCTGCGCGCGCGGTTGGGGCAGGGGTAGTAGAGGTAGTAGTGGCTAAAAATACCCCTGTTATGTTGGGGTTGGCCTCGGGGCGAACCTGCGACCAGCCTTATAAATGTCGTCTTTGTAGAGCAGTGGAAATGTTCAACAAATCAGCCTTTTATTAGGGCAAGACAAAAAAACAGAGCTAATTATGTTTACGCAGATCAACGCGCCGGGACGCAGACGTGAAAGTGACAGGAAGAAGGAGAGGAAAAGTGGAGGTTTGGTATAAAAGAGAAAGTTGTGCAGACGCAGGACTCCTTAAAGGCGCTCTACCTGATTTTTACCGTCTTAAAAACGGCGAAAAACAGAACTAGTTCACGTTAAACGGTTCGCGACGGTCCAAAGGTATTCCCCACTTAGCTTAAGCATTCGGACCATCCTAATGATTCACAACGATGAGTTTAGAAGCGTTTTCCCACAAGTTTTTTTTTTCAGAAAGAAGGGCAGAGTTTGACATCACGGTAAAGCTAACAACAACTAGCAAGCTAACGCACGTTTCCTGATTATCGGACAATAAAATGGTTCATACAAGAGCTGATGATGCAAAAAATGTAAGACTCTTTAAACTCGTGGATACAGGACAGACTCTTGGTAAAAACACGGGAAAGAAGGGCAGAGTTTGACGTCACGGTAAAGCTAACAACAACTAGCAAGCTAACGCACATTTCCTGATTATCGGACGATAAAATGATTCGTACGAGAGCTGATGATGAAAAAAATGTAAGACTCCTTAAACTCGTGGATACAGGAGAGACTCTTGGTAAAAAAATAAAACGGGAAAGAAGAGCAGAGTTTGACGTCACGGTAAAGCTAACAACAACTAGCAAGCTAACGCACGTTTCCTGATTATCGGACAATAAAACGATTCGTAGGAGAGCTGATGATGAAAAAAATGTCTCTTTAAACTCATGGATACAGAACAGACTCATGGTAAAGAAAAAAAAAAAGAGTCGAATCATTTGTCCGTTTAACCGTGTGGCCCAAACGCAAACATGGTCCGTAATAGTTTTTCTGCATTCACGTTTCATCAGTTCGAGGCTGTTTTTATGAAGTTAGATTTACTTACAGGGAAGGCTTTACGCAATCTTTGAAAAACTGCACTAAAACACTGCGTTTACGACATGGACTATATATATAAATGGACATAGCTAACCTGCTAGCCGCCGTGTCCACATATGTTCGCGCGGGTCGGCCAAGTTTGTCTTCTTCACGTCACATTTGCAGCTCAAGATCCAAAAAAATCTAATAAATAATACTAAGGTCAAAAGCGAATTCTTAAAATATGTTAATATATACTTGAAATATAAAAAAAATATATACACATCTGGTTTACAGATGTACTGATGTGTAACCGTAATCCTCAGTATGTATCTGTTAAGCGCATTTACGGTAAAACTCACCTAAAAAGTCACGTAAACGACTGTTTTCCGCTGGGAGAAATCAACGCCGCTTTTCCTAAAAAAACAAATAATTATCTGAACTATCTTTTCAACAAATCCCAAAATACAGACTCCAGAACGACGTCAAGTTTTCCCATATTCCGTAATAGAAACCTGCTAACTATATTGCTAATGCTAATGCTAACTTACGAAGTTACATTTACAGAATCGGCTTTATACAATCAGTGTAAAATTGCAGTAAAATATTGAGTTTTGAGTGGCAGTAGCTCAGTCGGTAGAGCGTTCACCCATTGACGCACAGGTCGGCGGTGCGATTCCTGACTGCCGCCCTGTCGCGTCCTCGGGCAAGACGCTTCCACCCAACGTTCAAGCGCTTTTGGAGTGACTTGGAAGATGGAAAACCGCTATAAAAATGCGACCGTTGACCATTTTGTTTTAGTTGACCATTTTAAAATACAATTGATTTGGTTTTACATTGTTGTCTAGGAACAATTTCGCAGCGCATGACTGTATATCTAACTGGTCTCACAGGTGTAACTTCCAAGAATACAGATTAGCGAAGCGTCCAGATTACAATAGGCCGAAGAGTATAGCTTGTTTATGACTTGGCGGACGCCTTTCAGCTCGTTGGATGTACCTTGTAAACATCTCTCTGGGAATCGCGGGGCCAAAGGGGAGCAAAGTCAGGCGTACGCGTTACAGGAATAATTTGAGGCGGCGTCGGAGGAGGAAACCAGGTCGAAGGCTTTGAGGGAATTCCTTCTCTCCTTTTGAGCCGCCAATCATTCAGTCTGTGCCAGAGATACCAAGGAACCGGCGCGTTTTTGAATGGCCCGGACCCCACAATGGCCGCCGTCCCTTTGCGGTCACGCCACGGCATCACAGCCACCGCGGAAAAAAAGCGAAGGAGAGGAGGGAAAACGTCGCCAGAAACGTGAAAGCTAGCGGCAAGCGTGCAGTCGGAGAGGGCGGGGTGGGGTTTTTTCAAAAAGGATCGGATTAAAAGCGAGGAAAAAAAAAAAACAGGGGGGGGCTAAGGATAGTTCAGCCAAAAGACACTAAGAATAGGGAAAGTGTGAAAGAATAGGGGGAAGGAGAGGGAGAAAGGACTGGCCCATGACCCGCGGACACTACAGAAAGGTGGATTATGGTTGTTCAAAACTCTCTAAGCACTCACCCCGGGACCCCAGCTAAGACCCCGACACACACCACACAATGGGCCCTCCATCAAAGGCTCTACTTATATCTCCCGTCCACCATTTTGGCTCCGTCGCAGTTTGATCAGTGAACTGTAGACGCATTAAGGCTCAGGACGGCGTCAAAGGAGTCGATCTACATTTTAGATTTCTGGGAGCTCGGGTCACGGGTTCGCGTATTCTGAGTCGTACCGGTTTTAAAGTCCTTCTGTGCTGCGTTTCTGAGTTTTTGCTGTTAAAAAAAAAGACACAAAAAGAGTATCTGGTACACAGCCTCGGTTGACCTGCGCTGGGTTGGTCAAACGAAGTGACAGTACTTTTGTCTCTGCTGTATACCGATATTTTTTAATCTTTTAGGCGTTGGTATAGTCGATAAATATGCGTAACTGGAAAATATTTGACCTTCTCGGAACAGTTTCGTCTTGAGTTTTATCCGAACAAAGTAAGACGACCTGGTGTGATAAAAAAACGCTATTATTTTGTGTTGGAAATTGTTAAATTGTCTAAAAAAAAAAGTGTTTAAAATGATCATTTATGGATCAAAATTGGTATCAAGTATCAAATCTATTCCTTAATATTGAAATTAAGTTTGAAGTTTAGTGTCGTGACTATATAAACCTGGCATATATATATTTTTTAATATATTAGAAGTACTAATTATACACTAAAACAAAGGCTAAAATGAAGTCTTTTGCATTTATTTAAAGCAACACTGTAACTTTCTGGAACTTCATGACACTACACTTCATGCTAAACTATAGAAGAGCCAAAGGAACGTTTCGAGCTCTTCTTCAGGCTGAGTAAGAGTCAGGTTTGTGGAGATGCAAGCTCCCTCAGAGTAAAGATGCAAGTTTTTTTTCCGTATTTTAAGAATCCAAAATGAAAAATAAAAGGATTTGTTTATTTGAATCTATTTTACAACTAAGAAATCGCACAACAAAGCTTTACGTTTATGCTTTTTCGCAATAAAAATGCGTCAAATGAACTAAGGACACGACTGAATGACGGCCATTGTGCATTTACTCGGTATAGTCCGCTGAGCGCTAGCACTTGACCTGTCCGTGTCTGTTGGCTGCTCCGCTGATCTTTTGGCTGGACGAGGCGAGAGGCGAGGGGCAGGTTTAACTCAGCCCGGGCCAGAGGGTTGTTCTGGGGTGAACCAAAGGCCACGGAGAACCACTGCCAGAGCCCCCCGCTAACATGGACAACGAGCGGCTAACAGGGACAACGAGCGGCTAACATGGACAACGAGCGGCTAACAGGGACAACGAGCGGCTAACATGGACAACGAGGGGCTAACAGGGACAACGAGCGGCTAACAGGGAGCAGCTAACATGGACAACGAGGGGCTAACAGGGACAACGAGCGGCTAACAGGGAGCAGCTAACATGGACAACGAGCGGGTAACAGGGGGCAGCTAACATGGACAACGAGGGGCTAACAGGTACAACGAGGGGCTAACATGGACAATGAGAGGCTAACAGGGAGCAGCTAACATGGACAACGAGGGGCTAACAGGGGGCAGCTAACATGGACAACGAGCGGCTAACAGGGACAACGAGGGGCTAACATGGACAACGAGGGGCTAACAGGGAGCAGCTAACATGGACAACGAGGGGCTAACAGGCAGCAGCTAACATGGACAACGAGCAGCTAACATGGACAACAAGCGGCTAACAGGCAGCAGCTAACATGGACAACGAGGGGCTAACATGGGCAACGAGGGGCTAACAGGGGGCAACAAACATGGACAACGAGCGGCTAACAGGGAGCAGCTAACATGAACAATGAGCAGCTAACATGGACAACGAGCGGCTAACAGGGAGCAGCTAACATGGACAACGAGGGGCTAACAGGGAGCAGCTAACATGGACAATGAGCAGCTAACAGGGAGCAGCTAACATGAGCAACGAGGGGCTAACAGAGCAGCTAACATGGACAACGAGAGGCTAAGAGGGAGCAGCTAACATGAACAATGAGCAGCTAACATGGACAACAAGGGGCTAACATGGAGCAGCTAACATGGACAACAAGCAGCTAACATGACCAACTAGTAGTTAACAGGGAGCAGCTAACACGAGCTGCTAACAGTAAGAAGCTAACACAAACAACAAGTGGCTAACGGAGCAGTTAACATGAACAACATGTGGCTAACAGCTAACATGAATGATGAGCGGCTAACATGAACAATGAGCAGCTAACATGAACAACGAGCAGCTAACATGAACAATGAGAGGCTAACTTGAACGAGTCGCTAACGAGTGAGCTATGTGGTGAAAAGAGGGATGTATTTTTTTCTTAATCATCTTTCTTATTCTATAACACTCTGAAGTACTTTTACTACAAACGTCCTAAACTGAGCGGGAAATAGTAACGCAAAGTATGTACAGAATATGGAGGAAATAATCTTGGTCTTTAACCTTTATTGCCAAGTTTTAACAAAAAATAAATCAATAATGGGAAAACATAACTCACTTTTATATCGGTTTAGCAAACAAATGTATCTAGACTAATTTAAATACGCAATTCTGTAAATACAATATTAGCATGAACATTGTTGATGCAGTACAGTGTTACGTAGAAGTCTTTATTTATATTTTTTTCTATTTTTTTGAAAGACAAATTGGTCTGAATTGGATTACGTGAAGATAAATCCTGGCACGAGAACGACTAACCAGAGAAACGTTGGGTAGCATTTTACGCTAACAGAAAACAAATTTGCTTCTGGGTGCGTTTTGGATGCAGTTATGAATGAAATGAGATTGAATTGTAACACTTCTGTAGAAAGAATGTTGGCATGACGACACTTGACCGCTGCGCAGAAAGAAAGAAAAAAAAAAAAGCTTCAGTTTGGCACATAAATAATCTCGCTGTAAAAAGTGTAAAAATGTGTTTTGGGTGATACGTGGTTTTCGTTACCTCAATATCGACAGCTTCAATCAACACCGTGGAAATTTGTGCAGGTGGCCGTGGAAACAGCGAGTTAAAACCGTAATGTGGAATATTACAGCCAAAGTAAACGACAAAGAAGAGACGAGAGAAAGTACGAATCAGGTTTGTGGAGATGCTAGCCCGCTAACGGTGAGGACGTGTGTTTTTTCACCGTTTCTCAGCGCGATAAAAACATCCAAAAGCTTAAAAAAAAAACAACAAAAAAAAAAAAACGCTAATATTTACGTGTATTAAAAAGTTCCACGGTTGAGCTTTAAGTAACACGTGAGCGTAACTGCGAAACGGGGCCTTGTACGTTTCACACCGTTCCCCTTAAGCGTCTGCCCTCTGCCCGCGCGGTGAACTGTTGGACCCTGAACGCAGCGCCAGTGAAACCCGATGCGTTCAGGGACACGAGAGGCGGCGGGTCTGGTTGTGTTCACTGTAAATGTGCGTATGATATGTGCCGTGTGTGACCGCAGAAACACAGGCACCAGGATCCAAAACACAGTCCGGGTTTAGTCCAGGTCTGGTCTGATGTGGTCTCGACGAGAACTGTTACAAAAATGAGAAATGTAGTCCAAGAAAAAAAAAAAAAAACGAAAAAAAGTTTTGGTTTTAAGTTTCTGTGAAAATAATGGCAGGGCTTCAGATAGCATCACGGTATTATATAAGCGCGTAATATTAAACTGAAACGGGGGCAGCCAAAATGAATCGGCGAATCTAGAGTGAATCTTTGGATTTTGTGGTGCGGTTGGATGAAAAAAAAAAGCTGCAGCATGAACTTTGTCACTGATATAAAAGTTTGTGAGGTTTCGGTTTTAAAATACAGGGTTTTTACTGTAAATCCTCACCTCGCTTTTTGAGTAAATAGCGTCTTGCGTTGCGTTTTTTGCTTGCTCACAACTTGGCGAAATGGCGTCGGTCCAAGGCATGACTGCATCAGGGTCGAAATGTGATCACCGCGGTTCCCTGGAATAAGCACTTTCGCTTTAAATTGCAGATTGGCGCTTTAGTAAAAACATTTTGAACTTTAGCAGAGGTGAAGCTGAACCAGTTAGCCTTATGAACTTAAATAGCGAACCTCGTTTTGCTTCGTTACAGATGTATTATATTAAAAAAAAGACAGTTATAAAGTGTTTTTATTGCCCGCGAACCAGGAAGTAACGCTAGTGCTGTTAGCGGGATAGCTGCGGTTGCTCGTCGTGTGATGTTGAAACGGTTAAACACGCAAACAAACTCATCACCGTGCATCATTTTTAGCCTATAATCTGTAAATAGTAACAGTTTTAAAAGAAATAGTTCAGTTTTTACGTTGACAGAGAGACAAAAATATCGAGTCTAGGCGTAATTTGTGATCAAAAATCCGCAGAAATAGTTGTTTTTCAAGTTTTTACGTTAAAAGATAGACAGAATTATTGAGTTTAGGCGTGATTCGTGATTATAAATCCATTAAAACATCATTATTTGGCTTTCTTATAGAGAAATACCCATTTACTGTCGGGCTAAACTGCTAGCTAACGTCTCCAGACCAAAAAACACGGCGCTTACGTCTTTACTCGTGGGAGGACGGGTCACGGCCTGGTACGTTTTAAGCTGAATCAAACCAACAAAGGCAAACGCTAGCTCCAAATAAGACAAAAACAGACCGCAGACTGCTAGCATAGCCGGTACCTTGAGTCCTAAGCCGATACGCCCCTGGTCCCAAACTGCAGCCCGTTCAATGAATAATTTGGGGGAGAGTTCCGCGTTCATTTCCTTCAGTCTGACCCAGTTTCTGAGGCCTGTCTGCGCTCCATCTGTGTCCACTGTACAGAGACGCAGCCGAAACCCAATCCTACAGAGCTACGGGCAAAAACCGCCGGTCCGCAGCCAGGTACAGACCAAATAAACGTAAGAAATTAGCTTCACTGTCGTCGCGTTGTGAAGACGTCTTGTTTTTCTAATTCTGATTTGGTCGGGTGGGATTGTGCCCCTCGCGAAATCATAGTTTTTACATCAGTTAAGTGGCAGTTTGTGGAAGAAAAAAAGCTAAGAGACGCTAAGTTTTTTTAAAAATACAGGAAGTAGCGCTAACTTCTTCGGAAAACCTTTAGCTAGGTCATCAACGCGGATATCCCGTACGTGCAGTTTACTCACAAGGAAGGCGTTTTTCGGACGGTTTAAAGATGTACACTTTTATTTGCGTTGTCGTTGCGTAATTTTGGGGCAAGTTTTGACGCTTGCTAACGTTAACGGTTACGCGATGACCGCTACGTACGTCACGCGCGTTGTCCGTGTCCAACCAGGAAGTCAAATTATGAAGCTGAAGTTGCGCTTAGTGACAAACTCAGACTTGTCCCATTTTATTTCAAAAACATTTTATCAATCGCAAACGCGGATAAACCGTCGCTAAAAACGACGCTAAAATACGGGATTCTCTTGGGTCTCGGAATTACGAGTTTTTACGTCAGATTTTAAAATAATCCAACAGTGAGGACCCGCAGATGTAAACGAATTCTGCTAAATGTCTTTAATCTAGAAAACACTACTATACTTGAGTAATACGGCTGAGTACTTTTACTTGAGTACTACTTTTGCGCCTTATTTTTACTCCTGCGCTGTTATAGGTCGGTGGCGGGAGTAGCTGGAGTAGCGGGAGTAGCCGGTGATCCTGGTCGTGATGGGGAGACAGTTGTGTGTGTTTTAGTCGACGGGAGAACACGAGTACCCAGAGTACCTAGATCTGTGTCTGTATCAAATTACAAGTTACACACAGTTTCAGATTTTCACCGTCCAAAGGTGGAAGGTAACGAAGTAAAAGTAAAAAGTACATTTTACTTTTACTTCAGTACATTTGAGAGCAGTATCTGTACTTTCTACTCCGCTACATTTTTGAAAAGGACTGAAAAGTAAAAGTATTTATTTATTATTGTCTGAGACCTGCTGAAAAGTCGGTTTATTTTATTTTTAACATGTTCGGAATTTTAGCTAAAAAAAAAAAAAAATTACAAATAAAAACTGCTGGTAAAAAAAAAATATTTATTCAATTTTTTCTGTTGAACTCATTTTTTCCACAAATATTTATAAAAATCTGTACTTTTGAAGCTTTATAAAACCAAACTCAAAATCTGCGCGGAATACTTTTTAAATACTTTTTGAGTACTGTAGATTTTTTCATGCAATACTTTTACTTGAGTATTTTTTTTTTTTTGCTCTGGTATCTGTACTTTTACTTAAGTTACAAAACTGAGCACTTCTTCCATCGCTGTTGACGTCTGAAGAGTCCGAGGTCAAAGTGCTAGCTAACGGTTTAGTCAAGTTTATTAAAGTCAATGGAAATACTTTGTTAAAAATTTAAAAATCTGTTTTATTTGTATTATTATTATTATTAAATCAATAAAAATGGCTGACATCGCTTGATTTATGGATTAACTTTAACTCATTTTCGAGATGTTTTCAGGCAAAACAGAAACTCCTGAAACGTACAACAGTTACATTTTTATATCGCACAAAAAATGACGAACTTTGAGAGTCTTACGTGTTTTTTAAAGTGTTTTTTTTTTAATCTACAAATGACAAATAACCAAAAACTAAACAAACTCTGCTTTAGCTTGCTGTTGCTAGGCACTAAACCCACTCGCTTTGGGCTAACTGGCCAGTGCTAACGTTAAGCGTGCGTATGCTAGGCCAACACGCTGCATTCCAACGTACATATATCACATAGTCCTGTTTATTTGCACAGTCTTATATATATTTAGGCTAATTGTGGCTAGCGTTCCAGCGCACGTGTGTTCTCCTCCGGTAGCTCCCATTTGGCACCGGGACTCGGCCTCTAACGAGAGCAGACAGGATTTTGGCTCGAAATCCGCAAAAGTATTTCTAAGACTAAACCAGATCTGGTACAAAAGTGAGTCTCCGCTGCAGCCGTGCGCAGTGTGGTTAGAATATAGAGTTTCAGCAGAAGCACACGGGCCTACAGGGGGCGAACGGACAAGACGCTTTCCACCGTATGAAGTATGAACGGCGTTAGCGCTACGCCCGTCACGATAACGCGTTTTGAAGTGCGATATAGTGACTAATTCAGACTTTTATGGCTTAAATCTTAAACTAGAGCTAAAAAATAAACAAAAATGTCCAAGTAGTGCAAAGAAAAAAGTACAAACGATAAAAACTGAAAACAAAAACTTGAGATTTGAACCGTTTGAATGTTGATGTCTGATAAAACGTGCGCGGGCTAGCTAACGCAACGGTTATGAGTGTGTCAAAGTCAATGGAAATGCTTTATTAGCACGTAAAAATATCAGTTTAGTTTGAATTTTTATGAACGGCGCTAGCAAAAAACAACAACGATATGGATCACATTGTAAAGGCGTAAAAAAAAGTCAAATAAAGCTAATAAAAGGAGATTATCAAAGCTTTAAACGCTGTATTCTACGATTTTGATTTTTGATTTAGATCTGCGTCCTGTTTGGCAGCTTGAATTTTCTTGGGTTTAAGTTTAAGTTTGAGTAATTATAATTTACTACTACATTTTGTTACTTAAATAAAAGTACAGATACTGGGGCAAAAACTAAAAATACTCAAGGAAAAGTAAAAGTATCACATGAAAAAATCCAAGCACATGTTTAAAAATGAACTTTAAGAATATTTCAGACAAGTGTTGTTCATTTGTTAAAGTGTAAATGGAGTGATATTGATTTTAAAGTGACATAGTTTGGTCACAGGATCAGTCTGAATTAGTTTCTTAATTAAAAAAAAAAAGTGTATTTATTTTTGTTTTGCTTCAACCTGAAAACGTGAGCATGATGTTTCCATGACTATGATAAAAAATAACCCCTTAAATCAGATGAAAAGTACTTTTTACTTTTCAGTCCTGTTCAAAAATGTAGTGCAGTAGAAAGTACAGATACTGCTCTCGTATGTACTGAAGTAAAATAAAAAAGTATCCACTGTAAAATGTACTGAAGTAAAGCACAAATACCTCAAAATTCTACTTCAGTGCAGTACTTTACTACTCGTTAACACTGCAAACAAACACACAGCTCAGCAGAACATTGACCAGATCCCACAAACTCAACAGTTCAAACGAAAGCTTCAGACTGAACAGTGAAACGGGGCTCCGGGGGGCCCCACACGGCCGTGAAAAAGTTCCAGAATGACTTTACGCTGGGTGGTTTTGGAGGGAGTTTATCTCTGATCCATCAAAGAAAACAGTTTTTACGAGCGACAAATAAACAACCGGGGAGTGAACCGAGACTTGAGCTGCTACACCCCAGGAGCACGACGAGGTTTAGCCGGATTTATACGATGTTATTGTTTATTAACGGGAAAAATATGGGGAAAAATATCCAAAAATAAGAGAAAATTTCAGAAAAAAATGTAGTTTTTTAATGACCGGTTAATTAAAACCTCAAACGTGTGAAATAAACAGCACATTTTCCACTTTGAGTCCACAGATCTGACTTGTCCTGGGCTCCGTGTGAGTCCGTCCTCCAGACCCTCGGCTCACACACAGCAGCACCGATTACATTCACCTCTGACCTTTTGACCTTTGACCCTCAGATTTCCTCCTCCCCCAGGGGTCAAGTCCAGGGCCGTGACACAAAACAGCCAAAGGTGCAAAAAACTGTTGACATTTATAATAATTTGATTTAAGACAAAGATGATGATGAATAAAAACTGGAAGCTCAAAATGTTTCTTTAAAAGGACAAAGTACCAAAGTATTCAAAAGTAGTACAAAGTAAATCAAAAATACTAGAACTGTAACATCAGATGAGACTTTTTGGCAGGTTTTACGCCGTGTGTATCTGAGGAATAATAAGGTGCACTTGCAGAAGCCCAGACCTCCATTTCCTCTCCTCCTCCACCCCTCCCTCCCTCTCTCCTCTGTCTCTCCTCTCTGTCTCTCTCTCTCTTCTCTCTGTAGTTCATTCCTCACACCTCTCTCTGCTCTGACAGTGGAGTTGGGGTCAGTGCAGAGGCTTTTATGAGCACATTTAAAACAGACCCACTGCGCAGGGCTCTCCACAGTGAGACCCGGCTCTCCAAAGTGAGACCCGGCTCTCCACAGTGAGACCCGGCTCTCCACAGTGAGACCCGGCTCTCCACAGTGACCCCCGGCTCTCATACGTGACTCCAGCGCGCGCTCATGACCCTGTGAAACATCTGCAGCTCAAACCCCCTGAGCTTCGTCCTCAGACTCGGTTCTTTTTCTGTTGGACACTTTGTCCCGTGCACGAGCTGCCTCCCGCGCGCCCCTCGCTCCGTGCGCGTGCGCTCGTGCGCCTTTGATGTGACACGTTTTTAAACTGATCCAAAAAGTGAGAATCGTTTTCATCTGGAGCCGAAAATAACATGAAACATGAAACACAAACAGCAGCGGGAGGCGACAGCGCGCGACCAGAGACACAAAACAAACAGTGGAATTAAAGGTTTAATAAACTTAAACCTTTTAATAAACTAAACCTTTTAATAAACTTTAACCTTTTAATAAACTCCACTGAGCCGCGGCTCTTTATGTCCCTGATGCCCTGAGGACAGCGCGTGCGCTTCAGGAGCAGTTTGACACGAGGACACGCGCGAGGAGAACTTTGACAACTCAGAGACCTGAAGAAGTGTCCAAGTGTCCAGAGTGAGACACACTGACTCTGAGAACTCAAGGACAAGTGTCCAACTGTCCCGAGTGAGACACAAACACTGAGACAAACACTGACTCTGTGCGTAAAGAGCGCGGCCAAAGAACCAGAGAAAAACAAAACATTTATGACACAAACTTCATAATGAGCAAATCACTGCACGAGCCACATTCAGACTAATGAACGAGATGAACGAGATGAACGATGCTTGGCTCCTCACTGATGTTTCAGTCTGAAACAGTCAGAGCATGAATGAAGCTCAGTGTCACTCATCACTGTCCCGCGGCACAAAATAAAAACACAAAACCTGAGACTGACACAAACACACACTGTCCTCACACAAACACAACTCAACACAAACACAACTCAACACAAGTAAAACTCAACACAAACACAACTCAACACAAATCAGACTCATCTGTGACAAACGCTCTGTCTCTAAAGTTGCGCGTAAAGACGCGCACGGTCCGTGGAGCACGTCTCACACTGAACAGTTTGTCCCGCCCCGTTACCTGCACGAGCCAGTGGCACGTCTCTCCGATGATCGGGAAGCCCATGGATCCTTTGGGCATCGGCAGTTTGCAGTTCTTGTCCCGCGTGGCCGTCCACCGGAGCTGCCACAGCTGCTGCGACACCGCGAGCAGCAGCGCCACGGACACGAGGCACGCGGCCAGCGTGGCCAGCGCGGACACCAGGTCAAACGAGCTGAAAACCATCGCGAGGGGAGCCCCGTGTGTCCCGTTGGTCCCGGAGCAGCGGTGCAGCGCAGGGAGGAGGCCGTGTGCAGTCAGAAAAGAGCGCTCCGTTGTTGCGTAAAAGCGCAGTGGCTCGCGCGCCTGTGAGGTGTGCGCTGAATGAATGGGCCGTTTGGAAACGTCTAAAAGGCTCAGTCTGTGCGAAAACACGAAGAAAACACCTGAAAAGAGCCACAGAGGCGTCTGGCACTGGCACCGCCGCGGTACAATCCACTTTTACGCACAGGACGCGCCGCACGCTGCTCTGCGTTTGGCTGAAGCTGGAAAAGTCATTCTGTGTTTACAAAAGTTTAGAAAAGTTTTCAAAACTCGGCAAAGTCCAAATCCTCAAATATCGAGTCTAAACGAGTCTTGCAGAGCTCTCAGAGTCGTGCGTAAACGTCTCCAAAGCGCGGTGCTCGTGCGGCTCTGAGCGGCTGAGTCTCGGCTCCAGAGTCAGAGATGCTGGAGGTGAAGGACGCACCGCGGCTCACGCAGGACTGCGGCTCCGCGCCTCAGAGCGGCTCTGAAAAGGTGCTCAGGAGATGCTCTGGTCCTCCTCCTGCACCTCTCTCCCTCCTCTCTCCCTCTTTCTCTCTCTCTCATTCTCTCTGACTCTCTCACTCACTGCGCGCGTGCATGTGCGCGTGCACAGGTCAGTCAAAGCCTCTCTCTCCTCGCGCTCTTAGCCCCGCCCCCTGAGCCTGGTGCTCGTGGAGGCTGCGTGGAGCGTGCGCCGTCTGGACCCGCGCCAGAGTCACAGAAACACAGAAAGAGAGAAAGAAGAGAGAGAAGAGGGAGAGGAGAGGAGAGAGGGAACGACACACTGGGCTCCGGCTCTCACTGGGCTCCGGCTCTCACTGGGCTCCGGCTCTCACTGGGCTCCGGCTCTCACTGGGCTCCGGCTCTCACTGTTGTAAAAATAAACACGAGTGAAGATTCTTAACAAAAAGAGTGAATGATTTTAATTTGAGCTTTAATGTCCCACAGTGTCACTTTAACCCTGTGAGGCGCGGGCACGGCGCGCGTGCACAGGACACACTCCTTCAGGTTTGTGTGTTCAGTGGGGACACACAGACACAGACACATGAGCACGAGGTCAGGGACTCACCCCCAGACAGAGCAGAGGGTCAAGAGCAGAGAGACATTCAGCCCCAGACCCAGACCCAGACCCCCCCCCCCCCCACACACACACACACACACGGACCAGGACAGACACTCATGATTAAAACCACAGAATATAAATATTATTATTTTTATATTCAAATACATTTGTTTTGTTTGTTTTATTTGTTTTGTTTGTTTCATTTGTTTTGTTTGTTTTCTTTGTTTTGTTTTATTTGTTTTATTTGTGGCGTAAACTCCGCGGGTCCTGGAGGAGTTTTTTGAGTCTGGGATTCCCTCAGAGCAGAGAAGCTCAATGCTGCCGCCTAGAGGAGAGAGGAGGAACAGGAGACAGGAGGCACTGCAGGAGACAGAGACACAGGACAGAGAGACACGAGGACAGAGACACAGGAGGACAGAGACACAGGACAGAGACACTGCAGGAGACAGAGACACACGAGGACAGGGACACAGGAGGACAGAGACACTGCAGGAGACAGAGACACAAGAGACAGAGACACACAAGGACAGGGACACAGGAGACAGAGACACAGGACAGAGACACAAGAGGACAGAGACACAAGACAGAGACACAGGAGGACAGAGACACAGGAGGACAGAGACACAAGAGGACAGGCTCGTCCTCTGTATTTCTGCCCCAAAATACATGAAAAAAGGGGAAAATACATTGACTTTATATTTTGACACTAATCCCGACCTGAGCCATCGATTTAAAAACACACTATGGAACTTTTCTGGTGTTTGTCCACTGCACTTTACTACTTTTATTTATCAGAGCCGTGATCAGAGAAATGAGATGATTTGAATCAGTTTTACTCTAAAATGGTTTTGAGTGTTTGACCGTCTCCACTGATCACACCTCAGTGATCAGATTACTCCAGAAATCAGATTACGATCAGATCTTTGGACGTTTGTGAGGATCTTTGCATCAAAAATGATAAACGACGAGAGAAAAGCGGCGAGGAGCAGAGCAGGTCTCTGTGGACGGCCAAACGAGACGAGGATCAGAGGAAGACGGATGGAAGCCCCGTTTGTTTTTTATCTGAAACCGACTCCTCGTTTTTCTTCAACAGGATTTGAGTCGTTTAAGTTTTTCTGTCGCTTTTGGAAAATAAAACTATTTGATGATGATTTCCGTAGATTACGGCGCTGGGACACACGAGGTGGAGCCGAGTCCTACGAGTCCTGGGTTTCAACAGACGGACATTTCAAAATAAGACTCGATACTCAATACTCGATACTCAATACTCGATACCGATTCTGATTCACCTTCATGATTTTTGTGCAGAAACTTCAGCTCCAGCACGGGACAGAGACACAGGACAGAGACACAAGAGGACAGAGACACAGGAGGACAGAGACACAGGAGGACAGAGACACAGGAGGAGAGACACACAGGACAGAGACACAGGAGGAGAGACACACAGGAGGACAGAGACACAGGAGGAGAGAGACACAGGACAGAGACACAAGACAGAGACACAAGAGGACAGACACAGGACAGAGACACAGGACAGAGACACAAGAGGACAGACACAGGACAGAGACACAGGACAGAGACACAAGAGGACAGACAGAGGACAGAGCCGCAGGAGGACAGACACAGGACAGAGACACAGGACAGAGCCGCAGGAGGACAGACACAGGAGAACAGACACAGGAGGACAGAGACGCAGGAGGACACAGCCACAAGAGGACAGAGACACAGGAGGACAGAGACACAGGACAGAGCCACAGGAGGACAGAGACACAGGAGGACAGAGACACAGGAGGAGAGAGACACAAGAGGACAGAGACACAGGAGGACAGAGACACAGGACAGAGACACAGGAGGACAGAGCCACAGGAGGACAGAGACACAGGACAGAGACGCAGGAGGACAGAGCCACAGGAGGACAGATCTGGACTTGTGCGTTCAGACGCTCTTCAGTTCCACGGGTCCAGAGACTTCGTTGCGGTTTGGGCCGAACAAACCAAAACAAAGATGGCCGCCAGACGAACTTCAGCCCGTTTCTGTCATAAAAACCGACAGAGGAACCAAAGACACAGACTCAGGAATCAGTCGAACAGTTTATCTGCAGATACAAGAACGTGAAAGAAGGAAGACGGAGCAGACGGTCGGGAGTGGTGTCGTCTTGGAGCAGGTCGTGGGTCGCCGGGTCGGAGGCTGAGGTGTTCGTAGCAGTCGTGGAGCGCTGGGTCAGAGGCGGAGGAGCAGAGTGGATCGAGACGGAAACACGGACAAAATAATGAAGAAAAAAACAGACGGTGACAAGACGATCTGGCCCAGAGCGTCGGGTCCTCACAGGTGGAGGTTTGATTCTCTGATGAGGTGTGTGGAGGCGGGGCCAGAGTCTCCGCCCACCTCCAGGCTCAAACACAGAAGAGAGGGAGGAAAACAACACAGAACACACAAAAAAACCTCAAATGTGGACAGTTTCAGTGTAAATACAGACGATTGTTTTTAAAATGAGCAGAAAGAAGCAGCTGTGTCTCTGAGGACGAGACAGACGCCTCTGATTCAACTAAAGTTTGATTTTGTTTCACGTTGTTCTGCTGTTGTGAAGCTTTGACCAATCAGAGTGGAGTATTTCTTCAATGTCCCGATCATTGGCTCCGATCCCTTTGAGTAAGAGTCATTTCTAAGGTAAAGGTAAACATTTACGGTTATAATTGTTCACTTACAGTTGAACTTATCACTACTTAAACTAGGAGAAGTAAAAGACATAATTTTAAAAAATAATGCTTAAGTGTCCACTATTTTTTTAACTTTTATTTCATTTTTAAAAATATTATCATTTGTCTCTTTTATGTATTTTTTGTGATTTTTTAAAAACTTTTATTTCATTTTTTATTTTTATTTTTTTGTGATACATACTTTTTAAACTTTTATTTCTTTGTTTTATGTCTATTTCATTTTTTAATATTATTTTTATTATGTGTTTTTTTTTTTTTTTTTTTAAAGTTTATTTCATTTATTTATTTTATTTGTATTTCTTCTATTAACCATTCCACCATTTTGTGTTTGTCCCTGAGCTCGATCCAACTCACTTTGCGTCACATTTAAATCATTTCCGGCTCATGTCTCTTATTTGATCCTCGATATTCCGTTTTAAGTCGTTTATCGTCTGAGGTTTATTCACAAACACCTTTTTCTTTAAGATCGACCCACGGGAAGAAATCAGGACTAGTCAGGTCTGTGGAGATACTGCCCCCTGTCTGTGAAAAACACTTATTATTCCTTTAATGTCATTTACGCTCGGGGCGTCTCTGGTATTGGGTCAAATTTGACCCGTGTGACTCAAAGTCCCACTGGACAATGAGGCTCGTTCCTCGGTGCTGGATTTGCTCAGATTAATGTGGGAAGAGTCGCTCTAAATGATCTGGAAATATAAAAGAAAAATATTTAGAAACAAAAGAGGAATTTTTTTCAACTGTCAGTGACTTTTGGGCTTGTGAAAGATTCAGCTCTTTATAAACATTGATGTCGATTAGAATCAAACGAAAAGTAAAAGTGTTTTGCCGCTTTAAGACACAACAGTTTTATTTGTGTTAATGTGAAACTTTAAACTTGTTCATCATAAAAATGCTGCTCCTACAATGAAACATGGAACTGGGAGGTTTGAGGTTCGATTCCCAGACAGATTTCCAAGGTCCCTGCTCCTCTGACCCTCTCCTCTTCATCCTCTGACCTTCTCCTCTTCATCCTCTGCTCCTCTGCCCCTCTCCTCTTCATCCTCTGCTCCTCTGCCCCTCTCCTCTTCATCCTCTGACCCTCTCTTCATCCTCTCCTCTTGTTCTTCCTCTGTCCCTCTTGTTGGCTGCTCTCATTTCAAATCGTTCTGTATTTTCTTCCTCTTTAAAAATCCATCTTCATCTGGACGTTTTTCCGCTAATGCTAACGCTAACACATGTAGCGGCGTGTTTACGATTAGCACAAACACAAAACACTGTCGAGACATGTGCGGCTCTTTAATCCTTTAGAATCTGTTTGTTTTTACGACTTTTTCAGACGTGGTTTTGAGTCTTCGTGCGTTTTGTCTCATCATCACTTTGTCCTGCAGGGGGCGCACTGACACGGGTTTAACTGTGACTGTGACTTTAAATGAATCAACACTGAAGTAAACAATAAAAATTAATGATGGAATGACCAGAGGAAACACAAGTGGAGTTTTTATGGGAATCGTTCAAGTGTTCCTGAAAATCCTGAGTCATTTTTGAATTAACGGAACTGGAGCTCGAGTCTGAGCCCGAGACACGAGGGAAACGACAAACAACTTTATATTTCTACAGATAAACACAACTTTATATTTCTACAGATAAACACAACTTTATATTTCTACAGATAAACACTTTTACAGATGAACTTTAATGTGGATTTAATCTTTATTATAAAAACAGAGATGATGTGGTGTTTATGTTATACTTTGATTGTCCCGTCAAAGAACAAGCCTCACGAGTCTGTTTGAGTCTTTCGTTTGAGTCTCCGGTTCAAGTCTTTTGTTCGAGTCTTTCATTTGAGTCTTTTGTTTGAGTCTCTGGTTTGAGTCTTTCGTTCGATTCTTTCGTTCGAGTCTCTTGTTTTTGTTGCC